>NW_027187360.1:18842951-18891580 GCF_028583685.1 Petaurus breviceps papuanus | reverse complement strand
GAGAGAGAGAGAGAGAGAGAGAGAGAGAGAGAGATCAAATACAAGGTACTTTTAGGGAGAGGGAGTAGAGCTAGTAGCTGGGAGAATGAGGAAAGGTGTCATGTAGGAGTTGGAACTTGAGCCTAGCTTTGAAAGAAACTAGGGATGTTAGTTTCTCAGCATCCCTAGGATGTTTAGGGAAGCAGAGGTAAGGATGGAACATATTACTTACATTCCTTAATGTATTTGCAACATTCAACCATCTCAACAATCTGACACTCTTTCCCCCTTGGCTTTTTTTTTCTAATCACCTTCTTCTGGGTCACTTTCTATGTCTCTAACTATTTTTTCCCCTATTTCCTTCATTGACTTCTCATTATTTTTCCAGCCCCTCAAAGAGATTGTTCCAAAGGTTCTGTCCTTGTCTCTGTCCTCTTTATATCATCTCTCTCTTTTTTTTTTAAGCAATCGGGGTTAAGTAACTTGCTCAAGGTTACACGGCCAGTTATTTCTGGGTGTGGTGCTAAGTATCTGAGCCCGGATTCAATCCCCCAGGTCATCCCAACACTGGGGCCGGTGCTCTTACTTGCTGTGCTACCTGGCTGCCCCATATACCATCTCTTTTGATGTTTTCATTAATTCCCACTGCTTCAGCTATCATTTTTATACATATAACTTCCAAGTCAACATTTCTAACCATACCTTCCATGGCACTTCAAAGCAAGGTCTCCAGCTGCCTATAGGAGCTCTATGCCTTGAAATTTCATTGATACCTCAAATGTAACACGTGTTGTTTCACCAAAACCAGGTTCCTCTTTTGACTCATTATTTTGATATACTGAAACTATGGGATTATCTTTGATTCTTTGCTTTTCCTTTAGCTTTCATATCTAATAATTTATCAAGTCCTGTAGAATAACATCACAATGCCTTTGGTACATATCCCCTTCTCTGCACTAAAAACACTTTACTACAGTTCTCCTTATTATCTCGCCCTATCCCAACCTGAGCTATGACAACAATCTTCTCCTAGATCCCACATTCTTTTTCTTCACACTTCAGCTCCGCTGTCCCCCCCTCCCCCCCCGATAATTCATCCTTCATAGAGCTTCTAGATTTTTCTTCCTTAGGGATAGTTCTGGTCATGCCACCTGTTCTTTAAAAATCCTTCAATGAATCTGGTCTCAGACACTTAACACAAAACTAGCCGTGTGACCTTGGGCAAGTCACTTAACCCCAATTGCCCTACCTTCCTCCTCTGAAAAGCAAAAAACCCCCAAAAATCCTACAATGGCTCCATATTTGGTTTGAAATTCAAACTCCTTGGCATGGTAGTCAAAATTTTCTACCTTTTTTTTTTTCAACACTCTAGATGAACAAATGATTGCTATAAGAACATTTGTCATTCTTTTCCATCTGACTCTTCACTCTGTTCCCTTTATCTAGAACATCTTCATTTGTGAGAGTTCATTTCCGGAACATCCTTTAAATCCCAACTCTTCCTCTATCCCTTGGACCAGACTGACCCTTCAGACAAATAGTATTCTATTTATGTCTGTCTTATGTATAATTTTGTTTTGTAATCTTTTAAAGATGTATCAAATTTCTCTACTGGACTACAAGGTCCATAAGCACAGATATTATTTCTTAGCAAAATTTTATATCAAATTTAGGGTCTAATACGTTGTATGCAAAATAAGTGCTTAATAAGTTCATCCTGAATTCATTATGTTCCTAACCAATACTGAAAAATTATTCATGTAAGTTTACATCATATTAAAGATATCTGCAAATGCATTATATTTAGACATGAAAATTTCATATTTAACAAGTATTGTTATATACATCATTGTAAAGAAACTATTAAGGAATATATGTGTTTATACACCTAATATCTATATGCACATATATATGTATATATACACATACATACACATATACATATATACATATGTGTATATACACACACTACAAACCATATGCTTGGGATCTATTTAATGATCACCAATAAGTTAGCTTGACTCATTAGTCAAAATAAGAATTGGAATTACTTTGCTTCACATGATAAAATGTTACATAATTCTCACTGTATAACTACTCCTTCCCGTACTACAGGAAATAGAGGAGTCTTTTTTTTTCTTTTTCAAAGGCAATTGGGGTTAAGTGACTTGCCCAAAGTCACACGGCTAGTAATTGTGTCAAGTGTCTAAGGCTGGATTTGAACTCAGGTCCTCCTGATTCCAGGGCTGGTACTCTATTCACTGTGCAACCTAGCTGCACTGATAGAGTCTTTATTTTTTTCCCAGTTATCAAGATTTATTTTCTCCTACCTTTTAAAAAACCTTTTAAACAAATATGTATAATCAAGCAAAATAAATTCCCATGTTAGCCACATTCAAAAACATCCTCGGAAACATGGTTAACCACTGCACTGAGGAGAATTTCTAAATCTCTCAAAATTATCTTTATAGTATTGCTATAGCATAAACTGTTCTTTTGGTTCCACTTACTGCAATACGTATCAATTCATACAAATCTTCCCGTTTCTCTAAAACTGTTCCTTTCATTACCTCTTACAGCATAACAGTATTCAATGATATATCATTTCCCCACTTAATTTGATCCCTTGGTTTCTACTTCTTTTTCAGAATAGTGGGTCTTTAAAATGGTTAGAGGAGTAAGATAAGAAGTGGCAATAGAAAGTGGTAGCATAGGGTTCTGGTGAAGGACAGAGCCTTAGCACTCAGGTATATACAGCTGAGGGAAGCTGCCAATTTTACTTCTCCTATTCTAGTTGTAACCATATCAAGGTGGAGTTCTTACCCCCTCCCTCCTTTCCACACCCTCCCCAATTAATTTCCTAGGACCAATCAGTCATGGAAGTGTTAACTCTTTTGAGTTCTTGCTTGCAGTAGATTTTACCTTCCATGGCCTATGTCAGGATTAAACAGAACCCCTCACTTCAGGGATGTTCTACTTGTTGCCCAATTCTATGGGAAGGAGTAGAACATTCAATGGGAAAGACTAAAATTTTACATTGTCTAGAATTATTGGATCCAGGGGGCGGCCAGGTAGCACAGAGAGTAAGAGTACTGGCTCCAGTGTCGGGATGACCTGGGGATCGAATCCGGGCTCAGATACTTAGCACCCACCTAGAAACACCTGGCCATGTAACCTTGAGCAAGTTACTTAACCCCAATTGCTTAAAAAAAAAAAAGGAATTATTGGATCCAGATCAATCTTATGTCTGAATTTTGGAGGAAGGGGGCTTCACAGAATCACATAATCTGAGAACTACAGAGAAATGATGAGTTAGAATTTGAAGGATATTAGGAATTAGGTAGAATTGGGGTGAGGCAAACCTTTCTGAGTAGAAAGAGAAATGTAAGCAAATATACTTGGGTGAAAAGTTGGGGGACATGGGGACAAGGGGTATGTTTAGGGAAAAGCTGGAAAAAGGAAGGAGGAAGGGAGAGAAAGAAGAAAGGAAAGAATGAGGATGGGAAGGATGGAAAGATCTGAATTTGAAGTCATCTTTACAGAAAAGGTAAATGAGTTCCACAAATATTGAGTGACTTGAGCAGTCACATGGTAAGGAACAAACTAGATTTCAAAACCCTATCCGTGGCTTAAAAATCAATTAAAAAAATATTGCAATGTCTTTATATACTAGAAAATTCCACTAATAATCCCTACAACACAAAAGGACAGTGACTATTTTCACATTTCCTGTTGTATGTGTATATACCATACTCCCAGGGGCTATAAACATAAATGCAGCATCATTACACTCAGAGCGATATTATATTTAACTTAATCAGCCTAACTAGCCATGGTTCTAGAATTACAATATTAACATAATCCAGCTGCTGTCAGGGCTATGAACAGGCATGATGTTCATGCAAACAAAAGAAGTTTCAAGGGGCAGAATTCTCCAGAAAATGAACTTTAAACTGATAAACTGCAAATTCTTACTTTGACAAAGTCTCAACTGTGATTAGGAGAAGAAGGGAAGGAAAAGTTGCCCATGTGTCCATATATCACAGATCTCAAATTGGAAGAGGATCGCCTAGCCTAACTTCTTTATTTTGTAGATAAGGAAACTGAGCCCCTGGGACATTAAATGACTTGTCAAAGGTTATACAGGTAGTAAATTTCAGAGTGGAACCTGAGCTCAGGTCCTCTAAATCTAGAGTCCACAGGCTTTTCCACATCTTGGGAGAGAGAGAGAGATGGAGACATCCAGGAAGGAGAGTGATAAATCACTTGGGGAACCAGGAGGTTTCTCAAGTCTTAGAGAAATTTCCACCCTTAGGCCTTGCTCTCCAGATTGCAATCTCCCATGATTCCTTCATTCCTTCCTTTTTGAACCTCTGCTTAATGAGATACTTAAATCTTTCCCACCACCTTTCCAATTCCAGGAAACAGAAACAATGATCAACTCTCTCTGCCATTGTTCCTAAATGGGATATGTTGATTTACTTTTCAATGTAACCACTCAACATAGCAATAATAATAATAAAGCACCCTAACAGATATTATCTCTTTGTATCTGCACTATAGCCCTGGGAGATAGGTTCTATTATTAACCCCTTTTGACAGTTAAAGAAACTAAAGCAGACAGAGATTAAGTGACTTGTCCAGTGTTATACAACTAGTGTCAGAGGTCAGATTTTATCTGTAGTCTTCTTGCCTAGAGATAATATTTGTAAAGCTTGACACACAGTAGGTATTTAATAAATTCTTGTTCCTCCCCTCACTTCCTAGTCTTTTGATGGGCCCCTTGCTATTTCCCTAATTGTGTGCTGTATTTCCTATAAGTTCCTTAAAGGCACAGATGGTCATGGCTTTTATATTTGGATACCCAGGTCTTACCTCTGTGCACAGCATACAATAAATGCTTAATAAATGCTTATTAATCAAAGCTTTATTAAGTACCTACTAAGTGCCAGGCACAGTGCTAAGTTCTAGGATACAAAAGGGGGCGAAAGATAGTTCCTATCCTCAAGGAACTAACAATCTAATGGAATGCTTTCACATTCTAATGAAAGTTTATATGTTCATTCATTCAGGTCAACCCTAACTTGCTTTCTCAGATAAATTCTACTTGGCACAGAGCTCTCTATCTTCAATGTCTTTATGTAGGAACATTGCTTCTTGACTTCTTTTTATCTTTTTGCTTTTTGGAGGGCAATTGGGGTTAAGAGACTTGCCCAAGGTCACATGGCTAGTAAGTATTAGGTATCTGAGGTCGGATTTGAGCTCAGGTCCTCCTGATTCCAGGGCCAGTGCTCTATTCACTGTGCCACCTAGCCTTCCCCCTTATTGACTTCTAAACTAAAATAGGAGAAAAAGTGCCTAATTGATTCATACTATCCACTAGGAGATTTCATTGACTGTATATATCTCCTTTCATAAGAGAGGAAACACACAGTATGTAGAGTGAAGGAGGGTATGATATAATGAGAGTAAGAGAGTTGTAGGAAGAATGTATGGGTTCAAGATTCAGTTCAGTCACATCATTTATATAATTGCAAGAAAATCACAACTACTGTTTGTGTAGGTATTTCTTTTATTCTTTTTTTTTTTTTTTTTAAACAATCAGGGTTAAGTAACTTGCTCAAGGTTACACACCCAGTTATTTCTGGGTGTGGTGCTAAGTATCTGAGCCCGGATTAGATCCCCAGGTCGTCCTGACACTGGAGCTGGTGCTCTTACTCACTGAGCCACCTGGCCACCCCTATTTCTTTTATTCTTTAAAATGGGTATAATTATATCTATCCTGCCGTTAGCACAAGATACTTCTCAAAGATCTAATGACCAAATTGATGTGAATGAATTTTATAAATTGTTAAGTGCTATTAAAAATTATGGGCTTGTTACTGTTCAAATGAAGGACTGACACCTTTTTGTACTACTGACTGAAATAACTTACCCAGAGTCAAAATAATTTGTTTTTGTCTATCACATAGATGATGCTTTACAGGTTAATAAAAATTGCTAAGATTACCTTGTATTTGTTAGAGTTTCTATAAAGTGATACATATATAACTAGATTCTAGGAATCTTGAGGACATGCTATTCTGATTTAATATTCAGTCAACTCAGTGAGTTAACTATTAAAAGTTCATAGTGCAAGAATTATACTAAGAACTGGGAATGCAGATACAAGTAGAGAGAAAATCCTTGTTCTCCATGAGCTTTTATTTTAACAAAGAAAAATGATGCTTAAAAGGGAGAGAAAAAATGGTGTGGGGAGAAAAGAGGGGAAGGCCCCAGGTACAAGGATGTGGTAGAATAATTTCTTTTTTTTTTTTGAGGGCAATTGGGGTTAAGTAACTTGCCCAAGGTTACACAGCTAGTTTTTTTTCTGTGTGGGTGCTAAGTGTCTGAGGCCTGATCCGAACCCAGGTCCTCCTGACTCTGGGGCGGCACTTTACTCACTGCGCCACCTAGCCTCCCCAGTAAAATAATTTCTAAATAGAGCCTAGAGACTAATGAGACACATCTGGTCTAAACACCCTTCTTAAAAGGAAA
Organism: Petaurus breviceps papuanus; assembly: GCF_028583685.1. Classification (NCBI taxonomy): domain Eukaryota; kingdom Metazoa; phylum Chordata; class Mammalia; order Diprotodontia; family Petauridae; genus Petaurus; species Petaurus breviceps. The sequence goes on along the minus strand of NW_027187360.1, from coordinate 18,885,064 downwards.
GTCAGAGGGAAAGAGCACAGGTATGTAGGGTACTTTCCTATGTAAATATAAGAGCTGGAATGACACTTCAGGATGAAGAGCTGGGGCAAGTAGAGACCGTTCTGAGTGTGCCTCCCAGTATACAATGACCTCCACACATTAGGCATTCAATAAACATGTATTAAATGCAACTGATTTGGCTCACATGATTTACAGCATTAGTGTCCCCCCACAGGAAAGCATACTTCAATGAAAAGGATTAATTAAATAAGGATTCAACACAAAATTTTTAAGTGCTTGCTATGTTTGAGGTACTATGTTAGGCACTGGAGAGACAAAGGTAAAAATAAAATAGTCTCTAGCCTCAAGGAGCTGATATTCTACCAGGCAAGGTAAGCAACATGTACACAATAAACAATTACAAACATACACACACATATATAAATACATACACATATACACACACACGCATACAATTTCAGAGGATATGAAGACTGGAACTCAATATTATTCCTATTCATGATACCTTGCTAGCTACTCAATATTGTGAAATTGATTTTAAAATGTCCTTGTTTGCGCTTAAAGATTTGGAAATGCATTGCTTGCTATCTCTTTTTAAGTTAAAGACATTATTCATAGCATATTAACTTAGAAAAACAAGTCTTATTTATTATTAATAAAGCACAACAGAACATATTTCAAACTCTAGTCCCCTGTTGAAAAATTTCAAGGTTTTTCGTTTGTAATCTCCTTTTTATTTGAACCTGGGAAATAAAAACTTCAATTCAAGGCAATACTAATGAATCATAGACTCTAAGACACTTCACTTCTTATGTGGAGGTTTGTGGACTTCTTTTAAAACATATTTTGATAACTCAATTTCAGTATGATAATTGGTTTCCTTTGCAATATTATGTATTTTATTTTATACTGTTAAAAACATTCTGAGAAAGAATCCATAGACTTTACCAGTGACACATAAAGTTTAACAATCACTAGAGTCCATGAGATGGATATTAGGATATGATATAAATCAATCTCCTACCTTTACAACTAAACGCAAATGAATTTTGACTTCTATGTATTTTCCAAGATACTCAATTAACAAACATCATTAAGAGTCTACTGTGTGCAAGGCATAGTTACCTCCACATAGACTATACTTCCTCTCTAGGCAGCTTATAAAATAAAATAAATTATAAAATAAAAGCATTCACCATCACTTGGGAAAGGGCAGATCAAACTTGGGTATATAGGAATATAAAGGCATATTATTATGTCATAAGGAATGACAAATAGCAGAAGCTGAGAGAAGCAGGTGAATACCTCTACTAACATGGGGCAAAATAAGTTAGAACCAAAGGACAGAATAGGAAATGACCATAGTAATGTGAAACAAAGCAACACTAACATATCAGAGGGGGCATTGTGGGAAGATTACAGAGTAGGTCAGAAATTTCCAGGCTCTCCAGATTTCCTCCACAGACAGAAAATAGCCACAAAATGAATGTAAAGTAGCAAAAATAGACAGGTAAAGCACTGGTCCTCCTAACACTACTTGAGAGGACCTCAGAAAATACAGGGCCTCCAGGGGTGGTTCGGCTAGAGTGAAGTGTAGACACCTCCAGGCCCACTCTACTGAATCAACAAACAGCAGGCCCTGGAGGGCTCTGTCAGGGAGCAGACTAGGCCTCAGGGAATTTCACCTTAACTTTCACTTCACTCCTGGCTTCAAGTAATTCCACCTCAACACTTTTACCTCACAAAATTACATCTAAGGAACAGCAGACAGTGAATGGGGGAAGACTAAAGGATCTCTGCTGTTTTCAGAAGCCAGACTTAGCCAGAGTGAGGGCACACCCTATTAGTGTGATACCATGTGGAACAAGAACATTTTCGGGGAGAGTAGGGAAAGAAGAAAAGGAAAAAAGAGAGACTGAGAAAGAAAATAGGGAGTAAAAATAAGCTGGAGGTAAATTCGCAAATAGTAATTATAACTTTGAATGTGAATGGGACGTTTATAGCGGTTCTCTTTGTGGTAGTAAAGAAGTGGAAATTGGAGGGATTCCCATCAATTGGAAAATGACTGGACAAGTAGTACTATATACTACACCATACCATACCATGACATACCATACCATACCATACCTTACCATACCATACCATACCATACCATACCATACCATACCATACCATGCCATACCATGCCATACCATGCCATACCATACTATATATAAGAAATGATGAACTCAATGATCTTAGAAACATATGGGAAGACATGAAATGATGAAGAGCAAAGTGAGCAGAATGAAGAGGACATTGTACCCAGTAACAGCAATATTGTTTTAAGGATGGCTTTGAGGAACTAAATAATTCTGACTATTATAAATACACAAATTAAAAATAAAGGACATATAAAGAAGTTATCTGTATACAGATAAAGAACTGATAAATAGAAATATAGAGAAAATAATTTTACATTTATGTACTTATTTGTGTCTAATGGCAGTCATCTATAGGGTGGGAGGAGGGGGAAAAGGGAAAAAAATTTACATTTTATATATATATAATATATATATACTTATACATATATTTGGAGGGAACAACTAGTTTTATATGGTAGTTTTGCAGTTTCACGTGCAACCATCTTTTCTATTGTACTATATTACAAAAATGCTTGTTTTATTCCATGAATTGAAAATTAAATTAAAAAAATAAAATTTGGGGAAAAAAATCAGAATTCCTATTAAGTCACTGACTAATCTTGATTCCAGACTGCTGATGATGAAATTAACCTTCTTCTTGGTAGAGTATTATAGGATTATGAGTCAGCAGACTCCCATTAGTATGCCAATTTATTTTTTCTTAATTGTACTTCTTTGTCACAAGGGAGGACACTTTGTGGACAAGTACTGGGAAGCAACAGCAATATAAGTAATATATATATATATATATATACATACATACATACATACACACATATATTAAATACCCAACTTTACCACAGTATATTTAGGCTATCCCTTAAAAAGTAGCATTTGATATTTCAGCTCATCTCTAGCTTTGTGTTTCTCACTTCCTTCCCCTCCTCCCGACTACAGTATGATCTTACAACTACTGGAAAGTTATTTTATTTGTTTCCACTAGAGTGGTGATTTTGCACACACCTAAATTGGCAGTAGAAGCGGCACTTGGACCCATCCAGTGTTTGAACAGGAGACCCTTTGTTGGGTTTTTGGAGGTACCAGTTGTGCAGTGCCAAATTTAGAGACTTGTTCTAATACTGTGAACAGCTAGAGTCCCTGCCAATAGAACTAAAGAAAATGTCACTCCTCATAAAATTAAAGACAGCTGAATATTTTCATCTTACTAAAGTTACAATTTACAATTTGGAAACTATGCTGGTATTTGATTAAAATTGGGGTGGGGGAGAGTGTCTTTGAGCCTGTGCATAAGAATGGAAGACTTATTGCCCAGTCCAGTCTGGGAAATATTCTACAAAACTGAAAGGTTATGCTTGAGAATACTACCTTTTAGACCATTCACCCAGCAACAGGGTCATAAACTGCTTCATGAGGGGGTCATTTTGCCTCAGGGGGAAGACTCACAATCTTCTTTATAGGCAATGGACTGTGAAGAATGAAAATTGCTCCAGAGAGGGTGGTAACCACTACAGCTGAGTTCCCCATAGACATGTGTTGTTGATAAGTACCTCACTATATTCAAAAGGATAGTAAATACACATTATTTAAGACAAATACTTCAATGCATCAGATAGGTACATCAGTGGGTTTTCTTACCTAGTCTCAATTGCACTCAGTGTGATTTAAAATGTGTTATAGAAAATAAACAAGTGTTATATGCACGGGAAGCTTCCATAACCCCCAACCCTATTTTTCAGCTGGCAAACTTTTCAAAAGGCATATTTACCAGTGATTCAACCAAATGCTCAATTTTGTACCTCCTGCTCCTTAAAAATTGAGGACAGATGGTATGAGTTCCTACATTTGCCTTTATCCTTACACCTATCTTCCTAAACTCATCAGTTTCAGAAAAAGATGGATCTTGGTAACTTGGTCACAATATTCATAGGTCAAAGGGGTGAGGGATCTAGTCTGCTAATCATAGGATCATATTCTCAGAGTTGGAAGAGACATCAGAATCCTAGTCCAACATGTTCACTTTCCAGATGAGGAAACAGAAGTCTAGGAGGTAAGTGACTTCTTCATGGTACCACAGATTAATAGCAGAAGGAAGATTCAAACCCAAGTCCTTTGATCCCAGAACCTTTGCTCATTCTACTGTATGTTTTTGTCACCTATAATTGGAACTAGAGGAATATCAACCACATATATAAAGAACTAATTATATATGAGATTCCATGGGACTAATTTGATGGTACCATTGTACATTTATTCATGCTTAGAAAGACATAACACCAGCATCACTCAATGTGTAAAATAATTTGGCTTGATGTCAAATGGGATTTGTTTTTTAGTTATTAATTTAAAACCATTTGAGCAAAATAAGAGTATTTTAAAGAGCTATCCAAAATAATAACAATATTAATAAGTAATATTTTATATTTATATTAATATAAAACAATAATTAATAAACAATAATAACAAAATCAACGATCAGAATTTATATAGCACTTTAAATTTTGCAAAGTACTTTATAAACATTAATTCCCTTAATCCTCAAAACAACCTTGGGAGGTAAGTGCTATTACTATCCTCATTTTAGAGGTAAGGAAACTGAGGCCCAAGTGACTTGCCCAACGTCACATAGCTAGTTAGTGTTCGAGGTGAGGTTTAAACTCAGGTCTTCTTGATGCCAGGCCCAGTGCTCTATTCATTGTGCCACCGAGGATTATTTCCTTATATTTATATGGTATATGTAAACACAGTCACATCATACAAACATGTTAGATGTCAAATTCAAAGGCGAATTTTTACAAGCAGATTTTAAAACTGTGCTTTCAATCCCAGGAATAAAACAGTAATGAGTGTGGAAGAGCTGAAAGTATATCAATGCAATGAACAGCTAATTAGCTTATATAGCTCAGGTTGATGGGCTATCTCAGTTTTATTATTAAATAAATCATAAAGTTAATTATGTCAGAATTGCTGCTGTAGTAGAAAGAGCAATGGACATGGAATCAGAGTCCAAAGTTCAAATTCCATTTCTGATATTTTGTAATGTTGTGACCTTAAATAAGTTAACTTAATATGGATGAGCCTCAGTTTCCTCATTTATAAAATAGGACACTACAACACTACTTTTCTTGTAGGGCTGTAGTATCAACATAAATAAAATATGTAAAATGCTTTGGAAAACATCATAGAGATATATAATATGAATGGCTAACTATGAATGATAATAAAAATACTTGAGCCACAGACAAAGTGAACAGACTATGCCAGGGGTAGGGAACTGGTAGCCTTAAGGACCCATGTGGTTCTCTAGTTCCTTGAGTGTGGCCTTTTATTAAGGGGGTTTATTCTGTGAAGTCTGGATTCAGTCAAAGAACAGGACTTGAGGACCTAGAGGGCCACGTGTGACTCATGCATTTGTTTGCCTTTATTTTTATACATTTATATTGATCCCAGTGATAACTCAGGAGGTTAAGTGAATTGCAGAGTCTGAATTTGAAACTAGAGCTTCCTAACTGAGTGAAGCACGTTATGGCAATGCCTCCCTGACACGTTAATAAGTTTTAAAAGATCAAGTTTCAGGTCAACAATGAAAGACCAAGTTTAGAAGTAAAGCATCACAGCTTGCGTTTTTTTGGTATAGCATTGTGAAAGATTCAATAACCCTATAAAACCTCATCTAAGAGAAACTAACAATCTACGATAGAGCATCAACTGGCAGCATCTGGTATAGTAGGAATTTTCTTTAATAGAACATATAAAAAATAAGCCAGGCAATAAAAAAGAGAAAAAAAGGAAAGGTTTTTTTTTATTGGGGGGGGTCAGGAAGACAGAATGTTGAAAGCAATCATAATTATGTTTTAAAGAAAAGGTTTGATTGCTTAACCCACATCTCCTAGGGCAAAATGATTACGGAATTCATAACTCTTCCGATCTTACAGCAAATGTAACCTTCTTAATAATCTAAAAAATATTGCAGCATCTCTCCCAACCTTATGTGAATCAATGATATTTATAACCCTGAAGGTATTGAATTTCTTTTGTATCAAGGAACACCAGTAATAATGTTCTCTTCCATTTCAAAAGAACATCTCACAAAGTGAATATTTTCAAAAGATCAAGAAAGTAGAGAAAGCAAAAGCTTGTCCTTCATGACCCCAACAAATTCTCCTGAGACTTTTCACCCAGCCAGACACAGTGGTCAAATCTACAATAAAATTTAAAGAGAAGTGACATTCTAAAATAGCCCTGGGAACATTCAATTGTGTCGAAAAAGGGGCACCTCAGTTTTGTAATTTTCATTACCAAGAAACATATCTTGATCTAATCAGCCCCCAATGAATTAAAAATGGAAAGAGACAGAATCAACCCTCCTCTTATTTCTTAAATTATGGTTCCCGTGTGTTCCCCTATTTAATGATGAACTTGTAGCTCAAGATTCTTTTAAAGTGAAGGTTTTAGATTCAAAGATGGAAAATCAGCTGCTCAAGGTTCCATTTAATGAACATCTATTTATTAAATGTCTCCTAAGAAGAGAAATAAGACTACTAGCATACATCACATAAGATTCCAATAAACAGAAAGAGTTCCTTACAACTTACCAAAGGTTAGAGACATTATTTTACAAATGAACTAGCTTCTCTAAGAGAACCATTTAAATCCATGTGCATTAAGAACCCATATCCCTCTCCTTTTACACTTGCGTCCTTGGACTGGAGCCACCTTCCTGAGACTCAATTTATCATTCATATGTATTGAACTGGTAGACTCTCTTATGTTTTGAGGCATTAAATGAGATTTACTTCACAGTAACTTCATTCTGACTTCTTGAAGCAGGATTTTCCATGCTTGGTGCTTCTGTCACAATGGAAAATGTTTCCCAAGAAATGCAGAGCTTAGTGGAAAAAGTTACTTGTACAAATGTCTTCATACTTAATTCTGACAATCCAACCCATCAATGTGATAGGTAGTATAGGAGTGGAATCTATCTGGAAAATGACAGACTGAAGAGTTATCAACTAGCAGACATCTATAATAGATTTTTTTTTTTTTTGCTGGTGTTTGGCTAAAATATGAAGCTTAAATCACTGATAGGTCATCATTTATATTTTGTGTTTGTTTGGTTTTTGTTGTTGTTGTGGTTGTTTTTAGTCATGTTTAATTCATTGTAACCCAGTTTGGGGTTTTCTTGACCTTTAAAGATACTGTTTAAAAGTCTGTTGCCATTTCCTTTTCCAGTTCATTTTACAAATGAGGAAACTGAGACAAACAGGGTTAAGTGATTTGCCCAGAGTCACTCAGCTATTAAGAGTCAGGGTCAGGATTTGGACTCAGGTCTCCTATCTCCAAATCTATTACTCTTCTCACTGTGCCATCTCTAGTCTCTTATCTCTAAAAATTTTGAAACCAACATCATTCTTAATAGGACAGTAGCCTCTTCAACTTTATCTTGACAGTTGGAACCTAGCCTGCATAATTGTTCTATAAGAAACATGTCCTGGCTATATGGTATACAATTGGATTCAAATTGAGATAAAACAAAAACCCAAACCTTCAGTATAATAACCATAAACATAAACATCTTATAATTTAAAAATAATGGAAAATATTGGGGAAAAAACTGAGAAACTTGTTCGTTTTCATATAATGCTTGGTAAGATTCTTACAAAGGGTATGTCACTGGGATCTAGACTTAACTTATTTAATTCAATCAATTCAAACATTTAATGAACATCAACTATTCATAATTTTATCCTCTCACATACTGCATGAAAGTTAAGATTCATATTCAATTTAATGAAGGATATTTTCTTCATTCTTAAAAGCAAAGCTATGTTTCAAATATCAACTTGTGGAATATATGTATTTTCTACATGAGTACATATAGATACATATAGATGTATATTCAAAAAATGTTAGTTCTCTGTTAATCAAAATATATTTTTGGGCTGCTTCTCTATCTGTGCAAAACACAATGGGGGCGAGTAAAATTCCTGAAAAAAAAAAGCATATTATTGAAAGACAAAAAGAAATTACTTCAGAATTTTCACACTTTAAGAATGTATTCTTGGGACAGCTAGGTGGCACAGTGAATAGAGCACCGGCCCTAGAGTCAGGATGACCTGAGTTCAAATCCGAAATCAGACACTTGACACTTACTATGTGACCTTGGGCAAGTTACTTAACCCAATTGCCCTACCTTCCCCCTCTCCAAAAAGAAAAAAAGAGAGAGAGAGAATGTATTCTTACCACAGCTCCCCTCTGTCATTGCAAAGATTTAGAGAGGCCTACATAATCATGTGACTCTTAATCATGAATGAAAATTAAATTTGAAATTTGTAGCAGTTAACAACTTAAACTTGCCACCTCCCTAGATCCAGGTTCTTGCCAATTAATGTATTCAATCCACCCACCAGTATTGATTATATTCCAACCAAGCCTTCATATCTTTTGTGATTCTTGTTCAACTCCTATAAATTTTCAATACTGGTAACTAGCTACATAACTAAAACACAATTATATGAGGTAAAAATCACTTAACCATAGTAGGTGCAAAGTAAGGAGGCTAACTGTGGTATAGTGGGAAGAATATTGGCCTTGTGAGGGGACCTAGGTTTAAGACCCATATTAGTTATTAGCTGAGTAGCCATGGGCAACTAAATAATTTAAAAACAGGAGCAACACTTGTACTAAAACCTTAGTGTTTATTTGTGTGGAGTGTGCTCTAGTCAGTCTTATATACATGAGAGTTATTATTTACAAGTAATTGGTTTCTTCTGTACCAATTAGTATTAGATAAACAATGGCTCATATGGAAATTCCTTACTCCTAAATCATTATTCATTCTGAGATTCACTATTAAGAATTAAGAAAAGTAAAGAGTAACTTCATTATCTTGGGTAAACATGTACAGCTTGGAATTCACAAAATTTCAGTGTTGGAAGATCATTTAGTCTATCAGTTTCTCTAATTTTTTATCTCAGGACCCCTTTGTGTTATATTTTCTTTTCTTATAAGAAAATTTTATATTTTCTTTTTTTTTTCAAATTACATATTAAAACAATTTCAACTTTTTGAATTCAGATTTTTCTCCCTCCCTCCCTTTTCCCCTCTCTGAAACAGCAAACAATTAGATATAGGTTATGCATGTGTAGTCATGCAAAACATATTTCCATATTTGTCATGCTGTGAAAAAAAACAGACAAAAAAACCCAAGGTAAATAAAATTTCAAAAAGTATTTTTCAATCTGCATTCAGACTCCATCAGTTCTTTCTCTGGAAGTGGATGGCATTTTTCATCATGAGTCTTTTGGAACTGTCTTGGATCATTGCCTTGATCAGAATAGCTAAGTCATTCACAGTTGTTCATCACACAATATTTCTATGACGGTGTACTCTGTTCTGGTTCTGTATATTTCGCTTTGCCTCAGTTCACATAAGTCTTTCCAAGTTTTTCTGAAAGTATTGTATTCATCATTTCTTATAGCATAATAGTATTCCATTGCAATCAAATAACACTGCTCTTTAGCCATTCCCTGATTGATGGGCATCCCTTCAATTTCCAGTTCTTTGCTACCACAAAAAGAATTGCGATAAATATTTTGTACAAATTGGTCCTTTTCCCTTTTTTTGATCTTTTTGGGATATAAACCTAGTAGTCATATTGCTAGGTCAAAAGATATCCATAGTTTTATAGCCTGCCCTTTATATTTTTTTTTGGCTTTTTGGAGGGCAATTGGGGTTAAGTGACTTGCCCAAGGTCACACAGCTAGTTTTTGTGTTAAGTGTCTGAGGCTGGATTTGAACTCAGGTCCTCCTGACTTCAGGGCCTGTGCTCTGTTCACTGCTCCACCTAATCACCCCTATATTCTTAAAAATTATTGAAAACCCAAAGAGCTTTTGTTTATGTGAGTTATATCTACCAATATTTGCCACATTAAAAATAGAAAAACCTTAGCCTTATTGTGAAAATCATTTTGATCCTTCTGGTCTCCTAGAAGGGTCTCAGGGACGCCTGGGAATTCCAACACCAGACTTTGAGAATAAATAATGTATTCTAACCCTTCATTTTGTTTTATGAGGAAATTAAGCTGCAAAAAGTAAAGGCAAGGCCACACATTTATTAAGTTCTACCTATATAGAAGGCATTGTGTGAAATGCTGGGGATACAAATAAAAGCAAAAAGACTGTTAACCCTGTCCTCCAGGAGCTTACATTGTAATACAAGGAGATAGCACACCAAAGGGAGCTGTGGGAAAGGAGGATTGAGAAGATACTGACAGATCCAGGAAAAATGACAGCTATTCCAATAGGTAATACAGGAGAGCTATGGAAAGGTCTCTATTTTGATACCTAATACTTCTTTACATTTCAACCAAGGATTATAGCATTTTTTTCTAAGCCTAATTCTCACATAAATCTACTTTTTCTAAATGATGAGCTCAAAATTGAAAAAAAAATGTGGACTAGTTTTTTCATAACAAAAAATTTTAAGAAGCAATATAAGAACATATTCTCTTAAAGACTACTTCCTCATTCTCCAAATAATTGAAAAGGCACACAATAATAAAGACTGTCCATTCAAATGTTTTATGCCCTCCATCAAAGTTGTTGTTGGGGTGCACCTGGGATGTTCAAACATACCTTTCAAATTTGAAAGGATTTAAAAAAAATATAATTTTGAGGACAAATGTATACTTTTATGGCCTGCTCTGCTCATAAAGTATCCAAACTTTTCATCTTTAGACTTCTAGCTTATTAAGCAGGAAAAATATAAAATATATGGCCTGAATAAAAGAACTATTCTTCTCAATGGGCTCCCAGTTTTGTTTTGAAGTCAGCTTCTTTGTTCTTAGTGAAAATTAGTTTGGTAACAGCTTTGAGTCCCCAAGGAATGGCAAGTAACATCATTGAACTTCCAAATGACTATTGGCATGAATGTCCATCCTTCCTCCAGAGACGTTTCAGGCTAAGCTAGCATGAAGATTGAATTACTTCTCACCCCTAGGATAGCAGATACATCCAAGTTAGTTATTAGATTGTTAATAAAGCTGGATAAAGGGGGGAAACCCTCAAACACAGCTGGCTACAATAACCTGGGCTTGCAGACCCAGAGAAGACATTCATTTCCAGAACTGCCCAAAACAATTAACCTTCACTAGTATCGTTCATTACTGAGGGACAAACAAACAAACAAAAAAAGAAAAACCAACCAACCTATGTGCAAAAGCTAAATAATGTCTTGGCTTATAATCAGACGTGATTCTCAAAGGTAATAATAAATGACTCTATTCTGGTCAACAGCCCAGTGCTGCTATGTCACTTTTCTACTGAATTACAGGCACATAGTTAACTTTCCATCTCCTACAATTTGAAATATACCAACTATACCCTAAGAGCTTGCCTTTAACATAGTGTACTCAATCTTGCTTCAAAAAGCAACTCTCTTGTAAGATAACACAAAATATATCAATATATATCAACTGGCCTTTTGGGCTTTCTCTTTTAAATAGATTCTCTACCACTCTGGGAGTAAGTATAGCTTAAAGTAGCATAAAAGTCTGACTGGCTCTCACTTTCTGAGTTCCTGTTCTTTCTGGGTCTCCTAACTTTATTCCCATCTCAGGCAATTAAGTAGTCAGTCAATAAACATTTATTGAAGACTTACTCTGTGCCGGGCACTGTGCTCAGAAAGGCCTCACAGGTATAGGGGGCAATGAGTACGTAGGCACAGATGTGGGAGACGAAAAGGAGTGTGTGAGGAACAGCAAAGAAGCTCATGTCACTGGATGGTAGAATATGTGAGGAGGAATAAAATATAAAAAGACTTCAAAGGAAGGAAGGGGTCAGGTTTTGAAGGACTTTACATGCTAAGTAGGGGATTTTATAGGTAAAGGATATTTGCTGCATGTTCGTATCACCTAAGATGAAGCAACTACTTCTAGCAGCTAAGTGGTGCCAGGGATAAAACACTAGGCCTAAAACCAGGAAGAATGGAGTTCAAATCTGGCCTCCTATACTGACTACATGTATAATCATGGTTTGACTCAGTTTCCTCATCTGTAAAATAGGGATAATTGTTATAACAATGCTATTATAACTTACCTCCTAGGGTTTTTGTGAAGATCAAATAAGATAAATAATAATAATTATTATTGTTGTAGTTAGTGTTATTCTAGGAGACAGAGGACTAGTGCTAGCGTGGACATTCTGTGATGGTTTACCACATTGTTGAGAGCTACACTGAGGGGTGAAGGACTTGTTCATTCATAGCAGGTACTGCAAGAATACTATACAGTAAGGGGAAAGGTCATATAATCTGTTTTTTTCTCCTGTTAGGACCTGTGACCTGAGGAAAAGGGCTTGAAGTTTTGTTTTATCCTTTTCAGTTAAACAAAGCTGAGATGTTTGGACCCCTAAAATTAAAGGATTGAAACTAGTGGGGGCTTTAGCCAATGGCAAGGATGAGAGACAACCCCTCTCCCCCAATTCCCTTAGGATACCGGAGAATCCTGGGAGAAAGGTGAAAATGTAACACATTTGATCCTCAGACAGGGGGCCAGATAATTAGTTTATTGCTCTTGCTAACAGATACTTGATTTTGGCAGTAATGGTGAGTCACTGGAGTTTGAGTCAAGTGTGGGGAGGGGGGTGACATGTGAATCTTGTGCTTTAGAAAAATCACTTTGACAGCTGAATGGAAGATGGATTAAAGTGCAGAGAAACTTGAAGCAAGAGGACAGACTGGAAGGTTAAGGCAATAATCCCAGAACAGGTGAGGAGGACATTCACTAAGCCATGACAGTGGAGAGGGGACATAAATGAGAGATGTTATGAAGGTAGAAATGACAAGATTTGACAGACTGGATGTGTGGGGTGAGTGCAAGTAAAGGATGTGGGTGATAAGTAAAGGATGAAACTAATGTGACTTCAGTGATCAGGAGGACAGTGGTACCCTCAACAATACTCTCAAGTTGGGAGGAAGGCAAGGTTGGGAGGAAAGATATTGCGTTCTGTTTGAAGATGTTGAGTTTGAGATACCTATGAGAAATTCCACTCAAGATGTCCAGAAGATAGTTGGTGATACTGCATTAGCTTTCAGGAGAGAGATTAGGGCTGGATATATCCAAGTAGATCTAACAAATCAACTGTACAGAGATGTTAATTGAATCCATGATAGCTGAGGAGATCACCAAGTAAGACAATGCTGGAGGAAAAGAGAAGGGGGTGATGAATAGCATCGGAGACACTCACAGCGTGAGTGATCTAGGTGAAGATCCAGAATAGTTAGACAGGTAAGAAAATGGGGAGAAAGGTATGGAGACAGATCTATCACTTAGACCTAGAGAGGAGAGAACATCCAGGTAAAGAAGGTAATCTCTGATGACTTTCTATCTAGTCTGGAGCTATCTTATATGAACCTCTTGTCAAACATAGGCTCCTCCATTAGAATGTAAGTTTCTTGAGGGCAGACTTTTTTTTGGAGGGGGAAGGGAGAACTCTTTCCTTATATCCCCTGTGTTAAGCATAGTCCCTGGAATATAGTATGTTTATAACAAATACTTGATGACTGACTGACTGGTTGTCTTGGGAGAAAGCTTCTTTGTAATTTTTTTTATTTCAGACATCTTTTGCTAACATCCCTCCCTTTTCTACTTCTTGATCACAGAACTGTAATCAAATCAACACTATCATTACTTCTGGAAAAGGTGTGTTGACTGCCCTATGACATCCAAGAGACTCCCAGACCAAAACACCTCTCCCAGACCACCCCTGTTCTATAAATATTGTCTCCCACTATTAGAATATAAACTTCTCAAGAGCAGGGGCTTATTTGTGAATGAAAAGTAGTTAGTATGGTGCTTAGCTGTAGAAAGCACTTGATAAATTATTTTTCACTGATTCATTTACTTACTTTTTTGTAAATGGATCAAAGAACTTGAAATGTTTTCTGAAAAATGTCATCATTATTTTCAAGTTTTGGTAGCTAGAATAGTTTTGCCTGCTATCAGAGATTGGGGGAAGAAGAGTAGAGGGAATTGACATGACAATGAAAAGATAAGAATAATTTGAACTTACTACATGAAATACTGTATGTAAATAGATGGAATATTGATATATACTCAGTAAATCCCCCTTTCAGAAGGAGAGAATGTTGACTTCAGAATAGTCCTAAGCCTATTTTTAAAAAACTTTTTAGAAAGTATTTCCCATTGGGCATAAGAATTAACATAAATTCTGAAATTGTGAAGCCTGAATCAAGGAGGGATTTTTTAGGGCTACTTTAAAAAAACAAAACAAAACCAATCATTCATATCACAACCATTGTAGAAACTGAACTGTTTCTGCCCTATTGAAGGAGGCAAGAAGACATGGCAGACAGAAGTTATGCTGGAAAGGACATTATGGTTTCATCTAGTCCAACCCCCTCATTTTACAGAAGAAGAAATTTGGGCCTGGGAAGGTTAAAAGACTTGTCCCTGAGCCTCAGTTTTCTCACCTGTACAAAAGAGTTGAATGGTTTCTGACGTTCACTCAAGCTTTTTAAGCTCATGATCCTACAATCTTCTGACTCCAAATCAAGCCTAACCTCCACTACGCCACAACAACACTATCTTCACGTTTTTTTTTTTAATACACAACCACCACAAAGCCTTCTTAATCTAATTCAAGAATGTTTATGAAAAAAAGGAAGGAGAGGGACCTCATAAACAGTGACCTTCCTAGGTCATATCTAGTAGTGTTCTAAAATCTGTGTCACAAATGCCTAAGTTAATTTCTGATCTGTTGATTAATGCAGTTAACAGTTAAGCTTTGTTCCATCTTACTTTCAAATCAAAAGGCATTATCCTGGTTTATAAAATCTAAGCTTCCAAGATCAGTACTGATGCTTGAACTTTGTATAGTTAGTGAACGGTCTTTGTTTTGCCGTCTTAATTTTTAATGGCCATTTAATTTTTAATGGGCTTGGGCACAAGATTTTACTCCTTTACCCTTCGAATTTACACTGCCTTCCAGTACTCTGGGCAGGAAAGTGAGGAATCATTCTCCTCTTATCACTTGCTAGTGAAGTGTAAACAAAATTGGCTGTTCAATAAGATTCCTCCACAAAATCACAAGGCTCTGTTACTCTTTCTGTCTCAGTAGCACTGAGTATTCCAGGTCACTGCACAGGTTAAGTGAACAACCTCACAAATGCAGAAATAACACAAACGGAGATGGCTCCAATTTCCTCACCACAGCACTTGAGAGGAAAAAAAAAGTAATCAAACCTAGCCTACCCATCCACCCCCCCCCCCGACTGAGGAAGGCTCCTTTCTCTCCCTCCCTCCCTCTTTCTTCCCCTTCTGTTTCTCATAGACTTTTAATAAAAATGTGCTTCTCTCTCGCATTCATTCCCGAGTCAAAGTGTTTTCTTATAAAGCATTCATTTCAAAAGATGCCTCATCACCAAGCTGTTTCAGGCTTATTCTTTTCAGAGGAATGGAAGTCACTTCTAATTTTCTGCAAAGATATTCTAAGGAGCCTCCTTCTGACTGCTGATTTGTCAAGTTCTGACATTCAATATGTTATTTTTTAGTACATTAATGTAGTTCGTTAACCTGGCATAACTGTCAATTAAGATATGTGTCTTTGAAAAGAACTATATTTTGTTTTCTTTCTTTCCTTTGTTTTTTTAAACTCCTTTCCTTTTGGAAAAGCAAAACCATAGAACATAATGCCATCTCCTCGGTTAATCTGGCTCAAGCTTCAGAAGTGTGAATTTTGCACACTTCGATTTGTTTGCATGAATGCAAATGTTTCATTTAAAATGACTGGTATGTGGGGGTAATAGGAACTTTAAAAAAAATGTGAAGCTCAGTAAATTTTTAGTGTTTAGAAATACAGAGCAGAAAAGTTCTGGGGTATGTACTTATGATGGGGCACTTGAAGTAATTAAAATCAAGGATATTAGAAGCATTTGATATTATGTAAATCCAGGTGGAGAGACTAATTTACACTTGTATTGCAATGCAAGACTCACTAAGTGCTTTCCTCACAGCTGGCTAAGTTAACATGATGTTGGTCTTATCCCCATTTTTGAGTTTGGGGAAGTGGAGATACAAGAGGTTAAATAACATGTAAAAGGCCCCTCAGATAGTGTTATAGTTGGGATTTAAACACAAATCTCCAGACTCCGAATCTAGCTCTCTTTCCCCTACACCTCTAAATTGAGCTTCTCATTACTGTAGGAAAAAGCTCATGTGGAAATCCTGAATTGTAGAAATGGAGTGCAAAGCCATCTCATTTCTTCAGTCCCTCCCTACACATTCCCATTTGTAGCACATTCAGAGTTCGGGATGTAGGCACACCAGCAAGCTGTCACATCTCAGAAGTCCTAAAGAGGTCTTTCAGAGCTGATAAGAAATATAGATCTTCTATAGTCTCAGGTCCCTCATTTACACCTAGGAAATAAGAGTTTAGATTTGTAAAATGTAGCTCCCTGAGAACAGGAACTATTTGCATTAGCATTTTTTCTTTGTATCCCTAGTGCCTAGCACAGTGTTCTATATAATAATGATAGTGATAAAAACTAGAATTCATTTAGCACTTTAGGGTTTGCAAAGTGCTTCACATAATGATCTCATTGGATTACAGCAACCCAGTGAAGTAGGTGGTATTTTTATGCCCCTTCTTCAGATGGGCAAACTGAAACCAAGAGAAGTGATATACTTGCCCAAGGTTAGCATCTGAGGGAAGATTCAAACTCAGGTCTTCCTGACTCCAAATTTAGCATTTTGCTGGTTGAATTTAACTTAAATGAATATATCTCCTTAAAGGTTTATGAATAGCTCTTCATAATAACATAGTATTTTAGGTATTATAAGAATTATCATCTCCATTTACAAAAAGAAAAAATGAGGTGCAGACGTTTAATGATTTGCTCAAGGCCATAAAGAAAAAGTGGCAGAACTCCATAGGATGCAGAACTTTTTAGGTCCTAGTTCGATGTTCTTATCATTACAGAAATTCACAGACATGGAGTTAAAAGGAATCTCAGAGGTCAAGTACAAGATTAGATTGTGTACTTCATGATGACAGGGACTAGGTTTTGTTTTGTTTTATTTTTTCTCCTTTTCAATGTATCTTTAGCATTTAGTAGAGTGCCAGGTGAATAGTATGTACTTTTAATAAATGTCTCTTGGGGGGCGGAGTCAAGATGGCGGGGTAGAAGCAGGACCTCCCCGGTGCTCCAGCTTCCACATTTCCCAATCCATGTAAAAGGGGACTCTAAACAAACTTTGGAGCTGCAGAACCCAAAAAATGACACAGAGAAGCTAACCTCCCACTGAGGACAGCCCAGCAGGCCAGCAGGAATTGGCCAGCACAGTGCTCTGGGAGCTGAGCCCAGCCCCACGCCAAGGCTTTAGCCCCAGGACGGGCCTGACCAGCCACCGGCAGTAGGGACCTCAGATCAGCAGCAGCTGTGGCCGTTTCCAGACTTGTCAACACATAGATGCGAAGGACAAAGTGAGAGGTCAGTGCAGTGTGGACTTTGGGACCCAGTAAGTGTTACTGACTGGCTTTTACCCCTGGGGTGAGACACCGGCACAGCCAGCTCCACGTGGCAGCTTCAGCTCCTGGCCTGCAGAGTGTAGGGGGACCAAGCACAAGTCTGAGGGGTAATCGCTCTTGCTTTAACCTGCTTGGATCTGGATTGCAGTCTAGGGTGGAGGTCCTGGGGTGTGTGTCCAGCTTGCCAGAGTGTGTGCAGACCTCAGAGAGGGCACCCATCTAATACCTCCAGCAGCTGAAAAAAACCCAGTGTTTGGGATGAAAGCTCCCCTGTGTGGTGGCAGAGTCCTACTGTAGCAAAAAACCCAGGGGTCAAGTGACTGAGGGGCGACATGACCAGGCAAAGGAAACAAAGCAGACATAAGATTCCAATATTAGACTCCTATTTTGCAGACAAAAAGGAGAAAAGCATGGAACAGGAGGAAGAGAGTGAAGTCAGAATTCCTGCACCAAAAGCTTCAAAGGAAAATACCAGCTGGTTACAGGCCATAGAGGACCTCAAGAAGCAGATAAGAGAAGTGGAGGAAAAATTGGGAAGAGAAATGAGAACGATGCAAGAAAATTATGAAATGAGAGTCAACAGCCTGACTGAGGAAAATACTACCTTAAAAAATAGACTAACTCACATGGCAAAAGAGGCTCAAAAAGGCAATGAGGAGAAGAATGCCTTAAAAAGCCAAATTTGTTAGATGGAAAAAGAATCTCAAAAGCTCAATGAGGAGAATCATTGCTTCAGAATCAGATTGGAGCAAATGGAAGCTAATGAGTTTATGAGAAATCAAGATGCTATTAAACAGATCCAAACAAATGAAAGAATAGAAGGCAAGGTGAAATAGTTCATGGGAAAAACCACTGACCTGGAAAATAGATCCAGTAGTGATAATTTAAAAATTATTGAACTACCTGAAAGCCATGATAAAAGTAAGAACCTAGAAATCATCCTCCAGGAAGTTCTCAAAGAAAACTGCCCTGATGTTTTAGAACCAGAGGGCAAAATAGAGGTTGAAAGAATCTACCTATCACCTCCTGAAAAAGATCCCCAAAAGAAAACTCCTAGGAATATTATATCCAGGCTCTGGAATTCCCAGATTAAGGGGAGAATATTATAAGAAGCCAGGAAGAAACAATTTGAAAATTGTGGGAACACAATCAGGGATTGAAGGGCTTGGAATATGATATTCCGGAGGGCAAAG
Organism: Petaurus breviceps papuanus; assembly: GCF_028583685.1. Taxonomy (NCBI): domain Eukaryota; kingdom Metazoa; phylum Chordata; class Mammalia; order Diprotodontia; family Petauridae; genus Petaurus; species Petaurus breviceps. The sequence continues at coordinate 18,866,181 of NW_027187360.1, read as the reverse complement.
GAGCTGGGATTAAAACCAAGAGTCACCTACCCAGAAAAACTGAGTAAATATGGTCATTCAGTGGAACAGAGAACTTTCAAGCATTCTTGCTGAAAAAACCAGAGTTGAATAGAAAATTTGACATTCAGATGCAAGAAGCAAGAGAAGCATGAGAAGGTAAACAGGGAAAAAAAATCATAAGGAACTTATCAAAGTTGAACTATTAACATTCCTACATGGAAAAACAATAATTGTAACTGATGAAACTTTTCTCAGTAGTTGAAGGGAACAGAAATATATATATGTCTATATATGAAGGTATATGGGTATATGAATACATATGTGAATGTATGCGGATATGTTTACAGCTATACATAGATAGAGGGCACAGGATCAATTTAACAGGAAGGGATGATACTTAAAAGGTGAAATTAAGAGGTGAGAGAGGAATATAATGAGAGGAGATGGGGAGAGACAGAATGGGGTAAACTATCTCATATAAAAGAGGCAAGGGAAAACGGTTACAATGGAGGGGAAGAATAGGAAAGGCAAAAGGGAATGGGTCAACCTTATTCTCACTGAATTTGGCTCAGAGAGGGAATGAAATACACACTAAATAGGGTATCTCACCCTCCAGGAGAGTAGGGGGGAAGGGGATGAGAGAAGGGATGATGGAAGGGAGGGCAGGCTGGTGGGGAGGGAAGTTGGGAGCACCCACTTTTGAAAAGGGACAGGATCAAAGTAGAGAATAGAACAAGTGGGAGGTGGGATAGGAGGGAGGGAAATATAGTCAGTTTTTTACAATATATCTACTATGTTATTGTTTTGCATTAGCCACATATGTCTAACCTATACTGAACTGCTTATCTTCCCAGTAAGGGTGGGAGACAAGGGAGGAAGGGAATGAATCTGGAATTCAAAGTTTTAAAATCAAATACTCAAATACATATATATATATATATATACACTATTATTAATACTATTTTACATGTAATTGGGAAATAAGATATACAGGCACTGGGGCATAGAGATCCACTGGAAAAGTAGAAAGGGGTATGGGAGAAAATATGGGAGAGAGCAGATTGGAGGAGGGGATATCCTGTGGGACTGCTATTTTGGGACAGTGGGTAGGGGAAAAGCGGGGAGAAAATTTGTAACTCAAAATCTGGCAGAAATGAATGATGTAAATCAGAAGTTAATAAAGCATTTGGAAAAAAAATAAATGTCTCTTGATTTGAATTGATTCATACTTGAACAGTGACTATACTACCCCAAATAAGTGGTCATTCAATTTGTACTTGATGACCTCCACTAATGGAGACTTTCATATTCATTTTCCTCTTCTGTGAAATGAGGGGTCATGCCAGATACCCTTCTGAAGTCCCAGTCAGCTCTAAATGCTGTGACTTCTGGAGGCAACCCACTTTACTTTCAAACAGCTCTAATTATTAGCCAGTTTTTCCTAACAAAGAGCTTAATTTTGTCTCTGCAATGTCCACCCTTTGCTCCTAGTTATGTCTTTGGGGATAAGTAGATTCCTTTTTCAACCTCCTATAGACAGGAATTACATATGTGTTTTCATTGGTATAGTGAATTGTAGAGTGAAGAAACTTCTTATATCTACCAAGGTAGATCTGCACCTTCCTTGCAACTGAGGGTTTAGAGGGTTGCCTAGAATAGTGTTGTTTAACTCAAATAGAAATGGATCCCGGCCAACATATAATGACTTATAAAAACCACAAATTAGTATTATTCATGTTGTACTGTATTTTTACTTATTTTGCTAAATGCCTCTCATTTACATTTTAACCTGGTTCTACTCTTTCTTTGGAGGATTTGGTTAAGTGTTTGACACCTCTGGTCTAGAACACTAAGGGAAAAGTGACTTTTCTCACTTGTTACTTGCCCATTATCACACCCAGGGAATACTGGAATCTAGGCCTGAACTTCTACAGCAAAACTCTCAATATGACGACAATTAAGTACGTGCTATGCTCTTAGCAAAGACTGAACAATATAGGATGTGATAAAAATTGTTGACTCATCCCTTTGAGTTGATTATAATGGGACCTGACCTTACTATCGAGCATATGTGAATGGGAAAGGGAATGATTTCCCCCTGGAACTCCCATCACCAATGATGGGTGATACAACCCCTCCAATACCTGGTAAATAAGTACTCAGAGGACTCTAAAGCACAGAGAGGTTGAGAGACACACAGCTAATAAGTATCAAAAGTGGAATTTGAACCTGGGTCTTTCTGAATCTAATCTCAGAATTATATAACCCTATGAAGTCTTTATATACAAACATATGTGTACATCATATATACATACGTATCAAATACAGTTTATAGATTATATACATATGTATTATATAAAACACATATGTATACACATCTACACATATACACACACTCTCAACAGGGTAGGAAAGTTATGAAGAGGAGAAAAATTTGGGGAAAAGATAAGGTATTCAGTTGAGAGCATGAGGTTAAGATGTCTACAGCACATCCAGTTTGTGATGTCTGATAAAAGCCAAGGCACACTTTTATCTATTTACATATGACTACACATTGCATGTGTAGATATGTGTACTATAGATGTATATACACATATGTTCCATGCATATATGCAGATATAGAAATATATGTACATGCCCAATATAAGTATGTGTATGTATATATACATTTGTATACATATTATAAACACCCAAAACTCATGTTCCAAACTCAATGCCTTATCTTTTCCCAAACTGCCACCCCCTTCATAACTTCTCTGTTACTTCTGAGAATATCACTGTTCTCCTAGTCACCCAGGGTCCAACCTATGTATCACCTTCTACTCCTCACTCTCTCACCCCATGTGGCCAATCAGTTATTAAATGCCATTGCTGGTATGTTTATATCATTTTTGGTATATCCTTTCTCTCCTCTAATATTTCCCAACACCCTGTTTCAAGCCTTCATCACCTCTGTTGTTCCGCCATTTTTCAGTCATGTCCAACTCTCCATGACCCCTTTCTTTCTTTTTTTTTTTTTTTTGCTTTTTGGAGGGGGGAAGGAAGGACAGTTGAAGTTAAATGACTTGCCCAAGGTTACATGGTTAGTAAGTGTTAAGTGTCTAAGATTGGACTTGAACTCAGGTCCTCCTGACTCCAAGGCCAATGCTCTACTCTCTGTGCCACCTAGCTGCCCCCATGACCCTTTTCTTGTTAAAGATACTGGAGTGGTTTTCCATTTCCTTCTCTAGCTCATTTTATAGATGAGGAAACTGAGGCAAACAGGCTTGAGTGACTTGTCCAGGGTCACACAGCTAGTAAGTGTCTGAGTCCAGATTTGAACTCAGGTCTTTCTGATTGCAGGGCCATGTTCTGAAACTTAATTATATTAATTTGATCAACTCCTGGCTCAAACAGGTGAAAACCACAAAAACACAAGTTTGTCTTTTGGGAATCTTCAGGTATTGTCAAACATCAACCTTCTCTATTGTCCTATAAAAATCCTAGACTGATTTTTTTTTTCCAAATGAAAGTATTGGGTTAGTGACTATCCACTGAAAAGGTCCCAAGTCACTTTTCCTAGAAGTTCCATTTCACAGAACCAAAGAAAATGTGGCCCTGTCATTCCGATGACTTCTCACTGTGACTTAAGCACTGGTATAAATGATAGAAACTAATTGGAGATGAGATGCTGTTAACCTCTAAAGGAGGAAAGACAGACAGGCTGAGGGGAGATACAGAAGCAGATGTTAGTGAAAACTAATTGTTAGAGAAAGACCCAAGTGGGTCCAGGAGAACAGTGGCTCATTTTAGGAAATTAATGTAAATCTTCATTGTTTTCAAATTACTCTGTTTCAGATAGAGAGTATAAACACTATATTCTTTCTCTCTTTTAAAGAAAATTCCTGTTCTGAAAAAGAGGTCTCCAGCACAATGCTTCTCTTGCCAGGGAGTAATTTTCTGACAAATTAAAACACCTATTTCTTTTTCTTAAGCAAGTTTCCATTTATCACACCCATTGTGAAACCAAGATTCTCATTCTCCACGTGTTAACTTGCTCACCCCTGGGAGAAACTCTATTATTCTGAAGTCTTTTGCTGCATTTATAGAATTGTGTCTTCACAAAAGTGTATATAATGACATTAATGATACATTAAATGTGGCAACTTTTTTTCTCTTGTAAAGATACCTCAAAAACCTTCACTGAGGAGTTCAATGCTAAGAGCTACTTTCCTCCAACTCCTCTGTTGTGTAGGTGTAAGAGTAGATAGTACATCCAATTTGTTTAGCATAGCATTCAACTCTCCAAAGAAAATGTAAGAAAATGAATTAATATATTATAGTGGCTTTTTTCCCAAAAGAAAATAGCTAATCACCTGCAGAGTGATCTCAGAATCACAAATAATTTATATGCTGTTTTTTCTATAGCAACCAAAGGAAGTCACACCTAGCTTTTGCCCACAAGACTTTATTTTTTAAAAAATAATAGCACACCAAAAGTTTAAAAAAAGACCTACTGTCACTACTTAAGAACCAGCACCACTTTATTCAAGATTCCAGAGCTAGAAGGGAGACCTTCTTTCTAATGCAATCTCTTCATTTTGAAGCAGAGGAAATTGATCTAGATAGGTGAAGTGGCTGGTCCACAGTCACAGAGATGGTTAATGTCAGAGCCAGTACTAGAACCCAGATTCCCAGCTCTTAGAAAAGAGCTCCACCTTGTCCTGTGACTGCCTTTGGATTAGTGTCTGGATTCATTTCAATTCAATAAACATTTATTAAATGGGGATTCAAGTCTGGATAATCTGCATAAAAATCTCCTCAGTGGTGGAGAGAATGCTGACTCAACACTGAATATGAGATGGAAGGGTGGAGCTGGTGTTGCATGTTGAGAAAAGAGGGAGATTCTACTTCCTTCCTGCTTTGAGAGAAGACACACATATTTCCAGATCCTTTTTGGAAAAGAATTTGGAGGAAAAAAGAACAGATTTTGAAAAGCAGAAAAGTAGGACAGAGGATAATCAGAAATGGGAGAGAGGGCAGACAAAGAGGGAGGAAAATTGGAGAGAGGGAAGACAGTAAGAAAGAGGCAGATAAGGAGAAAAACAAAAGGGAGGAAAATAAAAGGTGCAAGGAAGGGAACAGAATGAAAGGGAGAGAGAGTGAGAGAGAGAGAGAGAGAGAGAGAGAGAGAGAGAGAGAGAGAGAGATATGGAAAGATAAGCTGGATGTCTGTGTGTGTGTGTGTGTGTTTATGGGGTGCTTTCCCCTAGATGTCTGTCTCCCAAATCCCATGCTCCTTGTTTCTGGATTTATGCTTAAGACAGTCTGGAACCATGTGTATCTTCCCTTAAAAAGGGAAAGAAGAATGTCCTCTGCCAGTTCTTTTACAACAACTTTGTCCCTACTTGAATAATGAGTCAGCATCTTATGCAAATGAGGAGCATTTTATGCAAAGAATCCAGGTTTGAACCTAGATTATAGGGTTACCAAGATGAATAACAGGAGAATCCCAACTCTCAGGCAATTTATAAGCCAGTATGATAACAGACAGCATATGATAAGGGCAAAGGAGAAGCCAAGACAGTTTTCTAAGAAAGTAAGAGGAGGGGACGACCATTTCTAGCTGGGTGCCTAGGGATGAAGACCAGTAAGAGGGAAAGGTGAAGATCATTGCACAAAAAAGCTCCACAGAGGTGGAGTGAACTCAATCTTAAAGGAAGTAGGCAGAGAAACCTAGGAGGAAAGAACTCCATTTATCAGAGATGGCCTACATGAACAAATGGAGGCAGGAATATGCCGGATAAGGCAGAGGAACAGCTAGCTAGTCATCTGTTTTGGTTGGAATGAAGGTTAGGTGAAAGGGAATAAGGTGTGTGAAAGGGAGTACTATGAAATAATGCTAGAAAGGGAGACTGGAGGCAGATTGTTGCCAGGCTCGAATGCAGGATCTCACCGACTACCACAGGAGCTGCAAAAAGTGATCTAATGGAAAAGAGAAGGAATATTGGGATTATCATTGAACATTAGGGACACGGGATATTCTTATGGAATATGTAAAAGTTTATTGTCATGAGGGAAGGAGACTGAAAATGGGGGAAATATATGTTTTTGGAAAAAAAGATTAATTTTTACCTTTCTAGGTTCCTTTAAATAATATTCAAAAGTCAGAACCCAAAGGGTCCAATTCCAAGCCAGTCAGGGTAAGATAAAGTCTGTCTCCCTGGCCTATATGTATCATCCAATTACTAGAGAGAAACTTTCTCCCTAAATGTTACCATGGCAACTTGAACAACTACCACCATTATCAGAGTCTTGAACATTAATACCAACTATAGTGATTCTCCGCTGACACTTGCTGCCTCATGTGACTATTTTATTCCTGAAAAAAAGAAAAAAATATCCCTTGAGGAAAATGATCACAGGATAATAGGTTTCAAGCTAGATGGAGCTTTAGAGGTTAAGCTAGGCCAACTCCTTCAACTTTTCAAAAGAGGAAACTGAGGTCCAGAGTGGATAATTGACTTGACCAATGTTATATAGGTAGTAAATTGAAAAAAAATAAAACCAATTTTTGACACTAGATCATGTTGGCTCCCAATATCAATGTAATATGAAAAAGTTATCATTTGAAAAATAATTCAAGAATACAAAATAAAAAGGTGTTATAATAAAAGAAATACATGAAATAAAATTTAGTCTTTAAGTCTTTAGTGTAAAATTAAAAATTGTCTACACTCACATCCCATTTTCCAGATGAGGATTATGAAACTCAGAGCTATGAAGCGACTTCAGGTCACATAGTATTAGGAGCAAAATTCAAACCCAAGTCTCACAATCCTAAGACTAAAAGTTTTCACACTCTATCATGATGCCTCCCTTACTAATTGCACACAATAAAATTTTAAAGCAAAAATCAAAAGTTAATAAAGAAATATTAGTTAAGATATTCCAGGAAGATAAAGATATATTTGTAGATTCTGAATAATACCTCATCAGTCAAGACCAATTGGGACAATCACTGAGTAATCCATAGAATCCATTTGTCATAGTTACTGTGATCTTCTCCCCAAGGTTTTTCTTCTACAAAGTAAACATCTCCAGTTCCTTCAATTAATCCTTTTATGTGGTATGCTCTCCAGTCCACTCAACATCTAGATGGCCTTTCTCTGTATATACTCCTCTTTGTCATTGATCTATACTCTCCCTGAAATGTGGCATCCAGAGCTAACTACAATAATACAGGTCTTATTAGAGCAGGAGTTTTTAGTGTGGCCATTCTAAAAAAAAAACTTTGAGAATACAAAGTTTTTTCTATAGAAGACTATTAAAAAAAACATTCCAAGTAAAGATTCATGAAGGAAATTATAGAGCATTGCTAAGAAATAATGCAAATGATTTAGCTTTTAAACACATATCAAATATCTCCAGCATATAGATTTGCACTAGTTTCTTACAATAAATTGGTTCTGAATAAAAATATGAGATGAACTAGTCTTATCTATACCTTGCCAAGAATCCCCAAGAGAACATGTCCCATAAGTCATCAGCCACCCTTTGCTTGAATTCTTCTAATGAGAGAAAATTCAGCATCTCTGAAGGCAGTCAGTCCATCCTACTTTTTCAAAGCTCTTACTCTTAGGAAGGTATGGTTGCATCAAATCTAAACCTCGTCTTTGTAACTTCTACTCACTGCTTCTATTTCTGCACTCTGGGCCAACTAGAACAAGACTGACTGTTCACATGACAACCCTTTAGCTATCACAATCCTTTTAAGTCTTCTCTTCTATAGGCTAAATAGCCTCACTTCTTTCATCTGATCCTCATCAAGCATGAACTCAATTGCCTTCATAATTCTGGACTACCCTCCTTTGATCACTGTCCATCTTTACAAGTTTCTCCCAACAACAAATGAAATCTCAAGCTGGACAGCAATTTCTTTGACTTTCTCATCCTCTTTATGTACTAACATCATATATCTAATTCTGAGACAAAAGAGACAATCCCTAGACGGAAAGATTAATGCTTCAGTGTGACAGTTTTTGGAAATATAAATCGCACATTTTCCTAGATATCAAATAGTGACATTAAAATTGCTTAATTTAATATCCTTCAAATATTCTTTCTGTGAGATGATTTTTTTCAATTTCCTCATGGCTTATTATAAACTGATATAATTACTTCCCAGGAAGTATGGCTTTCATTGCTTAGTTTGCTTGCTTAATAAAACCTATTCTATAGTGCTAACTTAGTAGGAGACACTTCAGAAGTCTAACTTTTAAGTACTTCCAAAATTAAATATCAGCTACACTTTCTCATAAGATATGTAATTACAGCCTGTAGAACAGAGAATGTTCTCAAAGTCAAGGATGCTTATGTGGATGGATGAGGGAAAAAAGAGAGAATTAAGAAATTTGGATGCCTTTCCTTTTTCTGTTATTCCCCCCTCCCCCATTTACAGTTTTATCATATTTCCATGTACCACCCACTGCATTGGACTTTTACACTAGCTGGTATGCTGACCTGTAATATCAGTAATTTGTAATTTTAAATCTAAATGTATAGAAAGAATCATTTATTCTCAGGGTTAATTACATGAGCCATTTAAAATTAGCATAATTTTTGTTCCATTTAACTACTGGGAATATGTGCTGAAAGGAAACAAAACACTCTTCAACAGTCATATCACAGAAATACACAGGACAAGCTTGAACTCAGAAATCCATTAAGATTATTTTCTGACTCCTCTCTATTTTTTTTTATGTTTTGGAGAGGGGGACAGGGCAATTGGGGTTAAGTGACTTGCCCAAGGGCACATGGCTAGTAAGTGTTAAGTGTGTGAAGCCGGATTTGAACTCAGGGACTCCAGAGCCGGTGCTCTATTCACTGTGCAACCTCTCCGCCCCTATTTTCCAACTCCTCAAAGAAAAATGTATTATTTACATAAGGAAATATAATATGATAAAAATGCAAACTCTACTTGGTAACAACCAAGTATTTTTTACATTTGTACCATAAGGATTATTGATCCTATCAGAAATAAAACACATAGGAAGACACTTAAGGCTGTTTATTTTTTTTCCCCATTACATCATACAAAAGAATCCTAAAAAGATGGAATAAGGCTCATTATAAGTTTAGGAGTTAAAAATCAAGAATCAACTCATCTAATTTGGTATCAGAAGAGATTAATTTCTTTTTTCAAAAATAATTTTAAGCTTTATTGATACCTTTTGTATTTACCTCATTACCTTGTTCTCCCCCAGTCCCATAACCAAATCCTTCCTTGTAACAAAAACAATTAAACAAATATATCCAACAATGATCAAATATGAATGTGAGGAATTCAGAGAAACATGGAAAGATGCATATGAAGTGATACAGACCTAAATAATTAAAATCAAGGAAACAATATATACAATGCAGCAAAATAAATGAAGTGATCAATAAAAAGTAAGCAAAAATGTCCCAATATAGGGACCACATGATAAATATACGGAGATTCATTTGAAAATAGTCTTGGATAATGAATCTATTTATTTACAATCCTAAATTGGAGTATGATTAATTTATCACACATCAGGGATAAACATTCAAGAACCATCTAAAAATGAAGTTTTTCATAATCATTTCCTTACTGGTCAATTCCTGAGAAAGGCTTCACATTCTAAGTTTTTAAAAATAGAGCTAGAAGTTATGTCAAATTGGAGGTCAAATGGTTAGGCCACTTGAGTTCTAGGATCCAGTCTAAAGTTTATAAAGTGAAATCAGTGCTTGGTAATTATTAGAATAATTTCTTTTTAAGTTTGAGGAGCTTAATATGCCAAAATTATCCAAGTGCTACTAATAATGACAGCAGTAGAGGTAGGGAGGGAAAGTTGAGCTCTTGTGCCCAAATTATATTGCAATTTATTTTATTGGTAATATCAGTTTATATTGGTAATTTATATTGGAATATCTGTTTATAGAAGCATCTTTGTTATATCTTTATAGAGGTAGGCTTTTAAAAATCTTTCCTGAAAATTGACCTACACATGGCTTAAAGATAGTCTTCAGTCCTCTTCCCAAAGACACATCTGCACCTGGTTTGACTACCTGTTAAAAAGTAGGCTGACCCCAAAGAAAGGCCATATATATATCCAGGTGTTTGGGAACATTAGAATTTAATTCAACCTCACTTCTTTGCTCCCTATGTAAGCTTTATCTCTCCTTTATACTTGCTGTGATAGGCAGCTGGCCCTAGAGAATCTTCCCCCATTCTCCATCTTTTATTGTCCTAATATCTCTTCAAAACGTATTGCTTACTGCTCCCTGAACATGATCTATGCTATCCCAGATGTGAACTTTTGCTTGAACTTTTTCCAGCCTGCAATGCCTTCTATTTCCATCTTATACATTTTACTCCTTTCTTGGGGTCACATACAAATGGTATCTCTTCCATAAAGTTCTTGATTTCCCTTTCGTTTCCCCCTTGGCATCACCCTCCTTTAAACTCCTATAGTGGCTGCTCTTGTGTGTGCTGTCTTCTTTGTTTATCTCTCTCTCTTCTCCCTGGTTTTCATATCTGATTACAAGATATTATGTATGTGATATTTGGTACATCTTAGCAGGAGCTGCCAGAATGAGTGTGTAATCCACAGTCCTGGCCTTTGAGAATCCAGAATTGCTTCTCTACCATGATGAGGCACTGGTAAAAGACATTATTTAGAGACCTTACACAAGGTAGGCACTTACATTTCTGTTAAATGAATGCATACATGAATAAAAATGCACAGAATAATAATTTGTTTTCTATACAAAGAAATCTCTCAACCAGTTCACTGTTTATAATCTTTATAGACCTCCTCATTTGAGACACTTTTCCTGAATAGTTTTCTTCTCTGGATTCTAGATCTAGACTGACTTCAAAGACCACTTAGTCCAACCCCCTAATTTGACAGATAATTAAACTGAGGCACCAAGAGGCTAAACAACTTAATCAAAGTCACAGAGGTCATAAATGTCAGAGGTAGACCCATATCTTCTAATTCCAGTGCCAATCCTCTTTCCATGGTTCCATGTTACTTCTCCACAGGAGGATTTTGTCAGATCAGCATATACTGCTGAATGTCACACTGCCTATGGATCATTTGAGTTATTCCAGCTTGGGTTTATTTTTTAATACTTCAAAAAGACCCAGTATTTCATCTCAGCAGGTCCCTCCCTCTCCTTCAGGGAGATCACACCACTGCCATACCTTAGCAGACTGTCCATCTTCACATTACGAAAAGTAGTTGAAGTTTTGGGTTTTTTTTAAACAGTTATGTAATGGCTAACCCTGTGTTGAGTCCTCCCTCTGCAGTCAGGCTGATTCTCAAGGCCATTTGTTGAGCTAATTAGCCAGTTCCTTATCTCCATGTATATGTCAATGGAAATGGAGGCTAGAAGAATTTATAACACAGAACTAGATGCCTGGCAACAGACAAATTCCTGAAAAGTTATGTGTCAATCAAATCAGATTTAAAATTCACTAACAGAACTTGATATTTAAAGGAATTCTACCATTAATCCTTTTGTAAAGCAGAGAACAACTCTCATATATATCTTGGATGTAAACCAAGATTTCTCCAGGCAGAGATGTACCTCAAGGGGTACAGAGTCCAGGACCATTCTTGGGAGGTCCAGGCCCTGAGGCAAATCTCAGTGTGAAGCCTTCAGTTTTACAAATGGAATTCGAGCTGCTGAGGCAGGTTCTTGGAGGGAAAAAATGGAGCATTACAGCTTGGGAGATTTGTGAGGGAAAAGTAAGAAGAGATATTCCATTCCTTTCCCTTATCTCAAAGTACTTATAGGTGCTACTCCTAAGTATACTGTAGGTCAGTGGTGTCAAATTTAAATAGAAACTGAAGTCACTAAATTATATATAAAGATCCCTGCAGGCCACAAATTGACTTAGAAAACTACATATGAATATTATCTATGTTCTATTTCATTTTATTTATTTTGTTAAATAGTTCCTAATGACCTTTTAATCTGATTGGGTGGCAATGTAAGTTTCAGGTCATATGTTTAACACCTTTGTCTTAGCAAATAGGATAAAGCACCATCCACAAATAAACTCTCTGCTTTCTTTTATTTTTAGCTTTTCTTACTCTAGAGTGCTCTTCCCCCTCTGAATCTCCACTACTGAATTCTTACACATTCCTAAAAGCCCACTTAAAATGCCACATTCTCTAGGATGCTCTATCTACCCTATCCCTCCTATCTCCAGAGAGGTTAGGATCAAAGAAGGTGATGATGCAGCTAGGCGGCACAGTGGATACAGCATGGGATTTGGAATTAAGAAGACCTGAGCTAAACCTAGCCTCAGACACTAACCAGCTGTGTGACTGCAGGAAAATCACTCAGCTTTGGCCTACCTCAGTTTCCCCATCTATAAAATGAGAATGAAAAATAGGCCCAACAGGGTTGTTTGAAGGATCAAATGAGATGACATTTACAATATGCTTTACAAAACTCAAAGCACTGTATAAATATACCCACCCTCAGTCCTCACACTTTTCCTTCCATGTTTATAATGCATTTATTACATATTACCTCTTCCTCTTCTCTCCCATATTTCTCTTTAGAGCCTCCCAAACACTTCCAAATACACTAGCTCTGGCAATGTATGTGTCGACCTTATTAACAGTGTGTATATCTCTGGAAAGTACACTACCAAGGTAAGTGAATTTATTTGTAGTATTCAAAACTTCTCCATTTGCTGTAACTGATGGTTCCACATATGGATGGTGTGGTGGTGTCTGATGAGGCACCTGTATTTTCATGGTGCTAATTGTTAGGCCAAAATTAGCATAAGCCACAGAGTTAGACTGACTACCAAACTGAAGGTATACAAAGCTGTTGTGCTGACCTCGTTGTATGACTGTGAAACCTGGACAGTATAACAATGCCATGGCAGGAAACTGAATCACTTCCATTTGAATTGTCTTAGGAAGATTCTGAAGGTCACCTGGCAGGATAAGTTACCACACACTGTGGTCCTTATTCAAACTATACTGCCAAGCATTCAAACTCTACTTCAAAGAGCACAACTTCCACGCTGTTGGAAGGCAAAACGTACACTTGCCAAAAACACTATTTTTTGAAGAACTAACACAGGGCAAGTGTTTACATGGTGGTCAGAAGAAGCGATACAGGGACACTCTCATAATCTCTTTTAAGAACTTTAGAACTGATTGTGTGACATGGGAGTCACTGGCACAGGACCTCCCAGCATGGTGTACCCACATCTGAGAAGGTGCTGTGCTGTATTATCAAAGCAGAATTGAGACAGTTCAAAGGAAACGCAGGATGCACACATTTAGAGAATCCACCCCAAATGCTCACATGGACTACTTGTGCCTTAACTGTGCTAGAGCATTCTGAGACTGTATTGGTCTGATCAGCCACAGTCAGACACATTGAAACTTCACTCTAGCATAGCCATTTTGTTCCTCTTCAAGAATGGACAACAACCTATCGATAATATATTATCATTGTTATTATTACAGTCGTTTGGGTATGTTATCTGATTCCTCTACTAGAATGTAAGTACCATGAGGACAGAGGCTGTTTTATTTACAGTTTGTATCCTGCACAATACCCATGCATGTGTTATATATGATCTATGCTTAGGAAATACATTGTTGAATTAATAATGAGTCATTACATGTATGAGTCACAGAATAGAATCGGAGGACATTCAAGCTTAAAGATGATCCAACATGCTTACTTTGGAGTTGAGGTAGCTGAGGAACAGGGATTATTTATGATCAAAGATTTAGGAAGTAGCAGAGCCAGGACCTGAACCCATATATTCTGATTCTCAATTACTAAATGCTTCAGTGGATCTGTGACCTCAAAAATGTGGGTATTGTCTCCAGTGGTACAGAGCAAAACCTTCTCATCCTATGAGTGTCTCTAATGGAGGCAGTATGATACAAAGGAAAGAACTAGCTCTGGAATCCAGCACATAGCACAATGCCTAACACTGTGTAGTAGGCACTGAAAAAATGTTTATTGATTTATTGATAGAACCAGGAGAGCGAAATTCATATTCTGCTTCTGACACTATCTGCATGATAATGGGAAAATCATAAACTCTCTGGGCCTCAATTTCTTATCTGTAACCTGAGGGCCTGAACCAGATGGCCTCTGAGGTCTCTTCTAAGAGCAGACTCAGACTCATGACCATTAAAGCCAATTCAATTGAACTCTTATCAAATATCAACCAAGTATAAATCATGGTGCTACAAGATAGAGAAACGGGAAAAAAAACCCATAATGATCTCTTGTCCTTGGGCAGCATGCATTCTACTGTGCATATAGCATATACACAAATAAGTAAATGGAAGGTGATCGACCAGTATACAAACATTTATCAAGTGCTTAATAATGTGTTATGTGCTAGATATTGTGCTAAACAAGGGGGATGTAAAGAAAAGGAAAAGATCATCCCCTAAAGCTCTCAGTTTAATGAGGGAGAAAATTGGCAAATAGCTATGTACAAACAATACATACATACATACATACATACATACATACACATATACTTTGTACATGGATATATACTTACAGATATGTTGTGTGAATATATATATACAAACACATATAAATATATGTCTACGTACATATATATGATAAATTGAAAATAGGCAAATAGTTATGCACAAACTAATATAAATATATAATATGATAAATAATATGTATATATTATTGCATATATAGATATATTAACATAGAATGAATATCTACAACACATATCTATATATGATAAATTAATCAACAAAGGGAAGGTATTAACATTTAGAGGAGCAGGGAAATGATTCCTGTAGAAAATAAAAATTTAACTGGGACTTGAAGGAAGATAGAGAAGTCAGGAGGTAGAAATGAGAAAGGGGAGAATTTCAAACACAGGGGACAGTCTATGGTATTGGCCAGAGTCAGGAGATAGAGTATCTTGAATGAGAAAGATCACAGAGTGCAATGAACTGGAGAGCACCTGGACAGTAGTGGCTAGGAGAAGAGTAAGGTATCAGACTGGAAAGGTAAGAGGGGGCCAAGATATAAGGGCTTTCAACTCCAAATAGAGAATGCTATATTTGATCTTGGAGGTAATAGGGAGTCCACTGAGGTTAATTAATAAGGGGGCAACATGGTCATATTTGTGTTTTAGGAAGATCATTCTAACAAATGAGAGGGGAATGGCCTAGAGGAGAGGCTTGAGGCAGGCACACCAACCAGAAGAGCGTATGAAGTGATTAGTCTTCAACAGGGTGATGGCAAGTGTCAGAGAAGAGAAGAGGGGAATATACAAGAAATGTTGCAAAGGCAGTCCAAGATGATGTCTAGGTTTAGGGCCAGGTGACTTATAGGATGGTGGCATGCTTGATAAGGGAAGTTTAGAAAATGGAAGGGTTTTAGGGAACAAATAATAAGTTCAGTTTCAAACATGTTGAATTTAATATATCTAAAGGATATCCAGTTTGAAATGTCCAATATGAATTTGGAATTGTGAGAGTAGAGATCAGAAGCAAGAGAACTAGATAAGAAGATTTTAAAATCAGCATAGAAATGATAATTGAATCCATGAGCAGATAAGAGCACCAAGTGAAAGGTATAGAGAGAAAAGAGAAGAGGGCACAAGACAGAGTCCTGGAGACAGTCGCAATTAGTACAGATGATTCAGCAAAGGATACTGAGAAGGAATGGTCAGATAGGTAGGAGAAGAACCAGGAGTGACTAATGTCACAGAAACCTGGAGAAAAAAAAATATCAAGAAGTGGGTGATCTGCAGCATCCAAGGCTGCAGATAAGTCAAGAAAGAAAAGCATGAAGGAAAGGTCATTAGATTTACTGATTAAGAGATCATTGGTAACTTTGGAGATAGTAATTTCAGTTGAGTAATGGGGTCAGAAGACAAACTGCAACAAGCTAAGAAGAGCAAAAAGAAAGGAGGTAAAGGCACTGATTGTAGATGGCCTTCTCAAATCATTTACAAAATGGAGGAAAGACATGGGATAGCAAATAATAAGGATAGATGGTTTGAAGAATGTAATACCAAAGACAGAAAGACCCATTTACTAGGTTATCACAATAATCAAGATAAGATCTGATGAGCTTGAATTAGAGTAATGGCAGCATAAATGATCTGATGCAGAGAACTTGGGCAGGTCAGTTTGGCAACTATGGAAGTAGAGTGATGACAAGAGAATTTAGGAGGATTCCAAAGTTGGTAACCCAGGAAAATAAAATTATGGTGGTGTTCTCAGGGGAAATATGGAAACTCATAAAAGGGAAAGTCTATAGAAGGAGATGAGTTTTGGATGTTAGGCATCTGAATTGTTTATCCAGGTGGAAATATCCAATCTGTAATTGACAGTGAACTACTGAAATTCTAATAAGTGATTAGAGTTAGATGTACAAATTGTCATAAACATGATAATTAAATTTACTGGAAGTCAATAGAATTACCAAAGGAGATAGTTGTGTTTGTCCATTTTCAAAGAGGATCATGGCATCAGAGAAATGATGACATGAATTGCAGTTAACTTTGATTCGAGTGAGGTAGGGCTATGCAAGGTCACCAGCCTCACTTTTTCCTCCAGCATCATCTGGAGCTGGAGGGTGGGGAGGTAGAGAGATTGGTCATCACCAAATGAGAGAAAACAGGGGGAAGAGAGGACACATAAAATTCTTAGTAGACCCATTGTCTAAGAAGACAATGTTATTGATATATTTTCCTCCTCTGAATAACTGTCTAATCATCAGTCACCACTGTTACATTTCAGAACATGCCAGGGGCCCAAGGTGAGCTTGGCATGATGCCCTAAAGTCAGCTCAGCCCATATGTCCTTCACTAGAAAGAAGAAGTATTTGTACCAAAGTATCACAATAACAGACAGCAAAAATTGAAAGGACCTATTAACATACTTAATAATCATGTTTATCATCTCTACCGCTGTTGAAATGAAAGTAGTCATGCTGTGATTAGCCATGCTGAATAAAGACTGGAACTAATCACTGGGCACTGTGATTATCAGTTGATGTTCACCACCTTTAATATCTTTATTCAACTTCTCTCCTACCTAGGTTTACACGAAACTCTGAAACTTGATAGCTACATATCATAATGTAAGTTACCTAAAAGCCATTAATATATAAGTAGGGCATAAACTGGTGAAATAAGAATCCACAAACTAAGATATTATAGTTCAAAAACAATTCATTATATTTTTGGCTAAAGGGGAAAAAATTTTTAAATGTAGTGTGAAGTATTTGTTGATGTAATTTAATATCTTTCACTCAAAACATACTACCGAATTTGGAATTAAAAGTAGGGTGAGTCACAAAGCAAGTTAGGATAGCTAGTTATTTTACTTGTAGAAATTACTGGAACTATGGTAATAGCCTGGACTTGTTTCATTTAACAGACATTTATTAAGCACCTATTGTGTTCAGAGATCTATGCTAAAGTGATGCGAACTCTAGATAAGAAGTTATCATCTCCCTCAATGGAAGGAAGGGTTAAGATATAATTATATGTAACTATGGTACACAGCAGTTTTTCTTGATGTTTACATTAAAGAAGACTTAGAGAAGGCATGGTCACCATCTTCAAGTCTCTAAAATGCTTTCATGAGGGAGAAATATTAAACTTGTTCTGATTGGTCCTAGAGGGCAGAAATGGGAATGCTGGGTAAAAGTTGCAAAGAGGCAGATTTAGGCTTGATGTAAAGGAAAAGGAGTGTGGGTAACTAGGTGGTACAGTGAATAGAGCATGGAGCCTGGAGTCAGGAAGGTTTGAGTTCAAATCCAACCTCAGACCCTTACATCTGTGTGACTCTAGGTAAATGACTTAACCTTGCTTGCCTCAGTTTCCCTATCTGTAAAATGAACTGGAGGAGGAAATGGCAAACCACTCCAGTATCTCTGCCAAGAAAACCTCAAAAAGCTGTCATGCAGAATCAGACATGACTGAAATGACTAAATGACATCTGTCTGCAAATTCAACATCCTTTCCACTGCATTATGTTGGATTCCCCCTTATTTAGGTCATTAAGGAAAATTTAGGTGTCCACTTGCTAAAGAAGGGGTTTGCCTAGATATCCTCTACAGACCCCTCTAACTCTGAGATCCTGCCAGTCAAAAAATCCAGAACGATATGACAAAAACATCCTTGGTCACCATTGCCTTATGTGCATTTTTTCCCATATTAGAATTAAGCCCTTTGAATAAACTCCAGTGGTTTCCTATTACCTCCAGGAGTAAATACAAAATGTTCTATTTGGCATTCAAGGCCCTTCATAACTGACACCCCCGCCACCATTTCAATATTCTTACACCTTACTCCCAGACACATACTCTTCAATTCAGTGATAGTGTCCTCCTGGCTATTTATCTAATAAAACACTCCATTTCTCCACTCCAGAGATTTTTTTCTGGCTTTCCCCCATGTCTAGAATGCTCTCTGTTGTTGTCTGTTCCACTTACTGACCTCCTTGGCTTCCTTGAAGTCTCAACTACAATCTCATCTTCTACAGGAAGTCTTACCTAATCTCTCAATTCTAATGCCTTCCTTCTGTTAGTTATTTCCTCTTTACCAAGTACATAGCTTGTTTGTTGGAGGCACCTAGGTGGCTCAGTTATAGAAGCAGCTAGGATTGCAGAGGATCAAGCACCAGGCCTGAAGTCAGAAAGACCTGAGTTATCAGGCCTCAAACATTTGCTGTGTGTCCTTGGATAAGTCACTGAAACTCTGTTTGCCTTTATCTACTGGAAAAGGAAAAGGCAAACAACTTTAGTATCTTTGCCAAGAAAACCCTATGAACAGTACTGGTATGATATAGCCCATGAGGCCATAAAGAGTCTAACACAACTCAACAGCAACAATATAGCTAATTTGTATGTATTTGTTTGCTTATTGTCTCCCCCATTAGATTGTAAGCTCCTTGTGGGCAGGGACTGACTTTTGCCTCTTTTTGTTCCCCTGGCATTTAGCACAACGCCTACATGTAGTAGATGCTTCATAAAAATCTACTGAATGAGTGAAGTGTTTTCTTTGCTTCTGTATTTGTATCTCCAGAAACATCTGTTGAGTAAGCACTAAATTTTTTTCATTTACTCATTCATCCATTCATTTATTTATTCATGCATGCATTCACACAAATCTTATTAAGAGAGAAACACAGAAGATAATGAACTGATAATAAAGAGAAGACTATGGCCCATGTCAAGTAATACCTTGTACCGTAAAACCAAGTTACATGAAAGAAATGTGAAATCTATAATATGCAAATTAACAATTTTAATTTCATCTCTCCTTGGATTTGACGGCAGCTACCTGTAGCAATCTAAATTGACCTTTGTTAAATTATATCAAGCCATCCGGCCCTTTGTATAGTGGAGGCAACTCTGTCTTTGGCTGTCAGTCCTCCCCAGGAGGCTCTGGCCTTTTGTTTAAAATGCTAACATGGTTGGCATGAGATTAAGCCTGGCAACGTAACCCTGGAGTGCCCCCAAAAGTTACCCACTGCTCCTGTATTGCAGACATCAGGCTGGGTGCCATTCTAATCTTTTCCCACTTTTCTCAGTGGGCTTTATGTAAAATGACAGAAGTTATCCCATTAACCAAGGTTATAATACATACAAACACACACACATACACACATAAAAATGGAATTTATAATTTTTAGGGATGTACAGTCTTCTAGAGTGATTCACTACACAATCAATATACTGCAGCATGTTTTCTTAATGAAAATTTAAATATTTCACAGCTTACTGATTTTGTTTGGATTTTTTCTTCTGCTTTTTCTCCATCCAACTCAAGACTAATGTAAATGAAAGAATAAGTCTTTTCATAGGGTGAGAAAGAAAACATCAAATATATACAATGCACATTTGTACATTCATTATACGCATATGTACTTGGGGGAAAAAGTTCTTCACATGGAGATTTAGCACAATGACAATTTCTATAGTTCAGTCTATTTAAGTCGTTTCCTACCAACAGAACAGTAATAAGGCAACACATGCAATTTTTCCTTATCCTATCACAGTATAGTGCTGACTAAATCAGGGTTTTCTTTGTCCTTTTAGAAATACTCATTATCTTCTCAGAGAACACAATCTGTGTTTATTTGCACAAAACTCCCAACACAAATGGAAATAAAAAACACATTATAGAAGAGATTAGAGAAAACTACAATATAATGTATGATTAACCATGTTCACTTGGGTACAAGCAGCAAACAAACACTGTATAGCCAAATTTATAATAGTTTTATCAACATTAATTTCAACATTCTGTTCATAAAATGCTCACATAATAGTTCTCTGATATGGAAGACTACAGGTTTAATAAAATTTCTTATAGAAACTATAAAATTATCTATTTATAGAAAGCAGAATATAAAGTATGTTATACAGACATCCATAATCTGTAGGATATAGGAAGAATTAAGTGCAAACTTCTATTTTTTCTCTGACTCATGTTTGTACTACATTTAATAACACAATGAACTCAAGTAAAGAAAATGTCTGGGGTTAATTCATTACTGCCTGTCAATAGTCAACAAGCAATTAGGAAGTACTCCCTCCATGTCAGGCACTGGGATAAGTGCTGGTTGAGGTACCAGTGAAGGAATAGGAAATGACAACCCACTCCAGTGATAGAAACAAGCTTTCCTAATAAACAATATAGCAAAAACATGGGCTAAATGATATAATCATTATATGGATTCAGAACTGAATGAATGATTGGACCAAAAGAGCGATCATTAATGACAACATCTTGAAAGGAAGAATATAGTGAGGTGCTCAAATAATCTATTCAACCATCTTATCAATAACCTGTCACCAGGTTTACAACCTTGGGTTCATCATATATTCTTCCCCTTCTACCACCTGCTCCCTGAAATACAATCCATTGCCAAGAATTTTCAATTCTATATAGGGGTCTCCTGGACTCAATTCTAATAGGCTTGTAAGAAGGGACTGTTAAACTTTCAATATAAGCATTCATATCTCAGAAATTGGCAAACGTTATAAATCAGGATTTCATTTATTATTCAGATGATTGTTTAGACTTAAGAAAGTGATGGAGAAACTTTTGGCATTCCAGATTAAACTTAAATGTGTTTGTGTACATTTTTACTTCTCCTAGAGGGACCTTTGTTAAACATTTCCCAGAACATCCCCAATTTTACTGGATACTATCTCTTGTATTTCACCCCATCTCCCACTCACAATGCAACTATATGCTAGGTTAGATAGAACCTTATTATCTCTCACCTGGGTTACTACAATAGCTTCCTAATTTATCTCTCTTTTCAATCCGTCATCCACATAGCTTCCAAATGGATATCTCTAATGCACAATTGTGACCATTTCATTACTCTGCTGTGAAAACAAAACAAAACAAAACAACTTTTGTGGTCCCTTTCACTTCCAGAATGCAATATAAAACTCCACATTTGGTATTTAGAGCCCTCTGCAATCTGACTCCACACAATCATTTCAAAATGATTTCTTATCATTACTTATAGTTCCCCCTCACTGACTTTATTTTTCCATAAAAATTCTAAACTTAGTAAACATAAACTAAAATGACCATTACTATACACACACACACACACACAGCTTAATGGAGAATGTAATACAAAAAAGTACAAGTCTCTATTATCTATATCTTGTTTTTCTTTTCAAGTATATAATAAATTCAACATACCACTTTCAAAGCTATCTTACTTATTTGTGATTCCTTCTGGATTTCTTTCTATTCTCTTTTATCTATTTCAAAAAGAAACCTTATTTCAATGATCCTTTTTATTAGTTTTCTTCCCCCCATCCCTGTTTGCAACCCTCTCCCCTTTTAAAGAAATGAAAATAAAGAAAAACAAGACCTTTGTAACAAATATGCATAGCCATGCAAAACAAATTTCTACAATGACTGTTTCAAAAAAACTTATGTCTCATTCTGCCAATTGAGTCCAACACCTCTCTGTCAGGAGATAGGAAACATACTTCACTTCCTCACTTGTCCTCTGGAGCTGTCCTTGGTAATTACTTTGATCGGAGATGTTAGGTCTTTGAAAGCTGATTTGTCTTCACAATGGTGTTTTTTGTTATAAAAAAGTTCTCCTAACTTAAGTCTGCATCACTTCATGTAAGCTTTCTCAGGTTTCTCTGAAACTACTCCTTTTCTCATTTTTACACGCAACCCTCTTCATGTTACAGGTAAAAACACTAAGATAAATGTTAAAGGTCATATAGTTAATAAGCAATATGGCCAAAATTTCAAACCAATTCTTCTTATTCCAAAATCTATTTTCTTATACCATGTGAAAATTTGTGAAAAAGAGAAAAACCTCAAAAGATCCAGAGATGTCAGCTACAGTTATTTAGCAAATGTTTTGTGATGGCGAACAAAAGCTCTAAGAACAGGGGCAAATTTTGTTTGTAACACAAAAATTTAAATATGATTTAGGAGACTATTAGACAATTGTTTTAATGAGTCACTAAAGAACATACACTTTTATATGTTCTTAATTTATAAATGGAAGACTGATAAATAAGAAACATATCATTTAAAATCTTACATTATTATTCAAATGGAATTATTTGAAATAAAATTTGTAGGAATAAATACTTTTTTAATAGAAAATTCATTACTATATAATGACCTTGGTCTCTACATAACTATTGCAATATGTAGTTTTTATGAAATACTTAGAAATACATACAGTTCTATAGTTAGAACTATTTCATAAAAATTGCATTTTATAATAATTATGTAGGTAAAATGGAAAAGAAAAGGTTAATTTCTGCTTAATTTTTCCATTGAAAATTACTTTTGCCCATAAAACACAACCTTTATGCATTTAATTAAATTTAAATGGTGAATATGAAATATCTCATTTCCCTAGAAAACATCAACCTTATGGTTTTTGGTTGTCATGTTTCATTTTTAATGGCCTTCTTCAATACAGTCCTCTCCTGCAAAAATTCTGAAAAAGATCAAGGTTTTCTTATCATTTCAGTTGTGTGGCCATGCCTGACAGGTTGTAAGCAATTATCTATCATCTGTCCTCCCCAGATTCCAATGAAAATGAATGCTTCAATCTCAAGGGTTTCTTCTGTAGAAGAATACATTATTTTAATGTAGACAGCATAGAAGACTCTGTGTGTGTGTGTGTGTGTGTGTGTGTGTGTGTGTGTGAGAGAGAGA
>NW_027187360.1:18809058-18842851 GCF_028583685.1 Petaurus breviceps papuanus | reverse complement strand
GAGAGAGAGAGAGAGAGAGAGAGAGAGAGCGTTTGTGTGTGCATGGGCATGTGGGTGCTGAGGGGAAGCACTGAATTTGAGTAAAAGGACTTGGGGTCAAACCCCAACTCTGCAGCTGGCTACCTGCACAACCTGGGGCAAGTTATTAATGCCTCTTGCCTTCATTTTCCTTACATGTAAAGGGGGAGACTTAGATTTAGATGAAAGGACAAGGGTCCCTAGAATGCCATCTCAGCAAACAATCTTAACTCTCAGGGTACTCAGAATGAGTTTGAGAGATTGGTTTAGGAAATTAGATCTACCACAGATACTATAATTCACAGGATTCTATGGAATATCTATAGAATATATCACATAGATACTATAATTCACATTCTTTATTTCATAGCAATTTAAATACCTTTATGTATCTTGATAGGTTTTTTTTTTAAAGACTAGAATGAAGCAAAATATAATATGATCCAGATGGTTTTGAAGTTAACAAGAAAACTTTTGCCCTTTGGAGCTGAGGGAGTAAAAGAGTCAGGATCCTCCCAACCTGTCTGCTCTTGGGATTCCAGAAGAAGAGATGAACTCAGTGAAAAAAGGTAAGAAAAAATGTTTTTAAACCCCACCACGTGTACTGCCAAGAGACAGTACAGCAGGCCTTTGCTATAAATCAAATGAGTTTGAGTCTTCAGATGGGTTTATTTTAATAACTTTGCCAGCAGTCTTCTTTTGAAATTAATATCTGCTCTAGTGGTTTTCAGCTTTCCTTGTGTAATAATGACAGTTAATAGGGAAGCACTGTCATGTACCCTGACTAGAGGTAATGTCTCAGTGACAGCTGTGTGATCATTATAAAAAAGGTATTCTAAAGACAAAAGGAATAATTAAAATGAGCCACCAGAACTATCCTTGGATTTAAATGTTTAAATGTTTTAATTTGAAAGAACAATGGCTCCTTGAAGCATCTTCACAACCAGTACTGACAACCTGCCATTTATTAATCAGCATTAAATAACAAGAGTGAGGGTTTTGACACTAAACAGAAGATTATGTTTGATGATTCTTAAAATAGAAAGCAGGTTCCTGAGCTGATGCTTCAAGTGACTGTAGAACAACAAGGGGCCTCTTGCAAATATTTACTTCATCAACT
Organism: Petaurus breviceps papuanus; assembly: GCF_028583685.1. Lineage (NCBI taxonomy): Eukaryota > Metazoa > Chordata > Mammalia > Diprotodontia > Petauridae > Petaurus > Petaurus breviceps. The sequence goes on along the minus strand of NW_027187360.1, from coordinate 18,841,713 downwards.
AAATGGTATTAAAAACTGTATTCTAAATGAGAGTGGGGATGGGGTGCAGTGGGGGTAAACAAGTACATGAAGGATGGTGAAACATGTATTTTGTCCTATTCGATGTAAAGCCCTAAAAAAGATTTGATATCATGTGTTTAAAATCCAAACTTTATAACCCTCAAGACTGTTCTGAAATCAGACCCAAGAAACTGACTAACCAAAATATTCACATTTTATTAGCAGAAAAGAGGTTAAAATGACACATGATGGTTAATTTATATTAAGTGCTCCATCAGCCAGTTGCAAAGAAGTAGCAGAAAGGTAAGCATCTTGCGATGGGGAAACAGCTTAAGAGTGAATGGGTCGGGGCGGCCAAGTAGCACAGCAAGTAAGAGCACCGGCTCCAGTTTTGAGAAGACCTGGAGATTGAATCCCCGGCTCAGACACTCGGCACCACACCCAGAAATAACTGTCCGTGTAACCTTGAGCAAGTTACTTAACCCCGATTGCTTTAAAAAAAAAAAAAAGAGTGAATGGGTCCTGGGCACAAAGAGTTTAATATTTTTTTAATAAGCTCAATATCTGTGGCTACAAATGGCATGAAATGCCCCTTACAACACAATCCCCTAAACCTGAGGCAGAGTAATGTCAAACAAGGCTGGTAAGAATTTTAATTGGTATGTAAATATCAAGCAGTGCTACAGAATTTTATTTCAGTTCCTAGCTTTTCAATTATTTTTCTTCTCCACATATTTTCTTTTAAAAATATATTTTATTAAAGCCTTTTGTCCTTACATTAGTTGCTTTCAATCCCCTGCAAATTGAAAACTCCTGTGTGAGAAAGAAAGATAATTAAGTAAAAACATCCAATACAAAAATCACGTCTGACAATGCACTCAATGTGGTGTTCCAGTAGTGTCCTATCTCTTTGCTGTGAAGGAGGAAGTAGATTTCATTATCTCTCCACAACTTTGACTGTTTTTTCCCTTTACTTAGAATTCATCTTCCTCTGAGAGGTCTTAAAATTTAAACTGTTGTAGTCACGAACATTGTTCTCTCAGGTCTACTTATTTTTCTCTGCGTCAATTTATGCAAATCTCTCAATATTTGCCTGAATATCTCACATTCATAATTTCTTATTGCAAAATAATCAATCAACAATCAATAAGCATTTACTAAGTGTTTGGTCTGCATTACAAACTATGCTGAACACTGGGTTTACAAATAGAAAGAAATGACACTTGCAAGTTTAAGAAGCTTACAAATTCCATTACACTCATATATTACACTCAGTGTTAGGTTTTTGTTCTTGTTTTTTCAGTCATACCCCAATTTATGAATACCAGTTTTGTTACAATTTCTTTGCTACTATGAATGCTTCTATGAACAGTTTTGTATCCACTGAATCTGTTTTTGTCATTGGCTTGACTGTCTATAATGGATCAAAGGATACAGACCGTTTAGTCACTTTTCTTGCATAGTTCCACACGGAGATCCAGAATAGTAGGGTCATTTCACAGCTCCACCAACAGTATAACAATATGCCTGTCTTCCCATGGGCATGCCAACATCAACTGTTTCCATATTTTTCTTTCTTTGCCAATTTATATGGAATAGAGTAAAACCTAAAATCACTTTGATTTTCATCTTGTTTAGTATTAATGCTTTGAGGCAAGTTTTTATATTGTCTTTCATATTCTATAAATCTTTTGTAGAAGGTTTGTTCATATCTGCTGAGCACTCTATTAAGGAAAGGCTCTTAGAATTATCTATGTCTATGCCAATTTCCTCTTAAGTTTTCCATTTCAGACATCTATCAGAAATATCTTATGCAAAGATTTTTCTTAGGCTATGATTTCCCTTGAAATTCTTAATTCATTGAACTTCTTTTGGTAAAATCTTTGTAATTTCACATGAAACATATAGTTTAATAAACTGTGGTTATAAATTGTGGGGGTGAGGTTTATTTTTTTAATTAAAAAAAAAACTGTCAGGAAAGCCAAAAAGCAGTTTGGCAAAGTAGAAACAATAGTCAACATCACCTATTTTATTTTTTATAATCTCCCTCTATTTTGGCTAAGACTTCTCCTCGTTATCATTATAAAAAGCACCTGATTACATTTTTCTTCTTTTTATTTTTATTTTTCTTCTGGGTGTGGATTTCCATGTTCAGGTTATATATGCATTTTGAGCTTATATTAGTAAATAGTGTAAGATATTTGTCTAAACCTATTTTTTGCCAAACATTTTGTTGTTGTTCTCAGCAGTACATATAAAAAAGGGAATCGTTCCCCCAGTAATTTATGTTCTTTGTTTTCTTTAACATTGGAATATTGTTCCTTTTCATTATTACTCTTGTTTTTTGTTTAACTAATATGTTTCATTGAACTTATTTTGTTTTCTTTTAAAACTAATACCAATTACAGACAATTAAAGTTTTAATTCTTACTATTTTATAAACGTAGTTCAAAGCAGAAAAATGCATTATTCACATTATTTCTCATTTTTTACTTTGAGATTTTAATCTTTGGTTCTCCAAAATGAATTTTAGTATTTTTCCAAATCTATAAATATCACCTTAACTTGACATAAAAATGGAGAAGATAATTTATCTTTTATTGTTACATATAGAAGATGTATTCTTACCTACATAAGTGATAATGTCAATAACAAAGGATCAAATGGCTTTCCTTATGTGATACTAAAAAGCTTCTGCACAAAGTTAATGTATCTAGGCTATACATATGAATATAGATAGATCTTAATCCTCATGAGATATAGATGATACAAAGATTTTTCACATTTGACTATTTCTTTAATCTAGTGGCATTAATTTCATTTGTGAAATCTTTTTTTCTTCTTCTTCTTTTTGGAGGGCAATTGGGGTTAAGTGATTTGCCCCAGGTCACATGGCTAGTTTTTGTATTAAGTGTCTGAGATCACATTTGAACTCAGGTCCTCCAGGGCCGGTGCTCTATTCACTGCGCCACCTAGCCACTCCATTTGTGGAGTATTTTCAGCTTTATGTAATCAGCTATTTATTTTATCTTTTGTAATACTATTTATTATGTGCGTATGCAAAATTAAAACTGCACTAAGACTTTTGGGATGAATTATATATACATATTTCATGTATATATATATATGTATATATGAAAATCAAAAGTAAATATATAAGTAAGTGGTCAAAGGATATGACCAAACAGTTCTCAAAGGATGACTTGCAAGCTATTAAGAACAGTATTTTCAAAAATGTTCCAAATCATTAATCATAAGAGAAATGCAAATCAAAACAACTCCAAGGTTTAATTTTCCTGAAAATTGACAAAGATGACAAAAGGTAGGAATGCACAATGTCCTCAAATTTGTGAGAATATAGGCAGGCTAAGGTCCGGATGGTGGAGATGTGAATTAGTACATCTACTTTGGAAAGCAATTTGAAACTATGCAAATAGTATGACCAAAATGTCCTTACCCTTTTACCCAGATGAAATACTATCAGGTCAATACCCCAAAGACATCATTGATAAGTAGAAAGTAACCAAATACACCAAAATATTTATGATAGCACTTTTTGTGGTAGTGAAAACTGGAAACAAAATAAATGCCTATAGCTAGGGGAATGTCTAAAGAAATTGTAGTGCAAAAATAAAATAGGATATTAATGTGCTTTAAGAAATTATGACTACAGGGGCAGCTACATGGTAAAGTGAGTAAAGTGCCGGCCCCAGAGTCAGGAGGACCAGAATTTGGTTCTGGCCTCAGACACTTAACACACACCAAAAAAACACTAGCCGTGTAACCTTGGGCAAGTTACTTAACCCCAATTGCCCTCCAAAAGGCAAAAAGAAAAAGAAATTATGACTACAGAAAACATAGAAAATTATGTGATCTGATGAAGAGTGATATAAGCAAAGTGAAATTAAAAAGAACAAATAGCCCCAAAGAAGGGAAATGAGGAGACACCCTCACTTCCTTTGTAGAGACGGGAAATCCACAGGTATGGTACATTATATATATTTTCAGATTCCCTCCTCCCCCCATGTATTGATGGGTATTACTGATTGATTTTTTTTCTCCTCCTCCTCTTTTTTTTCTCTTTTTTTTTTCAAAAAAGTGAACAGATTATTTTTATGGGATGGATTTCTGGAAGACAGAAAAATAGAGGTACTGAGGAAAATTTTGGCAATGTAAAAATTATCAGCACAAATTAAATTGGCATAACCCAACCAGGGGAAGTGACAAAGTACAAGCAGAGCACTTCTCTCAAATATATAACTTTTTGTTTCTGTAATGCCTACTTTATAAATGTGTTTATATATTTTTTGTATGTCTTGGTATAATTCCCAAATTTTTCAATTTTGAAGTTATTTTGAATTGAATTTGACCATTTCTTCTTAAGTTTTGTTAGATAGATAGATGTATTCTGCTGATTTTGTGGAATGATTCAATAGAGTGCAAACTCTCTGTAGTTACTAATCATTTCATTTAACTTCTTTGAAGATTTTATGGTGTTTCCATGTGTATTATTATGTTACTTGCAAAAAGCAGTCCTGTTATCTCCTCTTTGCCTATGTTCATCCTTTTGGTTTTTCTCTTATATTATATATAGGTAGAATTCCTAGAATTGTCAAATAAGGAGCATCCTTTTTTTAACCACTGTTTGAATTGGAAAATCTTCTAGTATTTCTTCCTTGAAAATATCACTAAAACTTTTTTCTTATATGTGTGTGTGTGTGTGTTTTTACAGAAGGACAAACACAACTAAAGAGATATTTATGAATGTTTATTTTTACTTAACATTCTACAGGTCAGATACAGTGCAGGTCAGAATGCAATGTGCCATTGTTATACACACACAATTAAGATATTTAGCAATGCATAACTACATTTAAATATTTGTGCAAATCAGTTTTCCTCTCATTTGGTTTTTATGAAAAGAACATTGGCACTACAGTAAATACATTTTAAATTTATCTTCTTTTACTGACTGGATTTAACTAAGACTGATGAAATACTTTATGCCAAATGGAAACTTTAAAAAGCAATAACACTTTTGGTGATTTTACTCTTTAATTTAAACTAGACAATCTTGATATACAGACAGGCTTATGCTCATTAGTTCCCCTTGGAATACCATAGCACTTTTCCTCTGAGAAGTATTCACTTCCTGTGAACATACACTAATTTGGCAGAAGTATTGTTTCTTCTCATTGAAAATTCTAAAATGTAACAATTGAAATAGTATTGTATTAAGAAGACAACTAGAAATTTTTTTTGCTTTATCAATCAAAGAGACAAATGACAAGTTTTATTATATACATTGTATAATGATTAAATAAATGCTTCAATATATCAAAGCTAAAATTAATCTTGGATTCTCAAAAGCTATTCCAGTGGAGTATAAACACAGACAGGTCCTAGCAAGCTGGCTTGGCTTCAAGTATAGGCCAAGCAATGAAGTGTATGTCTGTCATTCATGGATTGGCCTAGCTAAACTCAGAGAGCATTATCCCTGGACTGTCAGCAGCCAGATAATGAATTATTTTACCCTCAATAGCCCAAGAAAATTGCTTATAAAGGCATGGGGCAGTTGTGTCATGCTTCAGTGAAATGAGCAGCCACTGCATAGAAATCACAGAACATGGAAATGTTATTGTCACAACATGAGATTATTTAAATTAATGTAAAATCCTTCATCCTACACGTCATAAAACTTTCATAATATTTGTCTACTAAAGGATGTTTAGTATATCCTTTAGTATGTGGGGCAAGTTGGTGGTACAGTGGATAGAGTCTTGGGTCTGGAGTCAGGAAGACCTTTCTTCCTAAGTTCAAATATGACCTCAGACATTTATTAGTTGTGTGATCTTGGGCAAGTCACTTAAACGCTGTTTGGCTCAGTGTGCTCATCTAAAAATATTAGCTGGAGAAGGATATGGCAAACTATTCCAGTACTTTTGCTTGGGAAACCCTAAAAGAGATCATGAAAAGTTAGATATGACTGAAAAATGACTGAACAGCACCAAAAAGGATGTTAGGGATGGTGCCACTTAACATATATATTTTAATTTTTGGAGGGGAGAAAGCAGGACAATTGGGATTAAGTGACTTGCCCAAGGTCACATGGCTAGTAAGTGTTAAATGTCTGAAGTCACATTTGAACTCAGGTCCTCCTGACTCCAGGGCCCATGCTCTATTCACTGCACCACCTAGCTGCTCCTTAATCTATACTTTTTCATTATTTATAACATAAAAGTCACAGATACTAAATGTGGTGGTGATGACAGTGGTACTTGTAATAGTAGTGATGGTAGTAACAGTAGTGACAGTAGTGATGATAAGAATAATAGAAGTAGCAGTAGTAGTAGCAGCAGCCGCCAATGAAGCCCCTAGTGCTGCCAGAGCAGGAACTGATGTATAAATCACTTTATAAACATTACCTCATCAATCTTCTCAACAAGCCTTTGAGGTAAATGCCACTATACTTATTTATTTTATGAGAAACCTTACTGTTACTACCACTAGCCATTCCCGAGTTTACAGTGATGGAGATGTTAGTCAAGACACAAAGCATTTTTTAAGTGTTTGTTATGTTCAAGTCACTGTACTAAGCACTGGGAATACCCATAAAGGAAAAAAAAAGTCCCTTTGCCTTCAAGGAGCTTGTGTTTTAATGGAAAAGTCAATATAAAAAAAGTATATACAGGGCAAATGGGAGGCTATCTCAGAAGGAAGGCATTTGTGAGATTGGAGGTCTGAGAAAGACCCTTTATAGAAGGTAGGATTTGGGTTGGGTCTTGAAAGAAGCTAGGGAACCCTGGAAGGAGAGACAAAGATGGAGAGGATTTGGGCTTTGAAGACAGCTAGTGAAAAAACATAGAGTAAGGAGATTTGCAAGAAACAGAAAGAAGGCCTATGTCATTGGATTGTAAAGTATGTGGAAGGGAGTAAATGTTAAGAGACTAGAAAGGTAAAAAGGGGCCAGGTTGTGAAGGGGAATAAATGCTAAACCAAATATACTGTATTCCATCCTTGGAGGTAAGAGAGAGCCATTGGAGTGTAATGAATAGGGGAGTGATATGGTCAGATCTATGCTTTAGGAAGATCATCATGGAAGCTGAGTGGAAGAAAGGGGAGAGACTTGAGGCATGGACACTGACCAGAAGGCCATTGTAATAGTTTAAGCATGAGATAATGAAAGACTACACTAGGCTAGAAGCTGACAGAGGAGAGAAGGGACATAAAGAAGAGATGGGACAAAAGTAGAAACAGAAAGACTTGACAACAGATTGGATATGTGTAATGCATGAAAATGAGATGAGGACAACACTGAGGTTTCGAGCCTAGTGACTGTGTGGGGTGGTTGTGTCCTCCAAAGAAGTAAAAGGAAGTTCCATAAAGTAGAAGATTTGGGGGGAAATGGGAGTTCAGTTTTGGATTATTAAATTTAAGATATTTATGGGACATCCAATTCTAGATATCCAATAGATAGTAGGAGATGCAAGACAGGAGTTCAGGGGAGAAGTGAGGGCTGGATAAATAGATCTGAGATTTGTCTCTATAGAATAATTGAATCCATGGGAGCTGATGGGATCATTAAGTGAAATAATATAGAGGGAGAAGAAAGAGGGCCCAGGGAATAGTCTTCTGTTTCATCAATGATTAGCAGATATATCCTAGAAGTAAATCAAGCACAGAAGAGTGAGAAATAATGGGAAACCAGGTAGGAGGAAAAACAGAAGGAGATAGTATCAAGAAAACATAGAGAAGAGAGGATGTCTAGGAGAAGAGGGTAATAGTATAAAAGGCTACAGAGAGTTTAAAAATGATAAAGACTGAGAAAAGGAAATTATATTTGAGAATTAAGAAATCATTTGTGGCTTTGAAGAAGGCAGTTTGAGTTGAATAACTGGGGTTGGAAGTCAAATGCACAGTTAAAGAGATAGAGGGGAAGAAGTGGAGACATTGATTATAAATGGCTTTCTCAAGAATTTAACCACAAAAAGGAAGATGGATACAGGACAGCCCTGATACTAATACTCCTACTGTTATGAATTTATAGATACCTAGTTATTATTTCTAGTTGTAAAACCCTAGCCTAGATAAGTGAAAACTTTGAACCATTTGTTCAAGGATATAGTTCCATTTGCTCCTTGCATCACAAACAACTGTCTTGAGGAAGGTAAATTCAAGCCCAAATAATTGAATGACAGAACCAGAATGAAAGGGTAGAGACTCTAGAGTAATGACTATAAACAGATATACTTCCAATGAATAATCATCCTCTCCTTTCTCTCTCTCCCACCCTCCTATGCCCAGAGTTCATATAGGGAGATATACAACTGAACCTGACAATACCCAAGGCAAGGGAGAACCCTGGATTACCCAGCATTTATTTACTATATAATCTGAAAATCTCTCTCTCTCTCTCTCTCTCTCTCTCTCTCTCTCTCTCTCTCTCTCTCTCTCTCTCTCTCTCTCTCTCTCAGAGGATGGTTTGGTGAGATTTTAAATAGATATCAAATTTATCTAAACAGGAGGTAGTTGTGGTAGAAATGCCTGTGAAGCTAACTACATGGGAGAGAGAGCTATTGAAATGGGAGCCCAAAGAAAGAAAGGTGATTATAGAAAGAAACAAGGAAAAGGTTTCCTAAAATCTGGGATGAGGGTTGGAAGACTTATGTAACAAGACCATCTGGATCCTTAATAAATGTATTCTCTAGTTCCTAAATACAGTAATTAGAGTGAAGGTCTAAGGCTCTGCATTGGAACTGAGATTATGGGATTGTCAACTCTAACCCTAATAAAGAGGTGGAATGTGATATGCTATAGTCAGCCAATATACATTACAAGGAAGAGAGGAAGCCCTATGCAACAAATAAAATGGCAAGGCAAAAGTCTATAAATATAGTCTAGAAATTCCTTGTGTCAAAAGAGTCATTCCAAACCATTCTAATACCTAGGTTTAGACTTGTTTCCCCAGACTTCTAAGGCAAAGGGCAGGATTAAAGGTTAAAAAGTTTAATATAAATTTTGTACATGATGAATCTGAGGTCCCAATGGTTCATACAAGTGAGGTTATCTAATATGTAGGTGATGATAAAGGACTAGAACTGGGGATAAAGGCTGTGTTGTGTATGTGTGTAAATACACACATATCCATATACACGTATGTATATGTGTATATATAAGGAGATATGTGCATATAAGTATGAACATAAATTGGAAGTGATCTGTAGATACATAATATTTTTATCTTTGGGAGCCAAAAGCAATAGGGGACATGAGGGTCCAGAACACAATCTTGGGGGATAAGATAACAAGATATTTATGCAAAGATGAATAAGGAAAAATAGTTAAAATGAGGTGCCAGTAGTGAGTATTATGTTACTGAGGGAAAAGAGACTATTCAGGGTAAGGAGTTGGTCAAATGTGTCAAAAGTGTCAAAATCAGGGTATATGAGGACTGAGAAAAGATCATATCATTGGTAATTCACGTGAAAGCATTCAAGTAGAGTGATCCAGCTGGAAGACATCTTGAGAGGGACTGACAAGTGAATGGGCGGTAGAAAAGGGGAGCAGCAAGTGTCTATTACTCTTATTTATGAATTTAGCAGATGAAGAGAAGAGAGAGATGTGAAATGGTAGCTTGAGGAGATGGCAAGGTCAAAGGAAGTTTTCTTTTCTGTTTGTTTTATTTTTAAATAATAAGAAGACCGGAACATGTTTTTAGGTAGCAGAGAAGGAACCAGCAGAGAAAAAAAAAAACTGAAGAAGAGAAAGAAATAGAATATGATCAATGGGACAGGCACCTGGATGAGATCGGACAGGATAGAATCTAAGGCATAAGCAGAAGTGAAGGAGAGAGGTACAGAACTAGACAGGCATTCTCAGACATGGTGAGTGTATTAATTTGTTTTGTTTGATTATTCATGTTGATTTTAAGAGTTTTTTTTTTTAATTTAAAAATAATAAGTAGGAGAGCCAATATATCCTTGAAATATGGAGTAAAAAAGAAGCAGACTGGTAAAGATGCAAAAGTATTTTGAAGTGTTAACTAGGGGTAATAAGTTATTTGTGATGGATTACCTCACCTTTCTTTAAAAAGGAGGTAATAAGGTCATCTTTTGAGAGAAAGGGGTATGGGGGTAGGACCAGGGGTCTGAGAAGAAAGTTTGGAACATCTTTAAAATAAGGAATCTGGATGAGATAATCCCTTACAACTCTAATGCTTTGTGATTCGAATTACTTGTCTTACCTGCTTAGATTCACCAAAGCCTAGGAATGATTTTTCCTGAGGTGAGCAGAGGGTTTATTATATGAGGATTCATGGCTAGCTTATTTTATGAGGCCCACTGGGAAATGAACAAAAAAAAAGGTGAAGCTTTGATTTTCAGCACTAACTACTCTAAAATGCTCAGGAAAATATAATTTCCTCCCATACAAAGTCTACAGAACAAGAAAGAAACAGTATTTAAAGATACTTTCAAAATAGATCAGAATTTCTGTCAATGGAATATGAATTTCTGCTTAAATTATCCCAACAGAGTACTACACTAGTGTATTGCTTTCTGGTAGGATGAACTGGGTTGTCCATTCCATCAGAATAACTACTTGACATAGTGACTTGGATTCAAAAGGCAAATTGATTTTACTTTCAAAATGATACTCACACCCCTCCCTTCCTAATCACCTTCCATAATGCTTTAACAGATCACTATGCCTTAGGGCAGATTTAAGTCAAGTTATTTGAAATATGCCAATATCCCCTATATATCTAGAGTTTACAATTGCTTCAGATTGGCCTATGTCTCCTAATACTGTGTTCAAACATCCATGCTGCTTTGACCATTTTGACAAAGAGCCAAAATAATTATTTTCAGCTAAAATATTGATTTATGGACTACCGTAAGTCCCTTTGTCTTTTCTGCATTGTTTATGGAATCTTCCACGTCCTCTGCATCTTCCACATTTCCTGTGGGCTACTCTGTACCTGCTACACATTTTGTTACCTTGTGTGCTTCTACAAGACCTGGAGACCCTGTTACTCAGTTATAGAAACCTAGACCTAAGTTATACACGCACAATATTTGGAGAGGGGTAGCTAGGTAGTGCAGTGGCCTACTCTTTTGAAGTCTTGCTGACTTCAAATCTGGTCTCAGATATTTATGAGCTGTGTGACCAGGGCAAGTCACTTGATCCCCTTTGCCTCCATTTCCTTATCTGTAAAATGAACTGGTGAAAGAAATGGCAAAACATTCCAGTATCTTTGCGAAGAAAACTCCAAAATGGGGTAACAAAGAGTTGGACATGACTGAATAACAAGAAAACCAACTATTTGGAGGATTTCTCAGACTAAACTGTGTTGGGGAGGAGGGGTAAAGATGGGAAAAAAATCAAAAGAGAAAATTATACATTTTAGTGATCTCCAAGACCGAAGTTTAGTGTGCCTAGTTTTAAACATTCAATCCTGAGGAGTTTGGTTGAATGGTTAAAATAGGATTTTGAAAGGTGAAATGGTGGATTGTGGCAAATGGGAAACATAATTCCAGTGGAGGGAAAAGCATAAGGTGAAGTAGTATAGAGGTAAAAAAGTTCACAGAATATTCAGGGAAAAAATTAATAGCTCAGTTTTGTGGCACTTAAGAGTAAGTGTTTGATGAAATGGGTATTTTAAATAAATCCCATCCCTTTATTAAGCATGATTATTTGTTTTGGGCCTCTGAGGTATTGTGTTTAAAAAAAATAAATTACATCTCTACTTTAAGGTCCCTGGATGTGCTGTCAATATAATTAAATATGCCCATACTATTTGTCCTTCCAAATACACTCTGTGGTTGCCTTACTTCAGCAACTCATCAATATATGGTTGCAAAGTTTTACAAAAAGTATTAGAAGCACAGCATATTCTTCTCCATGAAATATATTTTCAGGACATTTTTTCCCAATCTGCTCAAATAAAAGCCTGACATTCAAATAAATTTTGCATAAGAAGAGATATACAGTATCCACAGTTAGGGACTATAGCCAACCAATTATACTCACGTGTCACTTCGCACTTTTACAAACCCCTGATAAAATAGAAAAGTCTTGAAGAAAGTATTTCACACATAAAATATTTCTTTTATAGCAAAATGTGTCCAATTGATTTATGAGGTACTTTCAAGGAGAACAAAACACACACTATAAAACTTAAACTTAGCAGGAAAGGTTTTACTGGCTTCTTAAAAAAAACACAAATATTGCATGGGATATAGATTTTCATATTTTCTAATGGGAGTTCTTCACAGAAGATGTGTTTACCACTAGTATTTACTTCCTTTTTATGGTGGCATAAAGACAAAATGGAATAGTAAATGTTCCATGGAATAGGTATTTCTAATAGAAGGCATAATTGAAAAAAAGTTTTACCCATTAATTAAGGGAACATAAACTACTAAAGTGTATTTATTTAAAGTATTGGAAACTAATGGCATAGCCATTTTGGTAAAGTAAAAAGAGAATAATGGATTTGGAATCGGAGGATCTTTCAGATTCCAACCCTGCTACTTTGTGATGGCATAATGCGGGTCACTTAATTTCTTTGAGCCTCAGTTTCCTTACCTGTAAAACAGGAAGTTTGAGTAGATGATCTGGTAAAGCCATTTTAGTTTTGTGATCAGTCAAAATCATAAAATCATAAAGTTGGAAAAGACTTCAAAAACCATTTAATCCAACCCCTATAACTAAAAATCTCCTCTGCAACATCTCCAATAAAATGACCATTCAAATTTCTCTTAAAGACCTTGAATGTGATAGAGGGTCAAAGGACATATACAGATAGTTAAAAAAAAAAAAGAAATGCAAACTATTAATTCCCATATTAAAATGTTCCACATCTCTAATAATCATAAAATGCAAATCTAAAGTTCTACTATATACATACCGTGTTTCCCCGATAATAAGACACTGTCTTATTATTTTTTGAACAGAAAAAACACCAGAGGGCTTATTTTCAGGGGAGGGCTTATTTTAATGAACATTGACAGCAATTTTAATAAACAGGTAAATGTGAACAAAAAAAATGTACCTTTATTCAATAAGGAAATCACTGGGGAAGAACAGGATGACACGCTCACTGCTGCAGCTCTGACTGGATGCAGCTCAGAGCGCGGCGTGCGTTTCACCCAGGGGGGGAGGGGACGGTGCATACAGATGGTACCATAATGTAGCGTGTAGCGCAGGGGATCACCTTCACTACAGTAGCAATCTCAATAGGGCTTATTTTCGGGGGAGGGCTTATTTTAGAGGAATCTTACACAGTAAGGGGACGGCTTATTTTCGGGATAGGTCTTATTATCAGGGAAACACGGTATTAGAAAAGTTGACCAAAAAAAAATTACAATTGTTGGAGGAGACCCAAGAAAACAGGAACTTTTTAATGTATTGTTGGAATAACATTGGCCCAGTCGCTCTGAAAGTAATTTGGACCTATGCCCCTCAAATTATTATGTAGCCTTTGGTCCAGTGATATCACTACTGGGCCTATTCCCCAAAGAGATGAAAAATAAAAAGGAAAAGTACTCATATGTATAAAAATGTTCATAACAGCTCTTTTGTAGTGGCAAAGAACTGGAAATTTTAAAAAAATTATCCATCAATTGAGGAATGGCTAAATGAATTATGATATATGAATATGGGAAAATATCCGTGTGCCATAAGAAATGATGCAAACTGTTTTAGTGAAACCTGGGGGGGAAGGGGAATACTTGTATGAACTAATGCATAATGAACTAAGCAGGATCAAGAGGATAATTTACACAAAAGCAGAAGCATTATGAATCCAAATGATTTAGAAAGACTTAAAAACTCTAATTCAATGACCAACCAGACTTCCAGAGGTCATATGATGAAACATGCTATTTGACAGAGCTTAAGAAGCAGAACAAGGCAGATGTGGGGGCATTGTTAATATGGGAATTTGTTTTGCTTGACTATCCATACTTGTTTCAAGAATTTGGCTTTTCTTTTTTTGTTTTTATCATTTTCAATGGAAAACAAGAGGGAAAGAAAAATGTTTGTTTATATATGTATATGTGCATATGCATACATATCATATGCACATGTTTATGTATGTGTGTATATGGATATATTAACAAGACATTCAGACATTTTTTAAAAAGACATTTAAAAAACCATTTTTAAAAGACTCATTTCCTCCTTAAAGAGTTGATGCCTTTTATAGATAGCATCAATTCTTGGAAATAATTTCCTTATATTGAACCAAAGCTTCCCATTTTGTAACTTCTACCCATTTCTGCTTGTTCTATTCTCTGAGACTAAAAGGAAAAATCTTAATCTTTCTTCAAAATGATTTTTTCCTTAGGGCAAATATATTTCCATTAAATTTTCTTTTCTTTTTTTTTCTAGGCTATACATCATTAGTTTCTTTAAGCAATTCTCCTGTAGCATGATCTTTAGTCTTCTCCCCACACTGGTCACTGTCTGAAAGAATTCCAGCTTGTCAACATCCATTCAAAAATTCAGTGTCCATAAATGAACACAATAGTCTAGGTGGTCAAACCAGGGAAAGTTACTGAAGGACTATCACCTCCTATATTCTTGAACACAATGCTTCTTTTAATGTAGCCCAAGATGAAATTAGGATTTTTTTATTGTCACTACTGTTGATTAATATTGAATTTGGAGTCCACTGAAATCACCAAGTCTTTTCCACATGAAGTCTTATGCAGTCATGTCTCACTCATTCTGTACTTGTGGGGGTGATTTTCAGGTAAACTAAAAGTGAATGATCCCTTTAATAACAGACCTGTGACTTTAGACTACTAATTGGAGTCCAAAAACTAAAGGGCCTTTTATTATCATGTCTCTGGAGTTTCAACACTCATTGAAAGTTTATGTTATGTTGTGTTATTTTTTTAAATTATAATGAAAATCAGTGCCTATTAAAATACAGAGGAACAGCCCCAATCTGAACATGAATTTAGAAGCCTTATTTTCCAATCAATGTACTCAGTTATTGCTACATGTTGTACCAAAGGCGTAATATGGGCAGTAACATCCCTCTCTTCTTTCCTTGGGTCTTAGTAAGATAAGAGACATAATGGGTTACAATTTCATTGGTTAAAAAATTATCCTTTTAAATAACAATCTGAAGAACTCTGTTTACTTCTCAGAAAGAAGTGACTTAAAAAGAAAGAAAAAAGAAGGGGTGGCTAGGTGGTGCAGTGAATAGAGCACAGGCCCTGGAGTCAGGAGGACCTGAGTTCAAATGCAGTCTCAGACACTTGACACAATTAGTAGCCATATGACTTTGGGCAAGTCACTTAACCCCAATTGCCCTCCAAAAACCCAAAACCAAACTAACAAACAAAAAAAAACATGTCCAATGAATAGGACTCAAGTTGCTAAGTTTTCTTTCTGTGTACTTAAGTGGCAGCAAGTACATAGCTGAAGCTATATTTTTATCTAAAAAAGATCATTTACTTGAAGTGTGCTCCATAATCATTTGCACAAGTACAAGAGTAGGGAGCTGAGGGTGTGGGGGAGTGCAGAATCCACTGGACCATAGTAATGAAGTGTGAAAGAAACACAAAACACATGTCCCTTTCAGTACACCTCATATCTGAGTGACCCCTCCATTCTCTTCAGAATCATTTCATTCTTGATTATTCAGTGGGGACAGTCCCTACTCTATGACTTATCCAAAACCTCTGTAAGTACCCAAAGTCACAGCTTCCTATTCCTTCCCCCAAACAATGATCTTTGAAGATTCAAATAACTCCTCAGATGTCTTCTCCATGAAGTACTCCATGACCATCCAAACCAGTCACTATAGGTGAGGAAAACTAAATCTTGGAAAGATTGGAAAGGAAGTCTTGCAAAAGCTAACGAGAGTTAGCAATGTAAATACCCTTAAACCTGTTCCCATCTCACACCCTCCATTCTCTAAAAAAGCTCTTATCCTAGACACTACATAATGTAATTGCCTTCACTATTGATTTGTGTTTCTGGTCGATGTTTTTATTCCATCACATGCACATTTTTCTCAACTTCTGAGTCAGCCTTCACTTTCCTAGGGTGTAAGATTTTAGAGGTCAAAGATCATATGCTCTTAAATCACTGCCTATAGCAGTCACTGCCTTATCAAATACAAGGAACCATTAAATGGCAATGGAAATAGAGAGACCAAAGGTGGATAAAGTGTAACCTCCAATCAAGCATCACATGCCTGATACAAAAGTTAGTAGCATTCTAACATTCGTGACCAATAGGTCATTTTCTTATCTTTTATTTGCTTCTCTCATGAGTCCTCTATTCCTCTCATAAATCAATTCAATGAATTTGGCATTTATTTAGCACCAACTAAGTGCAGAATACTATAGTGGAAATTAGGGAAACAAATATTTAAGACACAATCTCTATCCTCATGGAGCTCTCTATATAGAAAGAAGGGGAAAATGTATGAAAAAAATAGAACTGAATAGGCAAAGAAAACAAAAGAGAGGAGTATACAGTAGGTAGTAGAAAGAATATGTGATTTAGAGTCCTAAGAGGACATGGGGATTTTTAAAAACTATTGATATTATTTATTTTTACATTATTTTCATTTCCTCCTTCCTTCTCTTTCCTCCTTCCTGATCTCTTTAAACAATAACAACAAAGGAGGTGGTAAAAAGCATTTCTGTAAAACTGACCATAACACATAGGGAGTGTTCCACAGTCATTTCCTTCATTCTCTCTTCATCAAACTGCAATGAAGGGAAAGGAAACGAAACTGTTCTTTGGGGTCACTCCTGATTTTATTAATTAGATACTATTGAGTTCTAATTTTAGTTGGTGCTCTTTTATACTCCTACATTAGGTAATCAGAATTTGAGCTGTAAAGAACCCAAGATTCATATAGTCCAAACCAGTCACTCTAAGGGAAGAAAGCTAAGGCTTGGAAAGATTATATCATTTTCCCAACCTTGAACAGGTAAGTAAATAAAAGAACCAGGTTCCAAATTGAGGTCTTCTGTGTCTCACCTCCTATTTCACACTGATGGTTTGACAAAGACCTTGGAGTTTTACTGGATGTTAAGATCAGTATACCCCACCATTGTGACATGGCAGCTCCCATCTGCAAAATCATTTCTTTAGTCCAGGGACTATCGAAGTGGTAGTCCCACAATATTATGTCCTAGTCAGAATACACTTGGAATACTATTCTCAGTAATGGATGCCATATTTTAGTAAAGATACTGATAAGCTGAAACATATGTAGCAAAGGGTGGCCAAGATGGTCATCCTAAAATCATTTCATAAAAGGAGGGATCAATTAGCTAAAGGGACTAGGGATGTTTATTCAGGATGAGAGATTTATCATGATATAAGAAGAGCTTAAAGATTAGACATGTTATCATTGGCCCCAGAGAGCAGAACTAGGAGCAATGAGTGAAAATCATAAGAACGCATATTTAGGTTGGCTATCAATGTGTGCTATTCAGAATTAGAATGGGTTGCCGTAGACAGTACTGCTCTGAATTAGTAGAGGGCTTTCAAGCAAAGGTTAGATAGTTATTTGTGGGGTATATTGTCTTCTTCAAGCATGGGGTTGGATTAGATACCTCTGAGGTTCCTTTCAACTCTAACAATCTGTAATTTTGAATGAAATCCATTGTTATTTCCAACCAACTAATCAATAAACACACCTATATGAAACATGCACCACGTGTCAGGGACAATGCCTGTAGCTATGAAGGCAAAAGGGCAAATAGCCTGTGCACTCAAGAAGCTTACAGAGGAGATAACATGTACATATATATATATATATGTAAATATAAAATGAATGTAAGAATTCCTTGTAATTCTTTATAATAAGGGATATCTTTCTAGAAGAAGAAAAGAAGGAAAATGGGAGCTGTTATTTTGATAAATTCAATAAAAAAAATTTAAATTAAATACAAGGTAATTTTGGAGAAGGAAGGCACTAGTATCTGTGAGAAAACCAAGAAAGTCTTCACTTAAGTGGCATTTTGGAGGAAATTAGAGGTTCTTTAAAAGAATGGAATTGACAGGGGTGTGATTCAGGCATGGGATACAGCCAGTCCAAAGGTATGGAAAGGAGAGATAGAGCATTGGGTGGAAACTACTGTTATCTTTGTGATCTTGGACAAGTTTGCTTTTCTGGACCTCAATTTCCTCAACTGTAAAGAAAATGTTTGGACCAAATGCTAAGTTCTTTCCAGCTATAAATAGTATGCCTTTATATTTTAATATGGAAGAGCTTATCAACAACTTTCCCTTCCTTTCCTTTTCCTTTCTCCTACGTACCCCTTCATTCCTGCATCCCACCTTTCTCCTTTCACTTTTTCCTGCTCTCCATTCTCTTCCTTATATTTCTCTTATTGTATACCCCAGTTTTTTCTTACCTTTTATTTTCACTTTCTTTTCTTTTTTATGCCAGAGACCTGCCACTAGAAACCATCCTGAATGCTTTATGACATTGTGGTTTTTACTGGGAACATTGTCAAGCAGCCTGGAGGAAAGCATCTTCAGCAGCCATCAGGAGCCATAAGGCTTTAGGAATAGATACCTTCTCAGCTGCCTGGCCCTGATGCACCCCGGTTCCTTTGTCCAAGACTGAAACAGTGGCAGGTCTTAAAAAATGCTTATAGCACCACACTGTCAGGAGTAACTTGATGTCTAAATACAAAAGCTGGCTTCAATAAAAGTGGAGTGTGATGGGGAAGAGAGCTTAAGTTCATTTTTTTTTCTTCTGTTTGCTTGGTTTGATTTCTGTGATGCTTAAGTAATTGATTTGGATGAATTTTTCATTTTTTAAAATAAGAACAACAACATCGTCAAGCAATCCAGTTAAAAAGTGAGAGTAAGAGAGCAGGAAAATGATATAGTGAGAGACAAAGTAGGAGAAACAAAAGGTGGGGGGGAGGAGGAAAAACTGGAGAAAACATATGTAAAAACATTTTTTTAAAAGCAGCTAAGTGAATGCCATGGAGAGTTAACCACCTCTTTAGTTAGTATTTTTGGTGCCATCTCTCTCATCTCAACAAAGCTTACCTTCTCCTTTGATGGTTTATGCAGTTACAGGGCTAGCTGATGTGCACTGTTGCTGCTGAAACACATACTTTTTCTGATCTACTGAAATGTTTTTATCAAGTCCTTTAATTCACTTAATTGAACAGGAAGGAAGTGAAATGATCTCAAGTCCAGGGACACCAAAGCAAATTTTGCTGCAGGATTTGATAGTCTATACCCTTGGTAGAATAAATTTTCTTCCAAAAAAAAGAGTAGCATCATGGTTCATAGAGTCTGATTTTTCTCAGAGATTCTAGTGCCAGCCCAATAGAGGTGTAACAGAGAGTGAGCTATGAACAGACTCTCCTGATTTGTCTTATAAACGCAATGTAATGTTTCACATATCGCAAAACTTTATCCTTTGGAGAATTCTTCAATACATAGCTCAGAGTAACAAATGAATTCTTCTATGAATCTATTATTCTATCAAATAGTGAAGAACAACTACTGCTTAATTCAGTGCTTTTACAAGGTAGTACCAGATTAGATTATAAATAATCTAACTAGGATTTATCCAAAACTGTGTAAGTTGGTTGTAAATAAACAGTTTCCTGTGACATTACCTACTAGTCAAATGTTATTACTGTGAATAATCCTAGAATAAAATCATAATTTACAGCTTGAAGGACATTAGAACATAGAAGAAAACATACACTGTCAGAGCTGGAAGGGCCCTTAGAATATATAATGTCAGAGCTGGAAGGGACTTCAGAAATCATCTAGTCAGAATAGTTGCAAAGCAAAGTGGGATAGGAAATAAAGTGTTGGACTTGGAGTTGGAATGATGAGGTTTCTGAATCCTGTCTCTGACATGTAATGATTCTATGACAGTAAACAAAGTCTCTGAAGAGACACTTAAAGTCTCTGAACCTCAGTTTTCTCAATTGTATGAAAAAGAAAAAAGACTCTTTAGTAATACCTGGAAGAGCTACCTCACAGGTAGCAGTTGTTCTGCACCTGGAATGAAGTATGTATGTAAAGTGCCTTGTATAATTTAAAACACTATCTAAATGTCAGTAGCAGTAGATGCTGTTATTGTTAGTATTGGTATTAGTATTACTGTTTTATAGGTTGAAAGCTGAGAAGTACATTAGTGAGAAGGTTGCTGAGAAGGACATTCCTCAGTGAATTTGAGGACACTGAGGTCCATAGAGGTTCAATAACTTGCCCAGGGTGGCACAGTTGGAAATAGCAGAGTCAAGATTCCGATTCAGAAGGGCAACTAGGTGTTACAATGAATAGAGCACCAGCCCTGAAGTTAGGAGGACCTGAGTTCAGATCCCAGATCACACAATTAACCTTTACTAGCCATGTGACTTGGGCAAGTCACTTAACTAACCCCAATTGCCCTGCCTTCCCCTCTCCAAAAAAGCAAAAAAAAAAAAAAAAGATTCAGATTCAGGTCTTCTTATTCTAAATTCATTATGCTCTTTCCATTATGTTCTACCACTTTGCCACTGACTTCATCTTACAGATGAGAATCCAGACCAGAGAGGTTGTTGGTATGTTTTTTTGTTATTATTGCGAATGAAGTCATGAGGATAAACCATGTGAAAATGGATGGAAAGCTGACTCTAGATTCACCAAGATCTGACACCAAGCCTTACCATTGTGTTATCTTGTGTTGTGATGACTCTCAGTCCCCTCTATCAATACCCTAAGAATGTAAATTGCAGAGGAGATACTTATCTATATTGGCAGAGATTTTTCATAACATGAGTTCCCCAAAATGATGAAATCACAGGTTTCCCAACTCATGCCCCCCAAATTTACAGTGAGCAATATTAATCATTGGATATTTCCTTAGTCACAAACTAAATTTATAGATGCAATGCAATGTAAAGATTTCTGATTATTTCCAACTAGAAAAATATATATAACAAATTTCAAGACAAAGTTCTTCTCATCTTTACCAAGGTTAATTAGTTGGAATTATGCTTTCTTTGACATATTGATCTTTTGTATCAGCATGAGGTGAATGGATGTTCAACAGCTTCTAAAGGAAGAAAAAGCAGATCCACTATGTTCTCTGCAATTCATGCCAACTGAGAGAAGATTCTCCGGAGAACAAAAAATACCTCACAGGCTTACTACTATAGAATGGACGATTGTTGTCAATAAGTATCCAGGAGGCTTAAAACACCAATAACCCAACTCTTATGTATTGTAAGTGCTACTGAATATTCAGTTTTATTTCTGTTTCCCTGCCAGAAGGAAATAAAGAACACACTTTTAGCTAAATGAGAACTGAAGTGTATTGGAAGAGGGTTATAAATTATATGCAGGCCACCAAATAAAATTCCATTTTCAGGTAATGCGGAGGTGTAATGTGTCTGGAGAAGCTGTTTTGCATATCACACAAGACAGCAGGCAATAAGGACCAAGGAATGACTAGAAACTGATCTGTCACATGCAACTCTTTGATTGTTTCCCCTACTTTACCTACTCTAATCGCACTGTTGCAGTGTTGATTCAGAACACGGCGGCCCATGAAAAATGTCACCGTTCTGTCGATGTTGCGGATCCGCTGGCAATTTCAGCAAGCACTGGATGCACATAAAGGGTGATAAGGCACTATATCCTGCCATGCTCAGCAGGTTTTCCATTTCCTCCTGCAATTACACATCAAACTGTTTTAGTTTCACAAGCTTTGGCACTCGCTATAAATGGCCTCAAGGCAGAAGTCTGCCACGCACACTGATGAGTCTGTCTCCGGAGCAGAGTGCAATGCTCAGGTTTGGTGGGGGAATCTGCTGCAAAATAATAATAATAAAAAATTCCCTCTTCCCAGACCTTTAAGATGTTAGTTAGAGATTACTCTATCATTATCTCCATGTGCTCCAATTAACAGAGTTTTATCTCAATGTTATTAACTGGAGGAGCATTTTAAAAAGGATGAAGGTACGGAAAGTGCTAAGTGCAATCATTTGCACTGACATTTCTCTTCTGAGGATCTCCTTTCTGAGATGACGGTGCATATTCCCTGTGTTCACAGGCAACTGCTCACTTGCAATCTTCTTAAATGGCATCACTTGAACAACAGAGAACTTGACTGTCACTAAATCTCCTTGGTCATGGTTCTTCTTCCTTGGTGAGGATTTCTTTCACCATTTGGTTATGAGAGGCATCTTTTTCTAAAAGAAAGTTCATTTAGATCTAGATTCAGATCTGGTTTCAAAACCTGGCTCTGCTACATACTGTCTCTGAGACTAACAAGTAAGTAGCTTAGAGCCTTGAATATAATAGGTAATTAATAAATGCATATGGAATTCACCAGTGCCTCACACTTGACTAGGTATCTAATACTTGTTTCTAAAGATCTGAATTGACCTTGAGTATAGGGCTTTGCATATAGCAGGTGATGAATAATTTTTTTGGGGGGAATTCAATTCAACTCAGCTAAGTCACTCCATTTTCTCATTTCTCTCATTTCCACTCCTTATAATTTAACCAGTAGATAATTTACCTTAGTCTAGGCAGCTGGTAATATAGTGGATAAAGTGCTGGGTTCAGTCAGGAGTACCTGAGTTCAAATCATGCCTCACATTAGCTGTATGACCCTGGGCAAGTCACTTAACCTCTGTCTGCTTCAGTTTCCTCAACTGTAAAATGAAGATCCTGAGAGCACCTCTCACAGGGTTGTTGTGAGGATCAAATAAGTTAATATTCATAAAAGCATTAACACAGTACCTTGTACATAGTAGGTACTATATAAATGCTTATTCTTTTCCCTTAATCAACACAACAAAGAGGAGAACCTCATGTCATCAAGTGCTGGTCCCTGACATTCCAGAAGGACAAATGGATAACTGTTAATTTTTTCTTTAATCCTCTTGGGAGCAGGGGGAGAAAGAGTAATGAGATTCTTCATCATGACCCACAAAAAAAATGAAGAGTAGGTTCCTAATATGATCCAAAAGGCATTTATTAAGCACATACTAAGGGCAAGACACTGGTATAGGGACCAAGGACACAAAGACAAAGAAAAAGTTCCACAGGAGGGCTATACAATACAAAAAGTAAGCATATAATAATAGAATATAATATTTGAATATTTTGTATTATATAGCATATATCATATGTATGTATCTAAAATCTATGTGTGCACATACATTTGCATATGTGTATATATGTAAATGAATACACACATACATATTGTGTATATGTATTAAAATTTGAAGAGGAGGAAGGAGAAAGCTCTAACAGTAGGAGGAGGCATATGAGATGAGCAAAGAACAAAGCTTTGGGTTCTATAAGGCAGTGGTGGAAGAGGAGACAACCCATGATTGAAACCACAGAGACAGCCGATAGTAAACTCAGTTCAGAGAACAAGCCCAGTCTGGCTAACACCTAGAGAGCCTTCAAAAGGATCCAGAATGTAAAAGGTTTAAAGGACAAGATTTTGTATTTTATCCTAGAGGCAATAGAAGTGGGCTAGGAGATTGTAACATCTTGAGTACTGAGAATGGTTATCAATATGTGTATCCCTGGTGTCTAGCATACAGGGATCGCTTAACAAATGATTGCTGATTGATTATTGATAGACTATGGTAAGAGCCTAGGAGAGAGTTGAACTAATAGTTCCCTTTGAAAAGAGAGAAGGGAATAGATTCACTAGATATTATGGTGGTGAAAGGATAAAACCTAGGGAGGAAGGGAGTGGGAGGAGTAAACATTGATTCTGAGGGTTCAAACCAGTGTCTAGAAAGATGGCCCAATGGGAAAAGTAGGTAAAGCAGACAAAGACCCTGTAAACCAGCACCAGAGTCTGCTCCATTTAAATACTGTTGAGCTTTTACCCACTGAGAAAGAAAGCCAAATATACCCAAGGCCAGTTCCCTTCCCTGGGAGAATGCCTTATTAAAAGCTAAACAAACACATTGCCGTTTCCAACTCCACATTCTAAAAGACAGCACAAAGTAGTATAAGCGGCTTTGGGGTTGCTCTTAATTACTCCAGTCAACAATGCCAGTTTAGAAGAAACATTTTTTTTTCTAAATCCTCCCCTTGCTCTCCAATTAGTTTTGTATTTGCTATTGTACATAGAACACTACCTTCAGTTACAAAGGAGAGCTATAAATGCTTCTAGAGAAAAGTAACACCTACACAGAATAAAGTACAAAATGACTTATCAATTATCTATAATTATTCTGGTACTGGAGAATTTATAGGCCATTAAAGGTGAGCACAAAGCAAGATATTTATTTTCTTCAATAGACTATAATTAATATTAACAATATTAATATCATTATATTAAGACTACAAATAGTCAACATTTATATAATACTTCAAGGTTTACAAAGTACTTTAAGGGTTTTCTAATATGATTCTTACAACAAAACTACAAGGTACTATCTTCAAAACTAGTACTATCCTCACAAATGCTCTTACTTTGAAATTTTAAGGACAACGTATTACAGATTTAAGTCAATGTAACAACTTTGAGATTGGTTCAGCTTTATTATAGACTTTCTTCTTCATATATTCTTATTGGGTCACTTAGAAAATATTCTTATCATCAGCTGCATAGTTTGGGGAGGGGATGAAGCACTATAAAATACTATCAACCAAAAAAAAATCCTTGTTTTCTCTTCCTTCCTTAGTGTTTTTCTACTATTACATGGTTATAATGCTTTTTGCTTACTCCTCCGGTATCATTAGTACAAATTACCTTAGATAATGAGGTTTGTAAAAAATATATTTTTTTATTTTGTTAATGTTTCCCAGTTACATTTTAAAATATTTAACAATTTTTTTAGCTTCTCTCCTTCCTTTCCACCCCACACTCCCACTTCTTGAGAAGGCAAGCAATTTCATAGCAATAATACATGTGAAGACATGCAAAACATATTTCCATGTTAGCCATTTTGCAAAAAAAAAAAAAAGACAAAAAATAAAACAAGAAAAAAATTTTAAAGCTTTAAAAAGTATGCTTCAATTTGCATTCCAAGTTCATCAGTTCTCTCTCTGGAGGTGGATAGCATTTTTCATCGGGAGTCCTCTGGAATTGTCTTTGATCTTTATCTTGATCAGAGTAGCTGTCTTTCAGAGTTGATCATCCTTACAATATTGCTGTTACTGTATACAATGTTGTCCTGGTTCTGCTCATTTCACTTTGCATGAGTTCATATAAAACTATTTATACCCAATATTCCTCAATATGTAAAATAGGGAAAATAATATATCAACTATCTCAAAATGCTGATGAGAAGATCAAATGAGAACATGTATGTGAACATGAAATGAGAACATGTATATTCTTAAACAGTAAGAAACTATAAAAGTGCTAGTTTCCTTCATCTTCATCATTTTCATTCCTTGTAGAAATAATAATGTTGCATTCATAATCATGAAACTTTAAAAAGAATTAGAGGATGACAGCCTGCACAGCAGAAAGATGATGATGATGATAGCTAACAAGATATAGCAATTCCTGCATACCAGGCATGGTGATAAGTGCTCCACAAATATTATCTCATTCGATTCATACAACAACCCTGGCAGATGGATGTTATTATTATCCCTATATTGTAACAGATGAAGAAATTGGGGCAGACAGAGGTGAGTTACTTATCCAGGGTCACACAACTCAGGTCTTTCTGACTCCAGGGCTGGAACTCTGCCCTTTGTAATATCGAGTGGCCCATTTTGGAGTAAAAGGAACTGGGTTCAATTACCAGCTCTGTTAATTACAACATTTGTGTCCATGGGCAAGTTGCAACCTCTCTGGCTTTAGTTTTTCATCTGCCAAATGAGGGAGTTGAAACAGATAACCTCTAAGATCTCTTCCAACTCTATGATTAGGTCACCAGCATGTTTGGTAGGTCCTCTATAGAGCATGTATGGGACAAAAAAATAAGAATGACAGAAGACTAGCAAATGTGAAAAGTCAATGTGAAGAAAAATAGCAAATGTGAAAGAGAAAAATTTTGTTCTAATGAGGAAAGTGTCCATGCTGAATGTATCAAAGGAAAAATTCACATTTGAAGGACTGAGGTTATCAATCCTGCACATCCATGATATAGAAATTCTAGAAATACGGCATTAAATAGCAAATAGAAAAATGTATTCCTGAGTATATGTCTCTGAGAACAGGGTAAATTAAATGGACTCTAGGATTCTAATATACTGTATATGTGGTATCATATGTCTTTTTCATAACTCTGCTAAAAACTTTATAATCAGAATATATATACATACAAATATATGTGTATATACATACATACATATATTTTATATTATAGAAGATGTAATATGTATACAATTGGTTTATGACATCTTTACTTAACACTTAATCCTCATTTTTTTCCAAACAAAATGTTTGCTGAATCAGTATCTATAACACTTGGATTACCTAATACACACACACACAAATATGTATATATACTATATATACACACATGTATGTACACAAATACACAGGACTGTGTATGTACATATATGTATATACACATACATCTATATACATATACAAATACTCACATATACACATATGCTTTTTTCCAGGAAAACAAACTTTTTTTCCAAAAGAAATTAAATTATTTTTGAAGAGGATATTTGTTAAATTTTAACTACTAGAAGGCACTAATAGTTACTCATTGGGGAGTACCAGGCTTGCTCTGGTGGTTGTACTGATGGGTAAAGTAACTGATTCAGTTTCCTGTACTCTCTATAGTCATCAAAATGTCAGCCACTTCCTATTTCCCCATTCTGGCTCTCTCTATGGGAGTGTAAGGGGAGGGCATAATATTCATTGTTTAGGGGCATTTGCATTTTAACATATATCCAGTGAAGATTAGCTCTGAGCCCCCATATTGGCTAATTGACTTTCTTTTGTAAGTATTCCATTTTCAATGAGAATTAGTTACATGTTGTTGGTATGACAGATTTAGTTTTTCCCAGAAGAAAGCACATGTGAGAATGCTGTATGTAAGATTTTTACTATTAGCATAGATTCAAAATGGAGCAGCATATAATAGCTAGAATACAATGAATATACCACATAAATAGTTAATGAGCAGCTATGAGCTCTCCTTCTCCTAGACCGCAGAAATGTGTTCCCTTTAGGACAAAAAATAAATTAGGACTAAAGACTTTGATGCATAGTTTGAGTCCATCTTAAATTTTAAACTTTTTTTTCAGCTGCTGACAGTGCCAATCACTATTTCCTTGTGTACATTCTCTTACATTTTCATTACACCACTGTAATGGGAACATAAATTTAAAGATCTTCCCTGCCCCTAGGCTAAAGTGCACCTGGAGCCTGGGGTGGAAGGCTTGTTTTTCAGTAGATACTTCTTGATTGGCCAGTGAGTCGATAAGGTTGTTACATTCTCTGATCCAGGAGAAGGCTATATAAGCCCTGATGTGAGGCTTTGTTTTGGGGGCTCACTTTGAGAAGTGTTCTGTGATTTGATGAAACTCTGGGCTAGCCATTGTCCAGAGCCCCCCGGCTTTGAAACCCAGATGTTGTTTGGTATGGATGTAATGGTTGGACAGTTTGGAAATCTGTCTACTTGATCTGTTTCTCTGTCTTGATAATTCTGCCTGTATACTTTGAAGTTCGGGGTGCTGACCTTTTTCCCCTGAACTAGGTAAAGGATACATGTTTGGCTGATTAAAGTAAGCTTGTTAACTCATTTTTGAGTTGCTTTCCTTTATCAAAGCAAATCCAAGAACCTGTGTTGGCAGCAAACGCTGAGGATGCTTGGGGTGCTTGCTGCTACAACCATTCTCTCCAAATTCTCCTCTTACCTATCTGATTATCTTTCCTCAGCTTTCTTTGGTTAATCTTTATCCAGATCATTCCCACTAATTTTGGGTGTTTCTCAAAGCTTCTGTCTATGACCTTCCTCTCTTCCTTTCACACTGTCTTTTTTTGTGATCTTATTAAGCTCCCATGGTTTCAAATAGTATCTCTATGCAAATTATTCTCATGTCTAGATATCCATCTGTAGCGTAGCACCAATGCAATATCCACAGGACCCATGATCACTATAAATATACCTGCATGGTGGTCAATTGCAAAATATAACAGACTCTCCATACAGAAAACAGAAGCAAAACATTTATTCAGACACCAGTAAACCAAATCTCAAAAGCAGTAAGCTGATTCCATCATAGCAGCAAAGAAGGTAATAAGCCATAACAGCACAGAGAGCCACAACATCCTTTAGCCTTCCCACAAACCAACATAAACCCAATATTTACTCACAAGCCTATCTGTCTTTCTCACACTATGCTCTCCTCCCAATCATCTAACTGGTTCTGACTCCCAACTTCCTGTGGATTCTGCTCTACCCTTCAGCAAACTCATCCCATCACAGACTCCATGTGATTACATTCAGCCTATTAGGGGCCAGCGTTTATTTTCAAAGCAGGAAAGGTCTTCAAATTCCCTTAGGCTCCTTAAGGGTCAGGGAAGATCTTCAAATTCCCATTATCATTATACCATTTCTAATATCTCTCATAAACACAGAGTTCTGTATCAACAGTTATCTTTTGGACATCTCAAATCAGGTGATCTGAGGCATCTCAAACTCCAAATGTCCAAAAGAGAACTCATTATTTTCTCCAAATCTTTCATTTTTTGCCAATTTCCCCAATTTTTTTTTGAGGGCACTGCCACCCTCTCAGTCACCTAGGTTTACAACCTCAGTGTTACCTTTGATTCTTTGCTCATATTCATTCTGCATATACAGACTGTTCTCAAATCCTGTCATTTCTATCTTCATAACATCTCTTACATATGTCTCTTTCTCTTTTACTCCCATAGTCACTACTTTAGGCCCTATTACTTTTCACCTGAACTACTGCAATAGCCATCTAGCTGGTCTGCCTGACTCATCTATCCTCCCATCACTCCAATCCAAAGTGATAAAAAAAACCCACATAAATCCGAACATGTCACCATCACCCCTTCCCCTTAATAAACTCCAATGGTTTCCTCTTATCTCTATGATCAAATGTGTCTGCCTCTGTCAAACAGTTAAAGCTCTTTACAACCTGGTCTATCTTACCTTTCTGGTCTTCTTACTCTTTACTCTCCTGTAACTATCACTTTATGATCCAGCTACACAGGCCTACTTGATGCTTCTGACACAATTCTCCATCTCCTGACTCTGACTATACTAGCTGGTACCTATGATGGAATGTTCTCTCTTCTCCTCTGATTTTGAGCTTCTGTGGCTTTCCTTGAGATTTGAATAAAGTTCCACCTTTTGACGGAAGTCTTTCTTAGTCCTCCAGATACTAGTGCTTTCCTTTTGAGATGACATTTCATTTACATTGTATATGTCTTTTAGTTCCATGGTTATAAACATGTTGTCTCTACTCTTAGGATATGAGCAATGTGAGGGCAGGGATTTTGCCTTTATATCCCCAAAACTTAGCTTTTTGCCTAGCATATTATAAATGCTTTCTGACTAACCCTCTTAACTGGCTTCCCTGCCTTGTCTTTTCCTCTCTAGTCATTCTACAAACAATCAACAATTATTTTTCTAAAGTGCAAGTTTGATCCTATCACTCCCCTACTCAATAAACTCTAATGTTTCCATGTTACTTTTAGGATAAAACATGAATTCCTGTTTGACATATAAAACATTTCATGATCTAACCCCAACCTGTATTTCCAGTCTTCTCATATATTACACTCCTAAATACCAAACTGGTTTCTTTATGGTTGCTCACTCAAAACTCTTATCACCTGAAAAATGCTGTCAAGCTCAAGATATTGATAAACTCTGAATGCAGATTGAAGCATATTTTTTACTTTATTTTTACTGTTGTATTTTTTTTATTTTGCACATGGCTAATATGGAAATATGTTTGCATAACTTCATGTGTACAATCAATATCAAATTGATTGCCTTCTCAAGAAGGGGGAGGGGCCACAGGGAGGGAAAGAAGTGGGAATTCAAAATTTTTAAAAATTATTGTCAAAAAATTTACATGTAATTGGGAAATATTTAACAAAATAATGTTTTTTTTAAAAATCTACATCACCCATATTCTTGCCTTTGCATTGATTTTTCTCTAAGCATCTGGAATACAATCCTTCTTCACCTCTACTCTTAGAATTCTTAGTTTCCTTCAAACCTCATGACAAGTACCAACTTTTACATGAAGCCTTTCCTGACCTGCCAACCCTTCACCTTTCCTAGCTATTAGTTTCTCCCCTCCCCCAATTACCTTGTTTTTTAAAATTTTTTTGTACAGATTTTACATATACTCGTATATGTACATTTTCTCCTCAATGGAATGTAAGCTCTTTGAGGACAAGAATTAGTTCATTTTTAAATTTTATCCCCAGTTTTCTGCACATAGCAGGTGCTTAATAAGTGCTTGCTAATTGACTAACTCCCAGGCAAAAGTAATGGGTCACCAGACATACATAGTTTATTTGAATGAATATGTTTTAAAAATACATAAACAGAATAATGTATACTAGGTTTGAATAAAAACATCACAACAAATTTAACTGAATAAAGATTAAAAGAAACAAAAAAAGTGGCCCCACATAGAATTTTTGTTTTTGACACTGTAAAAAGAGATCATGAGAACAATATGAGCCTTCACTAAGTTGACAATAGAACATTTCAAATATTAAATAAAAACAAAATAATGAAAGACAGATGGCTCTAAAATTATGCTAAATCTTGGTCTCTGTTTTGGACTTGCTACAGTAGTAATAATAAAGTGCCTTCGGCAGAAATATTAGGAGAATAGCATATGAAGTATAGCTCACAGAAAGGAAGGAAATATTAGCATCTACAAAAGTGGAAACACCCTAATAATCATCCAAATAGAAAGGGATCGGAGGTGTGGCTGATGTGACTGCCAAGGGCTATGATATGTATGAGTATTTATGAGACAAATATTAACACTAATTCTGCCTCTCATGTTTTTAATACTTCAAATCAAGTTCAAATTCAGTCTCTTAAACAAAACTCAGGTTTCTCTATTAGAATGGGAGTATTTCTGGGCAAGGATGATATCTGATTCATTCTTCATTTTACATACTGATTTTTCTATTGCCCATGACATTCCCACCCATGAATATTTAGAAAATCCTTAGTTCTTCCTCTTTCTCTCCCCCAGCCTCTCTTCCTCCCATATCCTCTCTGCACCTCACCCTTTCTCCTTTCTTCTTCTCTCTGCTGTTGCTCCTGTACTAGCTTCATTCTGACCACTCTGACACACACTCTCATCACTTCAGGATTTTTCTTTATGGGTATGAATTTTTGCTCCTGCCTAGATGCACTTGTGAGGAACACAAACTAGATGAAAGTCAAGGCATAGTTTATAGCCCACTAAGAAACAAAGTTAAGTGTTCTGGAGTGTCAGTCTTCTTAGTACTACACAATAGCCAAATAAGCTTCACTGAACTCCCAAATGCATTACTGTATTTATTTTAAGCACCTGGAAATATAGGATTTAGAGCTAGAAGTGACCTTGGCAACCATGTGGTCTATCTTCTTCATTTTACAGATGAAAACTATGAGGAAAATTACGATGAAATGACTTATCCAACATCACACAGCTGCCAAGCAGCATTTAACACATTCTCTTTTATATCATCTTGAGTATAGATCTGATTTCCTTAACTAGACTGTGAGCTCCACGAAGGTAGGGACAATACCTGAATCGATGACTGTAATTTCTTGGCACTTAGCACAAAGTCTCTCAGATAGCACATGCTCAACAAATGTTTCTTGGATATATGAATTAGTGGAGCTTGAGATGTATCTTTCTTCCTGATTTTCCTATTTGATGAGGCATAAAGTTTTAACACATTACAGACTTCATTCTGAAAGAAACTAGTGATGTACATAAGCTTCAGGAACCATAGGACTGAGGAATTTTGAGGAGGAGGAAGAACTAAAATCATGGGATGTTTCTATCATAGAGCTTTAGAGATCACTGTGCAACTTATAAAGAAACAAGAAACACAAGTCTTGTTCTTTAGACGTGAAGAAAAAACATATGTAAGGTTGAGTTGCTGTCCATGGCATGCAAGAAAAACAAAAAATGTAGCCGAGTAGCAGAACCTAGAGAAGCATTTCTCAAAACATTATTCATTTAGTAAAACAAAATCTACCTGTGATTCAGTTAAATACACTACCTGCACTAAATGTGCTACATATGCTACTTACATACTTAAAAAAACTTATTAAAATAGAAAAATATAATTTCACAAAGGAGTTTGCTCCTACTTAAAACAAATAAACTAGTGCACAAGCAATTCAGTTCTTTTCTAAATTGTGGACTTGGAATATTTTTTAAAATGGCTAGTATTTTTTCTCTAGACAGTCAGACAAGTGAAATACCTCTTATGGTGGAGAGAGGGTGGGAGATAGGAGTGAAGGCAGAGGAGAATGAGAGAAGATAAAGATCAGGAAGAGAGAAAGTGACACAGTTCTGAGATCAAAAGCCTCTTTTTGGTCATTTCAGAGCGCCTAAATATTAATATAGATGAAATTCTCACCCTGGGAATTACCCCTTTCTGACAAAATCACAGATCTATCTCACATTGATATTCACACACACACACACACACACACACACACACACACACACACACACACACAC
>NW_027187360.1:18796332-18809048 GCF_028583685.1 Petaurus breviceps papuanus | reverse complement strand
CACACACACACACACACACACACACACACACACACACACACACACACTCCATCCTTCCTTCCAGAATTTGCTCTAGAATTCATCCCTAGCAAACTTGCAAGTATAATTTACAACATAGCAGTAAAGGAAATAGAAGTCCAGCAAAATTGGAATTCCTAGAAGTAAACAGGGTAGAGATTTCCTGCTAAGTCTTGTACTAATGGATTCACAGCAGTGACAGATATTGATATGGATTCTGGAAGGAAACAGTGATAAGCATGTTGACAGTAGTTGATGAAAATCAGTGGAAGATGGGAAACATTCTGATTGCATGACTTACAGAGCCCTGCAGTATTCCCCATGAGAACAACTGCTTCATGTGAGTGCAACTTGTAGCCTATAGGTGACTACATCATGTAGGTAAGCCAAGACCAGTACACCTGACCTTGTACTATAGTCACTATTAATGGGGACTGAAAGTATAGAATCATAGGATCATAGATAGAACCAGAAGGAGACTTATAAGCAATTTACTCCAACTCCCTCATTTATAGATGGGGAAGCAGAGGCCACTCAGAGTACATCATACTTAAATTCTGAGTTTCTATTGCAGCAGTCTAAATGGTACATGTCTCCTATTCTATCATGCATTACCAAACAATCATTATTATGATAATTATACTTGATATTTATATAACACTAAAGTTTTGCAAACTGGTTTATATACAACATAACTTTTGAGCCAAACAGCAATTCTGTGGGCTGGGTACTACAGTATATATATGGGGAAATTGAGGTTCAGAAGTTAAATAACTTAACAGTGGTCACAGAGCTAGTGTTTTAGAGGTGGAATTTCGAACCTGAGTCTTCCTGACTAAAAGTCCAACATAATATTCCTATGTTGGCTCCCAATCACTTTCTAGCCATAAGCTACTTAAGTGTACATATAGAGGATGAGTTCATTATTTATTTACATGTTTTATCTCCCAGCAGTATGTAAACTTCTTGAAGACAGAGACTCTTTTTCATTTTGATTGTGTGCCCTAGCATGGTGCCTTGCCCATAATAGGTGCTTAACAAATCGTAATCCAATTGGATTGGATTTCCTGAAGCAGTCTTTCCAATCATCTATGTCCCTCCATTAAATAGCTTTCTTATTAAAATAGACAAACACACAAAAGAGAGGCATGAGTGGAAGATTAAAAAAAAACACAACTTACTAATAAGGGAGAAAAACAATTAATGGTCCATACTGATGGTGGGACATGAAGAAAGGAAGCATGATCTAGAGGAAGTCTTCTGATTTGGAGTCAGAAAAGTCCCGGATTCAAATTTCCCCTTTGACCCAAATTAGTTGTGTGTCCATGGGCAATTCACTTAAATTCCATAACTATGCCTCTGGAAACTGAGGCAGACACTATTGTTGTTGTGATAATACTATGCCTCACAAAGCTAAGGTATAGTTGGAGAGTTTTTGTAAAACAGAGACAATAGTATCTGTTGCAACTAACTCACAAGTTTATTATAAGAATCGGTCAAGTGAGGTTAGATATGTACAGGTGCTATGTAAATATCAATTATTTTTAGTGTTATTTTATTAATTTTACTATAAGCTATAGTAATATACTCTTAGTAATGCTGTCAATTTTTTCCTATGCCTCCTCACTAACTAGCTGTGTACCCCAAACTTCAACCTCTCCTTTTCTATTTGAATTCAAATAATGGTGCCAAAAATGTATAGATATCACCCATTTTCAGAGGTGGGGTACCTAAGAAGTCAATGAACACTTTACAAAATGAACTAGGGGGAAAAGCAATGATTTTTTTCTCAGGCTTATTAAACTAAGGGAGTCATCTGTGATAAGCTGATATATCAGCTGATGAACTGAAATCAATCACCCACTAAATTCTCTGCTAGTAGAAAAGATATCAAGATGTGAAAGCTGAAATGACCATGTTTTGCTATATAGTTTTTCCCTCCTTCTTTCACTCACAGATAGCTTACTGATAGAATGATTGGTTCAGATTGTCTGCTTACATCATTTTTTTTAAAGACTGACTTCACTAATAGAATGATAGAATTCCAATACTAACACCCTTTCCCTGTTTGGGGAACATCTCTGAGTCTGATTGTTTCTCAACTTAAAGATTTGCAAACTGAAATTAAATTTCTGCAACTAACAGCTGGACAAAGTCTCAATGCTGGCAGGCCTCTATTTATAGGATGATTCACACCACTCCCATAGTATATTCAGTCACTGCTGTGCATGCAACCCTTCAGAGGGTTATTAACATTACTGCACAAAGAAGAATTAAACTGTTGCTTAAAATCAAATAACAACATTAGAGACTAGGCTTTTGTTAGAAAATTGTCACTGAATGGCATTTGAAATGAATGGAAAGAAAAGAGCTTGAATGATTTGCAGGATATTTAGAGGCTTTCTGGCACATAAGGACTATTCCTTTATTGTCCTGTTTCCCTTCTCAAGACAGTCTCATGGAGATAGAATAATATAACCTAAGCAGAGATGTTCATTAGCTGAAGAATGCAGTTGCAGTACCCAACAATATCAGGGGAAAAAAAGAGGCATAGATACTGTAAACACAAGGTCTCTTTTGGAGTTAAATGTATTTTCAAGTTTTTAAGGATAATGATATGGAAGTTTTACATTCCAAAGATTGGAAGGGAGGAGAGAGTACTGGCATCTGGAGATCAGACAAGGCTTCCAGTCTCAGCACTCCTCTGGGTGCCTAATAACTGGATAAATTTCCTAAATGTGACTACTTAAGCCAATAAGGCATCACTTCTCACCAAATAACAGATAAAAGTGTTTCAGTGAGCACAACTTCCTTAAAAAAATTCATCAACAAATATTTGAATATCTACTCTATGCAAGGCACAAGGAATCATTTTAGTTTTGTTTCCATGATATATTCAGTTCAATTCTATTCAACAAACAGTTATTAAGCATTAAGTATGTGCAAGAAACTGTGATAGGCACTCAGGAAACAAAAGAAAAATGAAACAGTCCCTGTTTTCAAAGAGATTTCATTTCCCTAGGAGGAGGACAGAAAAAAGCATTTACAAAAATAAGTAAATAAAAAGTAAATACATTATAATTTCTAAAGGGCTAGAAAGCTAATAATCCTGGGGAATCAGGAATGACTTCTTATGGGAAATATATTGTACTGAAGGAAGCAAGAGACTCAATGAGGTGCAGCTGTGAGTAATGAGTACTCACATGAAAATTATCTACATTCCGGAGGTAGGAAATGCTTGTGTATCTCATAACTCATGTTCTAAGGCACTTATCCCAACTTCCACTCTCACTGATGAGTCAGGTCCCTGGAGCAGTTACTATGGCCCCTCAGGGCTTTAGAGATATTCCCTGAGGGGTTGAAGGGCTGAGTTTCTAGTATTAAAGCCCATGAGCTTTACTGCTATGCTTTTCTCCAAGATTATCAGTTGAGAATCAGTTGAGTCAGCCAGGTTTAAGGGGTTTTTAGAAAAGGGTGTTTACTGAAACAATTGAGAATTCTGAGACACTCTCCTACCATACATAACATAGAGAATCTAGAGGAATGAAGGCTCAGGTACAGAAAGCTCATGCAGCAAAGGGGTAACTCACACATCCTTGCTGGAAGTCCTTTCCTCCCCTTCAATAGGTGCTCAAGTTCCCCTTAGGCATAGTTAAACTTTCTCTTGTGCTCTTTACTGAGCCACAAATCTACTCTCCCGCATTTCCTTCAGTCACTTCAGTCCCAGGAAATGATGTTGCGATACATATGAGAAGATGTGAAATCTGAAATCCTCCAGATTCTTTAAAGTACTCAAGGTCTTCCTTCATCCAAAATTGGGGAGAGACAGTGAAAGTGCAGTAGGATGAAGCCAAAGCTGTGTAATGGTAATGTAATTTGACCCCTTTATATTGGCAAGTAAGCAGGTACTTGGCACTTAGTAAGTGATCAAGCCTCTGTGAAAGAAACAGAAGGTATGAAACCTTGTTCCTGATGTAACAGGAAGGGGTTGGCTGAAGCAGGAAGTAGCTAAAGTGTGTATATCCCAGAGAGGCACAGTCAGAATTTCTTGGAACACTGTGGAGGCAGAAGCAGCTGCCAGGAGGAGGCTGAAGAGGAACACAGGAGCCCAGAAGGCCCCTCCCCCAAAGCTGGATAAGATGACTGATTTTTGAATGTGCTGCAGAAGACTGAGGAAGCGTGACCAGGATGCAGGGACTTTGTGGCTTGATTGAGCCTTGAATTCCCGGGTGCAGAAATTGTGAAGGATTTGAGATGGACTGGACCCTGTGAACTTCAGTGTGGGGTATGACCTACCCAGAGAGCTGGTCAAGGAACTGGGAGCTGTCTGCCATTGAACCCAGGTGACAGTCTGGTGAATCCAGGTAGAATCTGGGACCATGGAAGGGGATCTAGGGAATCTGAGAACAGGCCCCAAGTCAAGATGAAAAGACCTCTCCCTGGGTACTGAGTAATGATGAAATTGTAGTTTACTAGTGACCTAGGGGTGGAAGGTTTATGTATTTTCTAATGATTGTACTTAGTGATTAATGATACTTAGTAATCAATTGCTGAGTAAGTGACTGATTGAGTTGTGTGTCCCATGAGTGGAAGACTTTCACTATTGTACTTTGAGATGATTGTTCTTTGTTCTAAATATTGTGACCACTTTGGTGAAAACTATGTGGCCATTTTAATGATAAGCTGTTGTGAATACTATATTGTGATTTTGTGTGATAAGTTATAATATTGTGAATACTGTACCTTGATTTTCTGTGAATGTTTTGCTTTGATTTGTTATGGAATAAATAGAGTGTACACTATACTGTGTAATCAGAACCTTAAAAGCTGTTCACAGCAATATTCTTCTGGAAAGCTGATAGGCATGGCATTAAAAGCTGAAGCCTTGGGGTGGGTTGGTGGCGCAGTAAATAGAGCACTGGCTTGTGATAGTAATGGCAATTAAAGATTCCCCTGTATTGGCTTGGTTTTCAAATTGATTGTATTAAAACCCAGAGCTTGTTAATCCCACCTGTGGGATGGACTTTTTGATGTGAAAAGAAAGTCCTGACTGGGAGGAGCTGGTGACGTAGATTTGGAGAGACAAGAGAGAGGCGGAAGTTCTTTTTGGAAGCAGCACCTCGTGTAGGGGGAGAGACTAAGAGATTGCTGGTGGCCGCTTTGAATTGCCCTGGACTTTTGAGACCTGCCCCCTGAGCTGCCAAGGACTGAGGAGACATGGCTGTTTTGCTGGTACTTTGTCTGTCTGTTTTGATGTTATTTTGCCAGATTTGTCCACTGGTGAAAGACTGTCCTGTTGAAGAAGTCCTGGAACCTGGCATTTGGTTAAGAAGGCCTGAGACTGTCCTGCAGACAGAGAGTGAATACTGTCCACTGGTGAGGGACAGTACTGTTGTTGCAGGGGTCTGGAGACTGTCCGGCAGACAGAATGAATACTGTCCACTGGTGAAGGACAGTGCTGTTGTTGCAGGGGTCTGGGAGCCTTTCTGTTGGTTTAGAAGCCCTGAAGAAGGATTTTCTTGTTGTATGTTTACAGAAATCCTGGGAGAGGGCTTTGCTAATGTGTTCAGGGGTTCTAGGACTGTTCTACAGACAGAGGATAAATTCATGAAGGGACTGGCAATGTATCTTATGGCCTTGCTAAGCCTTGTCTCCCCAGGAACTAAGATTGCTGAGAACTTGCCTCGTGTCAAGATGAAGAAAAGACCTCCATTTGGGTATTAAGTGCTGTGTTTAAACTTGATGTAACTCTGGGGTAGATTCAATTGTGATCCAGGGGTGGGGAACTTTTGACCTTTTTGTGTTCTATGGTTGAGCAAATGAATGTATTTTACTTATGTTTGGAAACTAATCTCCATTTGAGAAGAGGGGCTTTGTGGTGGACTTAATTAAGGTACAGCCTAGGGGTGGAGAAGTATTTGGAACAGAGACTTTGTAATTGATTGAATGATTGGAAAGTCCTGGGGTGGGGTAGGCCTTGGAGATTATTTAATCACACTTAGTAAATGCTGTATCTTGAATGATGTCATGTTTTGATCTTCTCTGTTCTGGGTTTGTTACTGAATAAAATAGAGAGCACCTATGCTGGTATTTTGAACCTGGGAAGTTGCCTTTGCTTGGTATTACATTACATGGCTCTGGAGTCAGGAGGACCTGAGTTCAAATTCAGCCTCAGACACTTAACACATACTAGCCGTGTGACCTTGGGCAAGTCACTTAATCCTGATTGACCTTCCTTCCCCCATGCAAAAAAAAAATCCCCAGTAAAAACAGAAAGTAGGAATACATGTTTTTTTTTTTTAATTCCAAAGGGGCCAATGAAACAAAAAAAAGAATGTTATGGACTCCGGCTTTACAGGTTTTAATTTAACTAGACTCCATCTGCTGGGAAGCAGGAGTAGAAAAGTTATCTTGGTACCTTCTGGCATTGTTTGTACAAAGGAATAGGAGAAAGAAGTAGCACCCAAGACAGACACAGGGGAATAGCTTTGTCTGTCCCAGAGCCCAGCTAGATAAGTGACTCAACCAGGGAGTTTTGGTAATCAATCCACTGTGACAAGAGATCTAGTCCTTTAGCTCTATTAGTTTCCTGTGAATCACAAATCCCCTCAATTATAAAGAAGAGTGAAGTTTCCTATAGCAACAAAGAACACTGAAAAAATATTGTTTGGACTATGTGGTAAAGTGGAATCTGACTCTTTGCATTCAAATGCCATGGGTTCAAATCTCACATTTTACTCTTACAACCTATGTCTCTTAGTTGTATGGGCAGCTAGATGACATAGGGGATACAGCAGTAGCCCTGGAGTGAGAAGGACCTCAGTTCAAATCCTTAGTGGACCTCAGTTTCCTAAACTGTAAAATGAGTGGCTTTTAAAGTCTCTTATAGCTACAAATCAAATATTTTTTCAACTCAGGATTCTTTGGTCCTCTCACCAAGTAGTAATTGACATGTGGATAATTAAAAGTTTATTTGAAAGCAACATGGTGTGGTGGATAGGATACTAGACTAGGTATCAGAAAGACCTACTTAGTAGCTGTGTGACCAAGAGTCACAATCTCTCTTTTGCTTCACTTTCCTCATATGTAAGATCAGGTCATTAGACTAGATGGCCTTTAAGATTTCTTCTAATTCTAAATATATGATACAATAATAATATTATTCAACAATAATACTAATGCTATTATATCCCATGTTGTTGTGTGGGACAATATCTCATAACTAATACATAAATATCATTTTCAGAAGCCATGACAAGTTGTTTTCTAGGCTCTAATAAAAGATGTGACCAGCTCTCCATTCTGAGTGAGAAAAGACACTAGCTAATAAAGCAAACTATTTCATCCTTAGACAATTCTAATTATTAGGAAGTTTTCCCTTATGTTTTATTAAGCTGTATTTTACTATAATTTACTGCCATTGGTTCTAATTCTGTATACCAGAGCCAAGGACAAATATACAATCTCTTCTCTTCCACATAGTAGTATAAATATTTGAAGACATCGATGGCATCTTCACTAAGTCTTCTGAAGAGTGAACACTTCCAGCTCTTTCAACTGATCCTTATATGACATTGTCTCCTATCCCCACACCACTCTTGTTTCTCTTCTCTGGGTGTGTTTCACTTTCTCAATAACTTTTCTAAAATATGGCAACCAGAAATAAACACCATATTCCAGATGTGATCAAGGCAGAATTCAATAGGACCATCACCTCTCTGACTCTGGAGTCTACACTTTTGATAACATAGCCAAAGACTGCATTTGTGGCAACCATCACATTATTGACTTGTGCTAAACTTACAGGGACTAGGAAAGCCTTTAGGCCATTTTTATGTGAACTGCTTCCTTGACACATATCCCTCTATCTTATATTTTATTTATCATCTATCTTATTGATCTATGTTTTGAAGACTCCAGCTCTTTTCCTTTCTTGAAAATGAGAATATTTTTCTGTTGTCTGTCTGGGGGCACTTCTTCAACTCTCCACAATTTTTCAAAGATCATTGGCAGCAATTCAAATGCTCACAACCACACATTCTTTTGGCACCCTGGGATGTAGTTCATCTAGACCTAATTGCTTAACCTCTCTCAAAGTAGCTAGGTGGTTTCTTATTATTTTTCATACTTATCTTTGTTTTCAATTACCCATTATCTTTCCTCACTCCATCCTTTCAATTATGAAGATTATTATTCTTGCTAAAGAAAATAGAAGCAAAATAGTTGAGTAGTTCCACCTTCTGTCAGCTAGCCTTTATCTTCCCATTTACTCCAGGGAGGCTTTCAACGATCTTTCTCCTACTCCTAGCTTAGCTACAAATAGCTGATTTTTGTTGCTGTTGTTTGTTTGTTTTTAGGGTTTTATTTTCTTCACCAGAGTTAGCTCAACCTAGACTTTAGCCTCCATGGCACTCTTCACAGGACCTTGAAATTCATTTTTATTGATCCTCAGTGACTTGTTCTTGTTTCACTGTGTGGTAGATATAGACTAAGTTATGATAGGAAAATTTTAAAATCTGAGTCAAATTAACTATGTTTCCAGGAATGACTAAAAAAAAGTGTAGCTGAGGAAGGAATTCAGGAGGATTTCTACCTTCAAATTTTGTTTTTCATAGATCTTAATAGATGCAAAAGGAAAGATAGGTTGTCACAATCTCACATTCCCCAAAGGATGACATTTGTTTCATAGGGTATGAGTCACTACTCAGCTCACCACTCCAACTGGCTATATAAGCCATAATCATGTAGTAGTGTAAAAGATGGAGCTAGTGATTATATGTACAATTTATAAATAATTCAAAATTTTCACTTGTCATCAGTGTAACAGATTAGATAATGTAAACCTAGAAGGAAACAAAAACAGTAGCTTAGTACTTAACAAATCCAAGAAGACAAATTTCTTGGCTAAATCTTCTCTATTCAACAAGCAACTGAGAAAATGGGATAGTAGTTTGGTAGAAATGTTTAGACCCATATCTTACACCATATATCACAATAAGATCCAACTAGATAAGTAACCAAAATGTATCTGGTTATGACATGAAACAAAGAAAGAAAAGAACACCTTCTCACAACTATAGTTTGTAAGAGAACAAAGAAACGAGATTACAAAAGACAAAACAGAGGATTTCACTTATATAGTAAAAAAAAAGTCTTATTACAAATGAAATCAATGTAGTTAAAATAAGAAGTGAAGGTATTGCATGAAAAGAATTCTTTGCCTCAAGTCTGCAGTAAAAGTTTCAAATCCAAGATATTTAAGGTGTACCAAAAGTCTTAGTGCTTAAAAAAATTAACTTAATTATTAAATGTAATAGCTTTATTAGCTCCATTTTACATATAGAAATGAATATAAATAGCTAAGAGCCACTCCTCAAGAGATCAGCAAAGGATATAAACATTTTCAAAAGAATAAATATAATCAATTATCACATGAAAAGAGTGCATAAAAGCACAATTGAGAAATGAACATAAAACATATTTTTCTTCACTCTTCACCCATCAATTGGTAAAATAATGATAGTCATTATTGAAAGACAGGCCCATAAATACACTATCTGTTGAGGTGTGAATTTGTTACAACCATGGTGAAAAAAAAAAACATTTGGAATGACATAAGAAAGTTACTAAAGTGCTTATATCCTTTGCCCCAGTGACCCCACTCCTAGGCATACACCACAAGACAGTCAATAACCAAAATAAAGATTATATATCTAGACAGACAGACAGGCATACAGAAAGACAGGCAGATAGATGATAGATAGATAGATAGACAGATATACACAGTGACAAAAACAACTAGAAATAAAATAGGATCCATTGATTGGGGAATGAAAAAACCAATAGCATCATATGAATGTTAGAGAATACTTTGTGCCACAAGAAACAATTTAACATAAGGAATTCAGAAAAAAAAACATAGAAATACTTGTATGGAATAATAGGGTGAAGAAAGTAGAATCAAGAGAATAATATACAGAATGAACAATAATGTAAAAGAAAACAATAATAAAACAGAGCCAGAAACAATTCAAAGGGAATGATTAATTTTGCTTCCTGGAAACACATGATGTAACATACTTTCCTCTTTTTGATAAAGAGAGTGGTGTGGGGGGGGGCATGCGGGAGGGGTTGTGGGGAGGATTGGGGAATGAATACACAATGCTGCCTATGCTGTTACTGCTTCATTTCATCATTGTTGTGATTGTCATCATCGACGACAAAAATTTATTTTATTTTTGGAGGCAATCAGGGTTAAGTGACTTGCCCATGGTCACACATCTACTAAGTGTTTGAGACTAGATTTGAACTGAGGTCCTCCTCACTCCAGGGCTGCTGCTGCATCCACTGTGTCATCTAGCTGCCCCAAGAACAAGCATTTATTAAGCACTAGCTAAGCCT
The DNA here is from genome assembly GCF_028583685.1 of Petaurus breviceps papuanus. Lineage (NCBI taxonomy): Eukaryota > Metazoa > Chordata > Mammalia > Diprotodontia > Petauridae > Petaurus > Petaurus breviceps. The sequence continues at coordinate 18,798,629 of NW_027187360.1, read as the reverse complement.
AGGCACTGTGCTAAGCACTGGGGATGGAAAGGCAATTCTAATTGCAGAAAGGAAGGGGGAAGAGAAGAAGTATTTATTAAGTGCCAATAATGTGTCAGGCACTAGGCTAAGTGCTCTACTAATATTATCTCATCGAATCCTTGCAACAACCCTTTGAGATCAAGTGCTATTTTGATCACCATTTTCCAACTGAGAAAGCTGAGACAAGCAGCAGTGACTTGCCCAGGGTCATAGAGTCAGCATTTGAGGTTGTATTTGAAATAAGGTGTTCCTGACTCCAGACCCAGTACTCAATCCACTGTACTATCTAGCATATACTATGTACACACAAGATATATACAATACACATGGGAGATAATCTCAGAGGGAAAGTTCTGGGAGTGGGTGGGGATAGGGTAGAACTTAGAAAGACCTCTTGTAGAAAGTAGGATTTGTACTGAAACTCCACAGAATCTAGGAAGTTGAGATGAGAAAAGAATAAAAACACTCCAGAAAGTGGGAATAGTCATTGAAAATTCATGGAGTTGGAAGATGGAGTGGCATTTGAAATAAGGTGAGTGTCTCTGGATTGTAAGGTATGTGGAAGAGTACAAAATATAAGATGCCCTTCTCTAAATGCTCTCCAATCTGTTAATTACTCTTCCCAAAATGTGGCTCCCAGAACTCTATGAATTTGTATAGAAACAATAAGTTTATGGGGAATTGATTCATATTAATTAAGCTCAAATGAGAATTTTGTGAACAAGGATATCATTGTATTAATTGTAGGAGATGTACCATATAACACATCATTCGTTTGCAAAGAGTTAGGTAAGTATAAGAGATGAAATCACAGAAACAGAGCAATGAAATGTGACATAACAGATATGGAGGGCACTGGACTTTGAATTAGGAAGATCTGTATTCAAATCTTTCCCCAGATATTTACTTGCTATATAGTTCTTAGCAAGGTCCTGAACCTCTATGTGCCTCAGTTTCCTCATCTGTAAGATAGCTGAGTTTCACTCAGACTCTAAGGTCCCTTCTAGTCCTACTCTACGATCTTATCAAACTAGATATTATTGCCCAATTACATGTGGTTGATTTAATCTTCAATATAACTTGTATTTGTCCCTTTCTTTTCTCTTCCCATTGCCATGACTCTAATACAGGCCCACTTTACCATCTACCTCAACAAATCTCCTAATGTGACTTTTGGACTTTATGGTGTCCTCTCTCATTCATTTTTCATCCTGACACTGGATTAACCTTCCTTGCCATGCCACTCCTGTACACAGTCTCCAGGGACTCAGTAATGTCTACTGAATAAATTAAAAGCCCTACATAATCCACTGGCACCTTATCTTTCTAGTCTTTTAATGTTATCATCCTTTAAGTAACTATATTTTCCTGTCAAACTGGACCAAACTCTGTCTCTGAACATATCCTCTGCTTTCTTCATTTTGTCCTTTTGATCAAATTAGTCACAATGCTTGGAATGGTCTTCCTGCCCAATGTGTTCAATATCTATATATCCTATAAAGCCCAATTCAAATGCCACATCCTACAGGAAGCCTCCCTTTGTTTGCACCTTTCTAATGACTATTATTTTGTATTACAGCTATTTATATAGGTGTCAAATTGCCCTACTAGACTACAAGCTCAGTAAGGACAAGCACTATGTCTTTTCACATTTTATACCTATCCCATTGCCTAGAAAGCAGGAAATTTAGTAAAGTGTCAAATTCAAAAGCATAATCACCATGAAACTGTGCATAACCTTTGATCCGGCAATACCACTGCTAGATCTATATCCCAAAGATAACAAAAATAAATAAATAAAAGGGAAAAAGACCTATTTGTCCAAAAAAAATTTTTAGCAGTTCTTTTTGTGGTAGCTAAGAATTGGAAATTGAGGGGATGTCCATCACCTGGGGAATGGCTGAACAAACTGTAAAAAAAAATATATGATTTTGATGGAATATTATTGTGTTATAAGAAATGATAAGCAAGATGATTCTAGAAAAACCAGGGAAGATTTAAATAATCTGATGCAAAGTAAAGTGACCAGAACCAGAATAATGTTATACACAGTAACAATATCATATAATGATCAATTGTAAATGACTTAGCTATTCTTAGCAATAAAATAATCCATGACAATCACAAAAGACTCATGATGAACTGAAGCATGATATCTGCCTCCAGGGAAAAAAAACTGATATTGTCTGAACACAGACTGAAACAAGATTTTTTCTCTCTCTCTCCTTGTTCCTTCCTTCCTTCCTTCCTTCCTTCCTTCCTTCCTTCCTTCCTTC
>NW_027187360.1:18557355-18796322 GCF_028583685.1 Petaurus breviceps papuanus | reverse complement strand
TTCCTTCCTTCCTTCCTTCCTTCCTTCCTTCCTTCCTTCCTTCCTTCCTTCTTTCCTTCCTTCCTTTCTTCCTTCCCTCCCTCTTTCTTTCCTTCTCTTTATGTACAAAATGACTGATACAGAAATGTTTCATATGACTGCACATATATAACCTATATCAGATTGCTTACGGGGGGAGGGAGGGGAGAGAGGGAGGGAAGGGTAGAATTTGGAACTCAAACAAAAAAAACCCCAATGTTAAAAATTTTTTAACATGTAATTGGGAGGGGGAAATAAAATATTACAGAAATAAATAAATATTTTTAAAGGGCTTAGCATGATGTCTGACAAATACTAAGCACTATACAGTTGTTTATTCTTTTCCCTTTCCCCTAAATAACTAGGACTGATAGCCTAACTCTCATTAGGACTCTCTCCCTTCATCTGTGCTGGAGACATACTGTTAAAAGTTTTTACTCTTTGATTCTTCTTTTCCTCCATCTCTACATGTACAGGTCAAAAGCTTCTCATTACAAGTTTGCTCATGCTACACTTCTCCAGTTAACTATTTATCATACACTCATTATATTCTTGGGATGTCTGCTTACTAGAACCATAACGTTATCATGATTGTATTCCCAAATCACAGCATAAAATAGGTTATTTCTGAGAAAGATTCTGCAGATGGCTCATCAATCCCACACATGGTGTGGTCTTATTACCTTTCCTTATGTAAAGGGACACTTACAAACTTTACCTCTAAATTACAAGGTCCAATTTATCTCCTAATGACACAGTACATGTAGGATTCTAAAATAAATAAATGATAGGGCTGAAATATCTCTCAATATTATCTAACTCTCCCATTTTATTGAGGGAGAAATTATGACCCTGAAAGGTGAAAGTCATTTGTCCAAGGTAATACAACCAATTAGTGGCAGAGCCTAGACTAGAAACCCAGTTGTCTTGCTGTGGCTGTCTTCTCTTTCCTGTCAAGGCTCTGAAGGAAATATTACTGAGCCATGACATTGTCAAGAGAAGAGTACAGAAAAGGAGAAATGATGAACAAAGTCATATACAATTCATTCTTGAAAACCCGGCTGTACTTCTGTCCATTTCTACCTAATGCTACATGTTCAGTTATCATGCCCACTGCTGACACATACAAACATATATCAGGAGACTGGTTTGGCCTATGGATTTGGTCCGTGCCTACAACTTACTGATTGCTCATTGTGAGGCTGTACAGAACTCCTGCTGTGTTGACACATTCCCACCCACACACATCCTCCTACATTTGCATACTTCCCTCAGATTCAGGGCCATTATTCACTGCTCATTTTTTTTTGTGCTCAAAATGTGGGCTCTGAGTCAAAGAAAGCTTAGATAAAATGAGCTATTCTGAATCTCATATAGCATAAGGCTGGCCACATTTGGAATGCCATTTATGGAAGCTGGGTAATACTACTACATGAAGTCAAGCATTCCACTAAGCTTCCATATTGGAATTTGATGTGTCATGATCTAATGGGGAATGTTGTATATTCAAAAATTGCCAAAGGCTAAAGGAAGATTGGTACTAGAGACAATGCAGCTAGACATTCATATCTATATGTTTAATTTAGACTATGATACAATGAATGATAAACATCACGTCATATTGGATAGATGAGTCTTGGATTAGCTTCAAGTCCTGCTTTTGACATATAATAATGGGGAAAACGACTTAAACATTCAGCTCCCCTTTGCAACTCTCTAAAAAAATGCTACATATATGTTTTGCCATTGTATATCACTGAAAGAAATGCTAGAATCAAAAATTTCCCAAATTGGCATATCACAGTTTTGAACCGACTCCCATTTCTTCCTGCCCCATAAAAACAAATAAACAAACAAAAACCATTACAAAGTTATATAAGTTCAGACATATGGTCTATTTACCTATTCTTCTCTCTGACACAGCTACATAGGACCACTATGATACAAAATAGTCTTTTCCTGTATTATATTATCTTGCTATTACTGGTCATTCAGTCAAAATATGATCATTTCTTTTTGGTGAAACAAATCACATTTTTTTTTCAAATTACATGTAAAAACAATTTTAGACTTTCATTTTTTTAAAAAAAGATTTATTTCCCTCCTCTCCTTCTTCCCTCATTTTAATCCTACCTGAGAAGGACAACAATTAGATATAGATTATACATACACAATCATGCACATTTTTTCCATATTAGCCATGTTGTGAAAGAAAACACAGACCAAGATAAAAAGAAAAATACAATAAGGCTTTTAAGAGTATACTCCAATTTGCATTCAGAATTGTTTTGGATCACTGTATTGCTGAGAATAACTGAGTCATTCACAGTTGATCATCCTTACAATATTGTTATTCCAATGTACTCCTCCTTCTGCTCACTTTACCTTCCATTAGTTTGCATAAGTTTTTCCAAGTTATTCTGAAAATATCTTGTTCATCATTTCTTATAGTGAAATAGTATACCATTACAATATATATCACAACTTGTTTAGCCATTTCTCAATTGATGAACATCCCCTCAATTTCCAATTCTTCACCAACACACAAAAAAAAAGTGCTACAAATATTTTTCTTCAATTTGGTCCCTTTTCCTTTTTTTGGATCTATCTTGGATAGATACCTACCAGTGGTATTGTTGGGAGAAAAGGTATGCAGAGTTTTATAACCCTTTGGACATAGTTCCAAGTTGCTCACCAGAATGGTTAGATCAGTTCACAACTCCACTAATGGTAAATTAGTATCCTAATATCCCACATCCCCTCCTACCTTTGTCATTTTCCTTTTCTGTCATATTAGTCAATCTGATAGGTATGAGGTGGTATCTCAAAGTTGTTTTAATTTGCATTTCTCTAATTGATAGAGATTTAGAGCATTTTTTTAATATGGTAATAAATAGCTTTGATTTCTAATCTGAAAACTTCCTGTTCATATCATTTGACTATTTGTCAATTGTAGAATGACTTCTATTCAGATAATTTTGATTCTATTCTCTATTTGTTGATAAGTCCATTATCAGAGAAAATTGCTATAAAATTTTCCCCAGTTTTCTGCTTTTCTTCTATTATTGGTTGCATTGTTTTTGATTGTATTCCACAAATTATCCATTTTACATCTTGTAATTCTATCCCTTCTTTGGTCATAAATTCTTCTCCTTCGATCTAACTAATCTATGCTCCCTTAATTCACTTACTGTAGTGACTTTTATGTCTAAATCATGCACCCATTTAGATTTTATTTTGGTGTATGATGTGAGGTGTTCTATACCTAGTTCCTGCCAAACTCTTATCCAGTTTTCATGGAACATTTTTACATATAGTGAGTTCTTATCCTAAAAGCTGGGTTCTTGGTCAAACACTAGATTACTATGGTGATTTAAAATTTTATATTGTGTACCTAATCCATTCCACTGATCCACCACTCTATTTCCTAACAAGTACCATACTGTTTTGATGACTACCACTTATAATACATTTTGAGCTCTGGTAATGCTAGAACCCCTTCCTTCGCATTTTTAAAAAATTGATATTCTTGACCCTATGTTCTTCCAGGTGAATTTTCTTATTATTTTTTCTTGCTCTAAAAAATAATTTTTGGTAGTTTGATTGGCATGGCACTGAGTAAGTAAATTAACTTAGCTATGATTGTCATTTTTTATCATATTGGCTCAGTCTATACAAAAGAAATTAATATTTTTCCAATTATTTTGATTGACTTTAATGGTATGAAAAGGGTTTTCCAGTTCTCTTCGTATACTTCCTGCATTTGTCTTGGCAGTTAGACTTCCAAGTATTTTACATTGGCTACAGTTATTTTAAATGGAACTTCTCTATTTCTTTCTGCTATAATTTGTTGGTAATATGTTAAAAATGCTGATGATTTGTGGGGTTTAATTTTATAGCCTGAAAGTTTCCTAAAGCTCTTAGTTATTTCAATTAATTTATTATTTGATTCTCTAGGATTCACTAAGTATACTATCATATCATCTACAAACATATCCTCGTTGTCTATCCTAATTCCTTCAATTTCTTTTTCTTCTCTTATTGCTGTAGCTAGCATTCCTAGTACAATATCGAATAAGTGGTGATAACTGGCATCCTTTCTTCACCCCTAATCTTAATGGGAAGGCTCCTAGCTTGTCCCCATTACAAATAATCCTTGCTGACAGTTTTAGATGGATTTTACCTATCATTTACAGGAAAGCTCCATGTAGTCCTGTGATTTCTAGTATTTTTTAATAGGAATAAGTATTCTTTGTATGTTTGTTTTGTCAAAAGCTTTTTCTGTACCAGTTGAGATAATCATGAATTTTGTTAGTTTTGTTATTGGTATAGTCAATGATGCTGATAGCTTTCCTAATATTGAAACATTTCTAAATTCCTAGAATATATCCCACCTGATCATAGTATAAGATCTTTGTCACATATTTCTATAATCTCCTTGCTAGTATTTTATTTAATTTTTGCATCAATATTGATTACACAAATTGATCTATATTTTTCTTTCTGTTTTAGCTCTTCCTCGTTTAAGTATCAGTACTATATTTGTGTTATAAAAGAAGTTCAGCAGAACTTCTTCTTTGCCTATTTTTCCAAGCTGTCGCTAAGTGTTGAGATTAATTGTGCTTAACTGTTTGGTAGAATTCATTTGTTAATCCATCTAGTCCTGGTGACTTTTTTCTAAGAGAGCTTATTAATAGCTTGTTCAATTTATTTTTCGAAGACAGAGTTAAGTATTATATTTCTTCTCTTAATTTGGACAATTCTCAGTTTTGCAAATATTCATCCATTTCGCTTAGATTGTTAGATTTATTATCATGTGATTGGACAAAATAGCTCCTAATAATTGTTTTAATTTTATCTTTATTTGTGGTGAATTCACCCTTTTGATTTTTGACGATGGTAATTTCTTTTTTTTTTATTAAATTAACAAATGGTTTATCTATTTTATTTTTCCCTATAAAATTAGCTCCTCATTTTATTTATTAGTTACTTTTAATTTTATTAATCTCTCCTTTGATTTTCAGGATTTCCGATTTGGTGTTTAATTGGGGATTACGAATTTATTCGTTTTCCTATTTTTTTTTAAACTGCATTGCAATTCACTGACCTGTTCTTTCTCTTTTTAATCATTTAAGTATTTACAGATATAATATTTCCCCAAGTGCTGCTTTGGGTACATCCCTCAAAATTTGGAATGTTGTCTCATTTTTGTCATTATTTTAATGAGATTATTTATTGTTCCTATGATTTATTATTTGACTCATTCTTTAGGATTAGATTTTCTAATTCCACATTAATTTTTAATCTATATTTCCATAGTCCTTCATTGAATGTAATTTTAAATAACATTAACATCAAAAGTAGATATATTTAATATTTCTGCTTTTCTACAATGTGTTCTCAGATTTTTATACCCTAATACATGGTCAATTTTGAGTAGGTGCCATGTACCACTGAGAAAAAAAAAAAAAGCATATTCTTTTCTATTCCCATTCAATTGTATCCAGAGGCCTAACATATCTAACTTTGCCAAAACTCTATTCATCTCCCTAAGTTTTTTCTCATTTATACTTTTGTTAGATTTATCTCCACTGTAAAAGCACTTCCTTTCACACATTGTATGTGAGAAAATTTATCCCATTTAACCTCTTCATTCCCCCCTTCTACTTTCTCATCCTTTAATTTAATTTAATTTTTTTGGATATCATCCCATCATAGTCAACTTATACTCATCCCCTCTGCTTTTAACTTTAGCACTATAAATTTCTTAGAAGTTAGAAGTATCAATTTCCCATATAGGAATGAAAATAGTTTAACCTTTTTGAAGTTCCTTTGATTTCTCTTTCATGCTTACCTTTTTATGATTCTCTTGAGTCTTTTATTTGAAAGTTAAATTTTCTATTCTGCTCTTTTCTTTTCATCAGGAATGCTTGAAAGTCCTCTATTTCATTAAATGTTCATTTTTTTCTCCAACAGGATTATACTCAGTTTTCCTGGGTAGATCATTCTTAGCTGTAATCCTAGCTCCTTTACCCTCTGGAATATCACATTCTAAACCTGTTCTGATTTAAATTCTGATTCTGTTAATGTAGAAGCTATTAAATCTTGTCTTATTCTGACATGGCTCCATAACATTTGAATTATTTCTTTTTGACTGCTTGCAGTATTTTCTCTTTGAACTGGGAACTCTGGAATTTGGCTATTAAATTCCTAGAAGTTTTTATTTTGGGATCTCTCTAAGAGGTGATTGGTAGTTTCTTTCAATATCTATTTTACCCCCTGGTTTTAGCATATCAGGACAGTTTTCCTTGATAATTTCTTGAAATATGATGTGTAGGTTCTTTTTTTTTATCATGGCTTTCAGGTAGTCCAGTAATTCTTAAATTATTTCTCCCCAAACTATTTTCTAGATCATTTTTTTTACGATGAAATAATTCTTATTTTCTCCTACATTTTTCTCAGTCAATTTTTGTGCCTCTTTTACCAAGCTATGGAATGTTTTTGCATGATTTTCTTGCATCACTGTCATTCTTTTCCTAATTTTTCTCTAGTTCTCTTATTTTATTTTTAAAATACTTTTGAAGTGATTTCAGGAATTCTTTTTGGGCCTGTGAGTGATTCAAATATATATATGTATGTGTGTGTGTGTGTATTAATTTTTTTTTTAAAGCAATTAGGGTTAAGTAACTTGCTCAAGGTTACATGGCCAGTTATTTCTGGGTGTGGTGCTAAGTATCCAAGCCCAGATTTGATCCCCAGGTCATCCCAACACTGGAGCTGGTGCTCTTACTCACTGAGCCACCTGGCCGCCCCCTATATATATATATTAATTTTGCATGAAGCTTTTTTGATTTTATTATCTTCTTGGTTTGTGCCTTTTTCTTCCTTATCTTCATAGTAACTTTCTACAGTCTGGTTGTTTTTGTTTTTTTCTAATTTTTCTAGACTATTTTTTTAATTTTAACTTTACATTAAAAGTAAGCTCTCTTACTGGCTGGAGATTCCAATTTTTCTTGCTATTTTTTCCAGAACTCATTCTGGGTATCTGTGGTATGATCTAAGGAGAATTATGGTCACTGTTCTGACCTTTACTCTGTTCTTTTACCACAAATACTCCTTTCTGCCCTGGAACTTTAACCCAGCATCCCCATTCCTCTGGGACTGAAAGCACCAATGCAGTAGTACTACTTGCCCTGGGACTGTGACCCCAGGACCATGTAAGGGCAATGTAACAGTCCTGTATAACCGTGCCAACAAAGGGTCCCCTCTAATCTCCTTCTGACCAATTATCTGAGCAATTTTTTGTTTTCTATGGGTTAAGAATTCTAGAAGCAGCTATAGGCAATCCACAGGCGCCCAAGACCTAATGTTGACTTGTTAGGCCATGCCTTGTGCTGCACTGAACTCTACCCTCAAACTAGTGAAATAGACCTTTCCTGCTGATCTTCTAAGTTGTCTTGGATTAGAAAATTGTTTCATCCTGACCTTTTATTGGTTCTGCATTCATTTTGAGGTATTATTTTAAAGTTTTTGGAGGAGAATTTGGAAGAGCTCAGGAGATTGCCTGCCTTCCCTCCACCATCTTGGCTCCACCTTCAGAATATGATCTATCTTCTTAATAACCATCTATATTTCGTTTCATCTTCTGGTATATCAAAATATTTCTGGAATGGATTAAAAAAAATCTAATAGTGGTTTCTACCTAATTTTTTTTAACCTGTTATATGAAGTGGCATTACCCTTGGCAGTGGTAAAGAACTGAGAAAATGTAATTTCCTCCATTCTTTGAAGAAATGACTTTGGGATACTTTTTATCAGGCTTGGTCAATGTGTTCCTTGGTTTTGTCAAATCACTTTAAAATTTCTCTGTTACAAGAGATGGATAATGGGGTAAGAAGCAAAAGGGATGTAGAGGAAGATATATTTAAAAACAAAGGCAATGCAAAAGAAAATATGTAATTTTTAGAAATTAAGTAAAGCTTCCTTGATTTAAAAATTAAGTAATTTTCCTTTTAAAAATTAAGTAGAACTTAATTTAAAAATTAAGTAAACTTCCTTTACAAAATTTATCTTTTTAAAATTTCATAGAGACTCGTAAATATGGCAAGTTATTAGAGTTGAGCTCACAATGATTCTCTAGTGAACTTAAAAAAAAACAACAACCAGCAAAGTAAACCATCAACTACACAGAAAACAAAGGAAAAGATTCAGAGGCTATCCATTAGTGGACTGCAGAAGGTAAACTACAGAATCTCTCTTAAAATTATTTGAGATGAAGTAGGTTCCAGTATTACCAGCTTCACAAAGTTACTGTTACGAGACTTCCTTGTTTAAAAATTAATTTTGAGGGGCGGCCAGGTGGCTCAGAGAGTGAGAGCACCAGCCCCAGTGTCAGGATGACCTGGGGATCGAATCTGGACTCAGATACTTAGCACCACACCGAAAAATAACTGGCCGTGTAACCTTGAGCAAGTTACTTCACCCCAATTGCTTAAAAAAAATTAATTCTTTAATATACTGATTGCATCAATAGAAGTTAAATCTCTCTCAGGACATTTCATTAATGCATGTAGTATGGAGTTAGACTTCTCTGAAATCTGATAAGTAATTCACAATCCTTTTTGAAAGACTCCAAAGAATTATATTATTCTAATTTTTAATTTTCCATTTCCATTTCTTAAATGGCAAAATTTTCCCAAAAATATAAGTCTTGTAATAGTTATCTATAAAAACAAACCAAAAAAACCCCTTTTACTCCCTCTGTTAAAAGAAAAAAAAAACTTCACATTTGGTATATGAATATTTTCTTTTTTTTTTTTAAGCAATTGGGGTTAAGTAACTTGCTCAAGGTTACATGGGCAGTTATATCTGGGTGTGGTACTAAATATCTGAGCCTGGATTCGATCCCAGGTGAACCCGACTCTGGGGCTGGTGCTCTTACTCACTGTGCTACCTGGCCGCCCCGATATGAATATTTTCAATGCCTTATGGGACTATTGGGTCTTTGGGTTTTGGTTTTACTACTTGTTGGACCTTGCCTTCTCAGCCTTTTTTTTAATGGATTTTCATTCAGGTCACATACACTAATCTAGAGGGTCCCAATTATAATCTCCATACTAATGATTCTATGATTTTTTTTTTGTCCAGCTCTAACCTCTTTCCTGACCTCTGTTCTCAAATTTTCAACTGCCTAAGAGATATCTCAACGTGGACATTCTAGAGACTTCTTAAACTAAATGTTAAAAAAAAGAACTCATTATCTTTCGTCAAAAACCTCTTCCCTATTCCTCACTTTCCCATTACTGCTAACCACATTGCCATCATCCCAGTCACCCAAGCTCACAACCTAGGTGTCATCTGCAACTATTCATCTCTCTCTCTCCCTCCCTCTCTCTCTCTCTCTCTCTCACTCTCCATATTCAATCAGTTATTAAGTGATATGCTTTCTACCTTCATATATATATATATATATATATATATATATATATATATATATATATATTTTTCCCCTTCATTCTTGTGACACTGTCATCACCTTGGTGCAGGTTCTCATAACCTCATGACTGAGTTATTACAAAAGCCCACTGATTGGTATCTCTGCTTCTAGTTTCCCCTATCTTTAGTCCATCTTCCATTCAGTTATTAAAGTGATCTTCCAAAAAGTACAGGTCTTACTATGTCATTCTCCTATTCAATCAACTCCATAGGCTCCCTAATCCCTCCAAGATAAAACATAAAATCCTCTGTTTGGTATTCAAAGCTTTTCTTGTATTGTGGACCCCTTTTACCTTTCCAGTCTTTTCACATCTTACTCTCTACAATGTACTCTCTCATCCAGTGATACTGAAATCTTTGTTGTTGCTTACACAAGACATTCCATCTCCCAACCCAGGTCATTTTCACTGGTTCTCCCCAATGCCTGTAAATATTTCCCTCCTCATCTCCTCCTCTTGGCTTCCTTCAAGTCTGAGCTAAGGTCCTACTTTCTGCAAGAAGCCTGTCCCAGTCTTCCTTAATCTTAGTACCTTCCCGTTAAGACTATCCCTATTTATTTTGCGTATATCTTTTTTGTACATAGTTGTTTGCATGCTCTACACCTCTGATATTTTTTGACTCTTTGAACTATTTTGGACCTTTTCTTACATTCAAAGCACTCAACATGATGCCTGGCACATAGTAGATGCTTAAAACGATTGTTGATTCACTATTTGTTGTACATCATCACAGAACTAAAAAGTACCTAAGCCCAGGTCTTCCTACCTCCTTAATTCCAAACAAAGAAAACAATTGAAAAGATATCCATTCAAATTCCCTCTCTTGGAGTTTGGCAGGTCCTTGCATCAGTACCAACAACAGCTGTATCTTTCAAACCTTAAGCATCTTGAAAATTTCCATGATGTTTTTTTTTTTTTGGCAAAACCACTAGACACATATCTAAACTGAACAGTTTCCAGAAACATAAATGTCCCATTAAAGAGAGAAGAAACTTTCAAGATTCAGTGGTTCTGAAAGAATGCAGTTATTTATGCTGTGTCCAAATCCCAGTTTGCCCTATTTTCTTGGAGTCCATCTGGCAGAGACCCTTTAAGACAAACAAGGGGACCAGATACCCATCACAAAGAGATTCCATTCAACAAACATTTTGAAAAGACCTGCACTCTGGGCTGTCAGGAGTCCTGTTAAAAAAATAAGTTGTTCTACTCTCTTTAAATATATTGTTTCCATGGGCATTGTATACACAAATGAAACTGAACCAAGAAGGGACTATAGCAATAAACTATAACACCATGCACCCCTGCAGCTCTTATCTCAAGACATATTCAGGATCCTAATTTCTAACCACACTGAACATTGCAATCTAAGGCTCAACCTATTTCTTTTCTCCCTCTGATATACACACAATATGGTCCATCTTCCCACAACACACATAGGCACACAGCTGTTTCAGCATGAAAGTTTAATGTTCTGTCACAATTTCTACTAAGGGAAAAAACAGTTTGAGAAGGAAGATGGTTTGATTTGAGACATGAAGGTCTAAACTAAGGGGAAGCTATACTTTTAGTAACATGTTCTACCTCTGATACAAGGCACTATTTCTAGGGGTAGGTCATTAATGGATGTCTGCTACATTGTTACATTTTGTCAGACATTTAAATAGTTTATTATAAAGAATGCAAATCAATACTATAAGCATTTAAATGCCTACCAGGTGAAAGGCTAGGAGTGTGCTAGGTTCTGGGGATGCAAAATTTTAAAAAATGACAGTCCTAGGTATCAACAGAGCTTATAATTTAATAGGGGAGAGAAAGCCACATACATACTTTTAAATAAGCATAATACCTGCCAGAACAAAATATGAACAAAAGAAAGGTCCAAAAAAAGTTCTATGAGAAATATGAAAGGAGAGAGATCAAATTCAGCTAGAAGCTGTAGAATCGACATAAAGTCTTCACTTAGGAGATGGCCCCTAAAAGGAAAAGGAAAATTCTGATATTTGAAGATAAGGTGAAAGTATATAACAAACAGAGGGGATGAATTCTGGGACAGTGAGTGAAGGGAGCTAATGTGAAATAAAGGTAACAGGATCATACATCTAGCACTGGGAAGAAACATAAAAGTAATTTTTTTCAACTCCCTAATTTTACAGAAAAGAAAACTGAGGTACATGGAGGTTAAGGAGTTAACAAGGCAGTAACTATCACAACACAGACTTAAATTTAAGGGATTCATGACTCTGCATTTATGACTTTTTATCATAAAATTGCCTCAAAATGTTGGTTTAAGCTAGAGAACTAACAAAATTGAAGTATAACTTACATGTACATTTTTAGTAAAAAAAAAATTGGTGTTTTTAACTACTGAAAACATGAACAATATGAACCAAAGGTGCTAAAGGATATAACTAGGGGTGTATAGTATACTTGCATACCTATTCTTAGAGTGAGGCCCTTCCCTCAAAAACCCCAGTTAAAAAAATGGACCTTACAACAATGAATGATAAAGCAATTAATTGTCAAACATTATAGGTTCTTCGATTAATTGTAAAATATCAATCCTATCCTGATGGCCTGTTACTAGAAAACTTATTTAAAAGTTATTATTTGAAGTTATTCCTCTAATTAACAATTATTCAGAGGATAGCAAAAGTTTTGAAAAGAAGAAAGACAAACTATCAATAACTCTATGAAAAATCATCTGTGTCACTTAAGAGAAATGAAAACTCAATCCAGTTTTGAATTACTACTTTATAAGCATCAAATTGGGAGAAGAAATTAATGTTGGTGAGTTTGTGTGGAGACAGGTACATTAGATCATTACTATTAGTGCGTAAGGTCAACATTTCTGGAAACAAATTCAAAATTTTACAATGAATATGTTGAACAACTGAGAATATGAACAGATTATTAATTTGTTCATAAACTTTGACCCAGTAGATCCCACCACAAGAATGACCCTAGGGAAATTAGGGACAGAAATGGCCCACATATAGAAAAAATTTCTAAGAGCATTATCTATGATAACAAAAGTGTGGATATGTGACTAACAATTGAGGAATAGTGGGAGAAACAATGGTACATGAATGTAATGAACTTATTCGTCACAGAAACTTTATTAAGCAGGTTTGCTTCGATGTCTTTTGGTAACATACTTTGCGGAGATATTCTTGGGTATTGGCTGAGAACTACCTAGTGCGTCTAAAATTGTATCAGGAAAAACAATGGGAAAGTCAACAAAAATATTGTAACCAGATCTTCAAAATGCTTTACTTTAGAAACAAGAACAAAAACTCTACAAACTTTATGTTGTATAATATTTTTGTTGTTGAGTTGTTTTCAGTTGTGTCCAACTCTGTGACCTTCTTTAGGGTTTTCTTAGCAAAGATACTAGAATGGTTTGCTATTTCCTTCTCCAGATCATTTTACAGATAAGGTACTAGACCAAATAGAGTTAAGTAATTTTCCCAGGGTCACAGAACTAGTAAGTATTTGAGGCCAGATTTCAAATTATAAAGAGGACGGACTTCATATTTACCTGGAGAGGCTTATACGAACTGATGCTGAGTGAGAAAAGTAGAAACAGGAGAAATCTGTATACAATGACAGACACAACGTATGTGTAACGACCAACTTTGATGGACTGGACTCTTCTCAGCAATGCAGGGTTATGAGACAACTCCAAAAGACTCATGATTGAAAGAGATGTCTACCTTCAGAGAAAGAACTAGAAAGAACAGTGTTTGAATGCAGATTGAAGCAAATTACCCGCTCTCTTTCTTTTTCTTATTTGGTTGTGTTTCCTCTTTCCCATTGTTCATTCCATCTGTTACAATTCTTCTTTATAACCTGACTAATGTCTAATGTGGAAGTATTTGCAGATACTATACTTGATTGCATGCCGCCATATGTGGGAGTGGGGGGGGGAGAAAATTTGAAACTCAGGGGATTGTGGAATTGAATCTTGTAAACTAAAAGTAAACAAACAAATTAATAAAGACAAAAAAAAGAAATTATAAAGAGGAGTCTTTCTGATCCCAAGAATAATGCTCTATTCACTGTGCAACCTAGTTGCCTGTAAGCAATATGCTTTGTATAGTTAGAGTAGTAATCGTGTGTACCTTAAACCTATCCTCCAATTCTTCATCATGCAGTGGAGGTGATTCTGGTTTTTCAAAGACCAGTGAAGCACCATCTCTGTCAGGTCAAGTCCTTGGGTAAGACCCAATAATGGACTGTGTGCCTTTTATCTGAGGTCCAGTCTAAACACAGAAAAGCTCATATCAAAAGGTTGGCTACCAGTTGATTAATTTCATCATCTTGTCATAAAAACTCATTAGAACGGGCAGCTAGGTGATGAAGTAAATAGAACACTGACCCTGGGGTCTGGAGGACCTGAGTTCAAATCCAGCCTCAGACACATGACACTTAAATAGCTGTTTGATCTTGGGCAAGTCACTTAACCCTAATTGCCCTGCCTTCCTCCCTCAAAAAAAAAAATCTCATTAAAAATGGCAATAAAGGCATGGACTATGATCCTTGTCAAAGAAAACATGTATGCTAACAAAAGTATTGATCTTTTGAAGTATAATGAATGCAAGCCACGATATATATATATATATTTTTTACAGATTAATTGTCCCTATGAAAATCTTTCTGGTTGACTTTCCTTACCAGATTTTTTTAGATGGATTTATAATGGCAGAGGTGTATGCTGGTTCAAACAGAAGAGGTAGTATGGAAAAGGCTTGGTCCCTAGACTGAGCGCAAATAAATAGATAGTTGGATACATAACTTGGAAAGTCAGAAAAATGATATGGTGATGAGTACACTTGGGCAGGGTTGGACAAAAGTCCTGGGGTCTAGTCCCAGCCTCTACCAATATGTGACTTGGAAAATGACTTTCCTTTCTCTGGACCTCAGGATCACAAAATTTTAAAACTATACAGAAATTCAGTAATTATTGCATTGAATCCAATTCTTACAAAAGAACTCCCTTGATTACATATTCAATAAGTGATCATCCAACCTTTACTTCAAGATCCCAAAGTTCATAAAGGAATTCATTGTACTTTAAGATAGCTATAACTATGTAGGAAGATTTCATCTTACACAAACCTAAATTATTCTATTTATAAAATTAGAGAACTGAACAGTGAGCTCCAAGATCTCTTTCAGATATAAAAGTTCATGATCTTATCATTCTAAATACATACATAACACAAAAAAACTTAAATCCAGGCAAAATCTTTCAAAAATGACTCCAATCTCCCAAATACAACCAATTAAAATGTTTCAGAAATATTTTATTTTCTAAAAAATAAAAGACATCACTGAAATCCACGTTTTTGGAACTTTCCATTGATAAAGGGCTCAGACCAATAAGGAAATGTTGTCTTAGCAAACAAAATGTGATTCCACAGAACTCCCTGGTAGGCTATGACTTCTCAACCTAAGCAGCAGTCAAGAATAATCATTCTTCTTTTCTCCAACCATCATAATTATAATTTAGTTTCAAAGCTCTAACTTTGAGCCAGGTGCAACATGTACTTTTATTGCCAGTGGATATTTTAGAAAAGTCAAGAAGCATGAAATTTATCTGATGTGTTGACGTAAAATCATTCTACCATTGTAGCCGAGAGTGAAAGGTGTGAAAATTAAACAAATTAACCCAATTTCCCACTATGTGGCATTGTTTAAGGCTCCAATGGTTGGCACTGTATTAGGAAATGAAAAATAAGGGGAGGGGGAGGAATGAGGGAACTTCACACCCTTGGCACCCAATTCAAAATGGAGCACAAGAAAAGGTGAAAGAATAGGTCTATTTTCTGATTTCTCTTTAGATCCCCAGAACCTAGAATAAGACCTTTGGAGACCCTAAGTGCTTGATATATGACTGCTAACTGGAATGACCTCAGAGTATATCAACACAACCAATATGGTACTTTTATAATCAACCAGTCTCCTGACTTTACAAGATCTATGCTATCTTTAGAATGTGGTACTTCAGAAACCTCAGCAATCCTGGAGTGCAGTTTCTGGTCAATAGCAAGTTAAACCTTTCAGTATACTTTAGCTTAGGCTATCAGTCACCTAATTGCTTCAATAAAATATAATTAATTAAAAACAACATGCAGAGATATTTACATGAACAAGAGGCTACACACTATAATTTCTAGTTTTCGCTGATGAAAAGCCTTCTGTCAAAAACTGTTATGACAATCTAAGGCATTGTACAAGTATTGTTTTCAAATGAAAATGGATTTACTACTTCTGAGTTAAAAGTTTTCCCTCAACCCCAGGTCTACTGAAACCATATGTATTTTTTGAGTCTTTTATTATCAGTTCAACTACAAAAGCAAAAACAACAAATCCAAAACAGCATCATATATACATATACACACATATATGAAACAAAACAAAGGACCTGATGGGACTATTATGATTGTTTTTAAATGACGACTCACTAGGGATCCTAGAGTCAGTAAAATGCATTGGAACAAGCAGTGACTTGATAAAGGACCTGGGTTCAAATTCCACTCCCCAAAGCCTGATAAATGGATATCCTGGGGCATGTCAGGAAAAACCAAAAACAACTTTCTTGTGACTCAGTTTCCTCATCTGTAAAATGAGCAGTTTGGATTAGATGGACTCTCATATGCCTCACAATTGTAGGTCCTATAAAAACAGGCCATCTGGGGCACTAATCAGTGAGAATCCTAATTTTTGCACTATTCTATAAAAAGTAAATGACAGAAAGTACAATTAATTCCTGTGTCTTCCTTTTATCCCCCCTGAATTCAAGTTGAGCTTTTTATAAGCTGCTTTAATTAAATTAGCTACAAAACCTTTTTGTGACATTCTAAACTCCTTTACGTGATATTCTAAAGCTCACAAAGGAAACTATATAAAATTTGTTCATTGCCATAGCAGGAATCATTACCTCCCTCCAAAAAAAAAAAAAAAGAAAGAAAACAAACAAACAAAAAACAACACCTATTAAGAAACTGCTATTTGCCAGGCATTGTGCTGGGTAATAAGAATTCAATGAAGAAAATGAAACATATTCTGTGCTCAGGGAGCTTACATTCTACAGGAGAAAATTAACATGTAAAACCATATATATAAAACATTAGAGTACACATCTCTCCCTACTATACATATGTTTTTACAAATATTTTACTACAAATTAAATTATATGAGTTACATTTCCTAAAAAGGAAATAGAACTAGAGAACTATAGGAACTACAAATTTAGGAGATTATAAAATGTAGTGCATAAAGGGAGTTTAGAGTTCATTTAGCTCAACCTTCTTACTTTACAGATGAGGAAATTTAGGCCACAAGAGATCAAATGACTTGAGTCAATTTCAGATCAAAAGTAACAAAGCAAAGATTTGAGTAGGATTCCTCTGACTTCCAATGCTGTGTACCATGTTTGCTATTGCTTTTATAAAGTTTTCCAGTTTTCATTCAACATATTTCATCCAATATATTTCATTTCATCTTCTACTTAGCCACCAAAGTGATTTTCCTAAACTACAAGTCTGACTATGTCATCCCCACCATATTTCATTTTATCCTTTTCATAAAGAAGGGAGCAATTTAGAAATGAGGAAAGAGGAGGGATTACCATGACCAGTGCTACCAAATGCAATTGCTTTGGTATTTCACCATAAGCACATTTTCTGCCTGAAAAAAACAAACAAATCAGTAGTATGGTATTTTCCACCTAGCAGAAAAGTATTTGCCATACTTTCATGATATACTCCCATTACAAGGACTTAATTCTGGCCTTTATCACCTATTTTTTTTATTTTTTTGTTTTTTGGAAGGGAGGGGGAGGTAGGGCAACTGGGGTTAAGTGACTTGCCCAAGGTCACATGGCTAGTTTTAAGTGTCTGAGGCCGTATTTGAACTCAGGTCCTCCTGACTCCAGGGCCATGCTCTATTCATTGCGCACCTAGCCACCCCCTTTATCACCTATTGTCTGTATTCTTATAGTAACCCCCATTTATGACCTTCCTGGATGAAATCTGTCCCATTGCCAATTCATCTTTCATGCATGTCTAGGGAATCATCTCTTTAATGTACTGCTTGTATACAACTCTTCTCTCAACAACAACAAAAATCTTTCAATAGGTCCCTATGCCTGCTACATGAAGTTTAAACTTCTCATGCTTGTCTTCAATGCTCTCTACAATCTTGCTTCAACCCCTAGACCTATATTACCCAGCTTAGCTTACATACTCCCCTTCATTCTCTACATATTCCATCCAAACTGGACCTACATAGTTGTTTCATGAACTCCGTCTGTCCACTAATCTTAGAATTTCATTTGGTCATGCTATCTTGCTTTCTTGGGAAGGGGGTGGGGAAGATGTTTCCCATGTCTACTCTGGAAACAAAGGAGTACTATATAACTGCGACCTATTATCTGTATCATCATTATATCCACCCATTACAGTTTCTTCTTCTACACCTGGCACAATTTCTACCTCCCTCCAAGAAGTCTTTTCTGTTCCTCTGAAAACAATCTCTCCTTTTCATAATTCTCACAGCACTTTTTTTTCTGCACCTGCCTTTGTTTCACTTAATATTCTCTGCTATATATTATACTTGGTGGATCTTAATTCCCCTTATTATAAGTAGTCTTTTCTTTTGGACAGTGCTTTGGATGAAAGTTTTATGCCAATTCAAAATTTGAGGTACCATTTGTAGCAGCAAGCACCCCAAGCGTCCTCAGGGTTTGCAGCTACCACAGGTTCTTGGATCTGCTTTGTTAAAGGAAAGCAACTCAAAATGGGTCAACAAGCTTACTTTAATCAGTCAGACATATATCGTTTACCTTGTTCAGGAGAAAAGGTCAGCACCCTGAACCTCAAAGTATACAGGCATAATTATCAAGACAGAAACATCAAGTAGACAGATTTCCAAACTGTCCAACCATTACATCCATACCCAGTCAACATCTGGGTTTCCACATTCTGGGTTTTTCAAAGCCGGGGGACTCTCAACAACGGCTTCCTAGAATTCAGATCAAATCACAGAACACTTCTCAAAGTGAGTCCCAAAACAAAGCTACACATCAGGGCTTATATAGCCGAGTTCTCCTGGCTCAGAGAATGTAACAACCTTATTGACCCACTGGCCAATCAAAAAGTATCTACTGAAAAACAAGCCTCCCTCCCCAGGCTTCTGGTGCACTTTAGCCTAGGGGCAGGGAAGATCTTTAAAATTTACATTCACATTACACCACTCACATGAATTTCTACCTTTAGAAGTAAGACTGAGTGATATAGAAAGTCCCTGGATAGGATTGGATATATTTACAATTTATTGTATATCAAAGTTGCCAGTATAATACTGATTTGGGAAGCTTTCCTGTTAGAAAAAAAACTTTTATTAAGTATAATGCATTATGTCATTTTCTTCGTGTATGTTTTCCTTGACATAGGTCATAACAACTTGTAAATTCTTTGCTTCTCTGTTCTTTAAAAAAATAAAAACTAGGACTTTTTCCCTTATTGTAACTTTGCAAAGACATACTATATATACAGTCTTTGCCCAAGATTCTAAGATAACAGTAGTTTCTTCCAGGTCAATCTCAGTATTATTATTTGCATCTGCACCAAGCAGGCTATTGACTATGAGTTAAGAGATATCATCCAAGATTAGCTAATGTGAGTAATATACAGGCTAATTACAACAGAGTATTCAGTACAGCCCTCCCATTCAGATAATAGCCACCTATGTCTGAAGCCACTAAAGTTGTTGGATTATCTGTCAAAGCAAAAGTCAATAATGGGTTCAGAAAATGGTCCATGAGTCCAGTCATGTACAGACTAGCTTCTAAAATCTAAAATGCCTAATAAAAGGAGATATTTTAATAAGAAACTTGCATAAGAAGTATATTTTTCTTTATAATGTAAAAGCAATCTATCATTGAACCTCCCTTTGTTGAAATAGGCCAGAGCAACTGATTTACTGCGATCTTCCACAAATATGGGAGCTAAATTAAGATGATCCACCATAGGCTTCAGAGAAATATCAGAGGCAATCACATTTCAAAACCTTTCTCTACAATCCTGGAACTTGGCTGTCTGTGCTATGTCGTTCAATAAACCCCACTCAGATATTTAAATTATTTCTACTTTTTTTTTTCATTTTTTACCCAAGTGATATAATAGATAGATATCTGGACTTATAAGTCAGGAAGACCTGAGTTAAAATTCTTCCTCAGTCACAAAGTATCTTCTTAACCCTGGGAAAATTTGCTTAACTTTTTTATACCTTGGTTTCTTCTGTAGAATGTAGCTAATAATACCACCAAATTTACAGTAGTAGTGTTAGTAGTAACAGCAATAGTAATAGCAATTTTGTAGTAAGAGTAGCAGCAGAAGCAATCGCAGCAGCATTAGTAGTAAAGTGCCTTCCCTATCCTCAAAAAACACTAACCTGATCAGTCCTGCTCCATTAGTTATCATCGTATATCTTTACTTCCTTTTGTGGCTAAACTCTGCAAATACAACCCTCTTCCTAATTTCTCCATTTCTGTTAAAGGGACAATCATTCCTGCAGTCAGCCAGATTTGCAGCCTCAGAGTAATCCTTTATATCCAGCCAATTGCCAAATTTTGCTGATTGTAATTCCACAAGATATACTACATTGGTCTTTCTGCCTCTAATCTCCCTTCTATTTAATCAATTATCCACAGAGAACCAAACTGATATTCCTAAATACAAGCAGGAACACATCACTCCTCTGCTCAAGGAGCTTCAGTGACTAATTTATTGTCTCAAAGATAAAACATAAATGATGCTGAAAGGCATCTAAAGTGCTTCATGCCATGGTCTGGGAGCCATGATCTGACACCAATGTAGCCTGGAGATGAAATTCTCATCCCTTCACTTCACACACTCCATATTCCAGCCAAACCATCTTACTTGCTATTCCCTATACATGATAAAAACAAAACAACTGTTTGAAATATAATAAGCACTTATTAAATGTCATTTGGGGCAGCTATGTGGCTCAGTGGACAGAACACCAACGCTGGTCTCAGGAGGATCTGGGTTCAAATCTAGATTCAGACAGCTATATGATACCAGGAAGTCACTTAACCCCAACTGTCTCAAAAAAAAAAAAAAAGAATGAACACTTTTTCATTCATTCATGACATTCCATCTCCTTCCTCCTTGTCTTTGCCTAATCTATCCCTTCATACCCTGAATCCTTTCCCTTTTCTCATAATCACTATCTACATTCAACCAGGAGTTCAAATGTCACCTTTTAAAACAGTGTTTTCCTGATTTCCCTTACTTATTGGTGCTCTCCCTAACATTACCCAGAAGTAACATTATATGTATTTTAAAATATATTTTGTATCCATTTATGCATCTTAAAAGAAGGGATTGCTTTTTTTCCCTTAAATCTCTTATGCCTAGTACAGGGTCTGGATATATAGTAAGCACTCATTTATTAAATGGAAACAACACTACATTTATTCTTTTACTGTCAATTTATTATTATTAATCATTTATTTGTAATTGATATATGTATTGCTATAAATAATATTTATTATTAGTTTTCAACATTATTATTCATGACAGTGATTTACTATTTATTATTACCAATAATAATAGTAAGTATTTATATAGCACTTATGTGCTATGCACTTTAAAAATATAATCTCATTTGATATGAAGCAGAGGACTGAGAAACCTGTGTTTTACTCTCAGCTCTACTACTTACCACCTTTATGACCTTAGGCCTATCACCTAACATCCCTGGGTTTCAGTTTTCCCTTTAAAAATTAAAAAAAAAAAAGTTTGCCTTAGGCAGAGTGCTTGTACTTTCCTCATTTGGCTTGCTTACTATGGTGCAGTCAGAATTCCTGTTATGTAGTTGGAGGACACACTTCCACACTGCCATGCATCAGCCCACCTCCAACACTGACCTATAAAGCCTACCTTTAGCCAGCTTCAGGCATTTGACCAGAGAACATCCACCCCACCTGTGCATTCAAAATGCCATTTTCATGCTTGTCCAGTGGGGTTGAGTTGGGTATAGGGGGCCTTGTGCACTCTATTCTCTTGAGTTGTGAGTAATCAGCCCTTGCTTCCAAATTTTTTGGTGTTCAGTGTGTCTTTCTAACATAAACTCCTAATAAACAGACATATACTCAAATGTGTGGATGTTCCAAAGCTGGGAAAAATACTTAATAACTGAAAAAAATCAATATTTTAAAACATCTTAATGGAGTGGAAAGGCAGGCTAAAATCACCAAAATGAAATTTAACAAACCTAAGTGTTAATTCCAGCATTCAAATGCAAAGAAAAAAATAGTAGAGCTCCCCTTAGGACAGACCTGCCTTAATGAAAATTCATGTATGGGAATATTTTTGAAGACTCAATAGATCACAAAGTTTAATATAAACTAATAGTATGATGTAGCTACTAAAAAAGCTAACAAGCTTCAAATGTTTAATGGAAACTTTGAGTGTCGTAAGAAGGAAAGAATGATGGATTTGGGGGTCACAGGAACCAGATTCAAATCCTGATTCTTCTGTTTATTAACTGTGAGACCTTGAGCAGGCCATGTTACTTTCTTCATCTGTTAAAATGAAAGTTTTGGACTAGACATTCTCTGGAGTCCCTGTCAACATGAAATTCATGATCTTAAAATCATGGGAAGCAACAATCCTGTTAAATTTTGTCCTTGTCATACTATATATGACATATTCAGTCCTGGGGTCTATATTTTAAGAAAAAAAAGGAACAAGCATTTCTTAAATGTCTATTATGTTGTGGGCACTCCGTGAAGCATCTATCATTTGATCCTCAAAACAACCCTGGTGGGTGGATACCATTATATTGCTCTCATTTTACATTTGAAGAAACTTAGGGGGAAAAAAGGGTAAGTGATTTGCTCAGGGTTACCAAGCTAGTTAGTTTGGTCTGAGGCCAAATTTGAACTCAAATCTTCCTGTCCCCTGGTTCAGAGCTCTCACCACTGCACCACTATTGAAAATCTATATAGCATCTCAAGAAAGGAAATGAGTAGAGCAAAGAATCTGACATAAACTAAAATGATCAATGTTTGCAGAAACAGAAGATGATTATTTTGGTGAAGATTTTTGGGGAAAAGTCATGATTTTTGGTTTTAATAATGACTTAAAAAATGAGGAGATCCAAAGAATCATGGATTAGAATTGGAAGGAACCTGAGAGGTCAATTAGATCCAAATTCCTCTTTTTACAGAAGAGGAAAGTGAGTCCTAAGAAGCCTAAGGAGCTTGCCCAAGGGTATGCAAGTAGTAAGCATTTGAGAAGCAGGAATTAAACCAATTTCCTCTAAATGAGGGGGGGAGGGGTGGTCATTGTTCTTTCCACAATCCACACTTCTTCCTGAAAAATAGTGATATGAAAGAATGCTTACAGTTGTTCTGTATTGTTCCAGAATACAAACTAAGACCAGTAGATAAGAATAAGTGAAAAGATGGCAGTTTTTTAGCTCAAAATATCATCTTCTAGCAAACCCATGTTAACCAATAATGGTACTAGCTACATCATGATCATGAGCAGGTCTTCATTTTTATATGTTCAAACTGAGGTTGTATCGACTTGTTAGGACACAACAGAAGATTGTTTTAAACTTGGTGTCAGATCAGTCTAGACACCTAGGATTTTTCAGTCTTAGATTCAATGATTCTTTGAATAAACTGCCTCAAGGTAATTCTTTGAACTATTTCTATCTCTTAATTGCATTTCTGAATGACTTGTAGTTTTCTTTAACTAAAGTAATACTATAACCAATGAATATTTCAGAGAACAAAATTTCTCTAGAGCATAAAACTATTAAATTTCTGTTTAAAATGCCATGCAGAAAGCTTATGTCAAGAAAACAATGCACATAAATAATATATTCATTACTTGTAGAGAAATGGTAACAACATCTGAGGTGAAAGTCCTGGCTTAAAACTCAGACAGGAAGCCTGGACTATCTCCAAGTTGCCATGTTTTTTCAGGATCTAGCATTTGAATGCAGCTGAATAGGATTTTGTAATATCCAGAAAATACATAATGAACCACCATTTGATGAAATTCTATTGGTGGATGATATATAAGTACCCAGCCCCTTCTTGCTATTTCTCCTGTATTTGTTAAAAGGTTATTAGAGTAAACATCAGAAATTGTGTCACAATTCAGGACCATTTTAGAGGTTAAAAAATGCATTAGTATCAAGAAGAAAGCAATTGCCAGAGAAGTACAGGCATTTGCATATTTCCTCTAATTGCTATCTTCTACTCTCCAAGACAAATTAAATGGATATAACAGTAATGGATGGTGAGTATATTTCCACTTTCCCCCCATCCCCACCCTCAGTGGGTACAGTTCATGGTATTAAAGCAAATTTCAACAGCTCATCTAGAAAAAAAATATAACACTATATATATCTAGTTCCAGGTGACTCCTTCAATGGCACAGATCATTAAACTCTGTGAAAGGAGACTTAAGTTCATCCTGTTATCCTTCCAATTACAAGTGCTAAGTTTTCAAGTAGAATTTCCATTTTTAATTTATTTATTTATTTTAACAGAGCCCTCTGCTGACCCTTCCCTGTCTCTGGTACAGTCTGCAGAGGCAAGGCTGCAATTCTACAATACAGAAATCAGTCTCAGGAATATTTAGCATTCCATCTCGTTAATTACATTTTCAATTATATGGAAAATAACAATGAGGTTTGTATACTTGAATTCCTGCTCAATCTCAATTCAGGAACATGAGTATTTCATAAATAAGAATAGCTACTGAGTCTTACAGAAAAAAATACTTTTAAGTTCAAACTGTTGACAGATACTTTTCAACTCTTGAAGTGCAGTGGATGTAAAGTGTACCATATATTTATCATAGAAATTGCAATATTTGGTTGATATTTTCTGTATATATGGGAGTATGTTGAGCTGCATGTGGGAAAATATGTTAACTAAAAATCAGAAATGCCTCTATGTAAGAAATCATTGATAGATTTTCCTGGGGCCTTGACATCTGGAGAATTGGTCAGGTAGTTCTTGATTCACCCTCACTCCCTTTCCAGCAATCACCACAGATGGGTCTTTTCATAATGAGCAATGCATAGTTGTAAAGAGGAAGATTTTAGCTTGATAAAAAATAAAAAAACACCCTAACAATCAGACCTGTCTCAATGGTCGCCATGGAAAAATGGTAAGTTCTCCATCACTGGAGGTCTTCAAATGTAGACTGACTGCTTGTCAGGCATTTTTTTCTCAGGCACAAGTTAGACTAGATTACCTCTGAGGTCCCTTCCAGTTCTGATATTCTTTCAACTCTATATAAATTTTTTCAGTATAGGAAGAAAGATAATACATTTCTATCAGTACATTGTACAACTTCTACACATGGCTTCAAGATCCATTCAAATAGCATAATCTACTAGTTGAAGACCCTATGAAATAAAGAATAATAAAGAGATGTTGACCCTGCCCTAAGGAATTGGTGGATCAATTTTAATTGTTGTCCTCATGAAAGATAATTGAATATCAGAGCTGTAGGAGCCTGAAGAAAATATCTTGGCCAAATTTCTCATTTTATGGATGAGGAAGGAAGCATAGGTGCAGAATGAAAGTAAGTTATTCAAGGTCAAGTTAGTATCAGAGGTAAGGCTTGAACTTAGCTTTCCTAACTCTCAAATCTCCTTGTACTGTGATGTGAATTAAATGCTATTACTGAATTGTTTGCAACCAAGCACATACCTGGATGAGATTCACCGTCATTTACTCAGGACAACGTGAACATAAATTTTAAAACAAATACCCAGTTTCCATGCCACGTGGAATCTAGACCAAATACTATTATAATTAAAATAACTTTGCTCTAGTTCAAATATTTTTACATTCAACAAAACTATAAACTCCTCAAGAACAAGGATAGGACCAAATACCTCTATTTCCTTCCTTGCATCTAACACATTTCTGGGCACATTATCATTATTTTTTTTTTAAGAAACATAGGATTCAGGTAGTTAAATAGACTTTTAAAATCATCTAGTCCAATCTCTTCAGACTTACATACCTGGCTAAATGGCTTTCAGAATAAATGTCTGGCATAATGTACTCATCATAATTACATCTTTCTAGTAAATACAATTCTGTCTTCCAGTACGTGGTTTGCATAACTTACCATTGCCTATACCACATCCAAACTATGCTTTCCAAAGTAGGGGATGTAAGGTAATAAACTCACCTAACAGTTTCAGTGGATAAGAAAAAAAAAATCTCCTCTGTTCCTGTAACATGGGGTCTCCCATTAGATTTTTGCATGGTAAAGAGAAAGCTGTCATGCTGCCCTAGGCTAGCCCACTTGCCTACCAATTACAACATCATTGTAGATGTCACAAAGAATTTTCTATATGAAGCAAATGAATGCCCTCTGGTCAAAAAAGCTGATAAAAAGGATATTCCTACCAAGTTTCAGGAGGAAACCACTTGATCAGAAATTAAACACAAAATAAATGGCAATCATCATCGAATAACCTCTATAGGGAATGAAATAGGGCATTTTTTGAGACTGCACTCTGGTTCACTGATTCTTTCCATAAAACAGAAAGTGCCACATCCAGGTGGTCCCTGATTCATTTTTGGTAAATATGATGGCACTAAGGTGTTCTTCCTTCATGAACCACATGGAAAGTCTTTGTGTTTGGTAACTGGTCATTCTAAGTAAAGTGACAGAACAAAATGGTGACTGGATAAATGAAAGACTAATGCACTTGACATTTCAGGAGAACCATGGGGTATGTTTTCTCCCTTCCCTCACCCTCAAAATGAATGCACAATATTGAGTTGCTCGTGAATGCTGGGAGAAACAGTCCGAGTTTCTTTGAAAATGTCAAATTTAACAGCATGGAGAAATGTCTTTTGAATCAGAAGATGAGAACTCAGGGGAGTTAAATTAACAGCATAGCACAACATTTTACCAAGTAATAGGACCATATTTTCTCTTTTATGGGACACTGCTCAGGGCAATATTTAATCTCTTGAGTTTAATGAACTTTTAAAACTACTCAATAAATACTGAAGGCCATGACAAGTACTGTCACAAGATAAATCCAATCCTACTTCAATAGACTATATAATTTTTTGTTATTAAAAAGGTTAATTTTAATATTCAAGGAATTTGGTTCTCAGTAAAATAATATCAGTGATTCATACATTCCAGTAAAATGGTTAACCATGACTAAACATAGAGTAGAATCTGCTCCCACAATGAAATCATCCAATGAACTTCTATTCCTCATGGCAGTTAGAAAACTGAGGGAAGATATGCTTGTAATGCATTCTACCTTGGTCTAAGTATGGGGTTAAATAAGTGGAAAATCACACTGGAAATTCAGGGACATTTCTATATCTCATCAGTAAATTGTTGTTCTTGCTATTAATAATAGTAAGAGGTGGTAGTGGTGGAAGTAGTAATAACAGTATTATTCTAGATCTGTGATTTTGTTAGGATATTTTGGGGTGTAGAAACCCTTTTCACCCATGTGGATGGACAACTTAACTGTAATTTATAGACCTAGAGAAATGCCTAGGGTTTCTGAGAATTTAAGAAAACGAGTCAAAAGTAAGAATCAATCCAGGTCTTACTGACTCAAAGGAATGTCCACACATTCCCCTGTTTTCATTTTTGTATTTTTGTTTCTCCTCAGAACATTAATAAGTTTTGTCATCCAGAGGACTGGAGTGCAAGGTAAAATTGGTCTATAAAGTTCTAACGATACTACAGAAAAAGAAAATGAACACTGAGCTCACCTCCCTGATGTTTAATGAGGAGATCCCATCAATCTCACACTTAAACTAAGTTTAAAAAAAAAAAAAAAATATATATATATATATATATATATATATAATTTAAGGTTTCAAAGAGCCTATATGGAGAACTGAAAAGAAGTGAAAAAATTAGGCTAACCCATCATCTGTACATATTATAATCATCTATATGCACACTGTATTATAAGAATGTTTTGGAGTATGTGTAAGTGTTTCCATTGGTTTATGAGTACTCTTTTGCTAAATGGGCTGGGAGAGCCTAATGCAATGTATATATCTAAGAGAAACGGATTCTGAGATTTAAACTCTTTTAATGTGTCCCATTTTTTGGTGCTTTCCAAGGAAGATGATCGCAAGGGCTTCGTCATTAAGTCAAATTGGAAACAGGATTCATGGCTAGAGTTAAGAGATGTCCTTCAACTGTGGTAATCACATTCTATTGAGTGTGAGGTGGGTCTTTCCATGTAGAACATTTTCACAGAGAGACTGTGCTTATGTTCCTTAAGGGGCAGAATACAGTATGATGGATGAATTTCACATGCCAGGCAAGAATTCACTGATGGTAAATACACATACACACAAACACACACACACACACACACACACACACACACACACATACATATTTTTGCTTTGTAATTTCACCAGCATAGGGAATGATCAGTGAGGACAATATCTTTATCAAGGCTGATCAGCAACACTTCCGCAATTTATAGCTATTCTTAGAAAGTTGACTGTGGGCACTGAGAGGTTAAGTGATTTGCTGAGGGTCACAAAGTCAGTATATGTTAGAGGTGGGATGGAAAAGCCAGATCTTCATCATATTCATATTCTCCTCTGTCTCCTTTATTTCTGCCACCTCTTCCTCTTTCCCTCTCATTCTCTTTTTCTCTCTTCCTCTCTTTTCCCTCTCCCTCTCCATCCATCCAGATGTATATATGCATCTATACATATATATGTGTATATATGTGTCTATATATGCATATATATTTTTAAATTTGAGAGTGAATCACTGTTTCTTTTTCCACCAAGTATCTTATACCAGAGGTTATCTGTCCTGAAAGATTATAAGAAAAGTTTTCAGATTTACAAATAATTCATTTCACTACTTCCAAAGTTCAATAAATAGAATAACTGGTTTTTATGGGACACATGAGGTTGTCATTCTAGTCCATTACAGAAAGTGACAGAAGGTGCCATAGCTAATCAGTCACCAGTGAAAACTGTTGGAATTCCCTGCAGGCTTCTGTCAACAAGCCAGTGGGGCCACCTACTTGCACCTGGACCTTTTCTTTTCTTTTCTTCTCTTTTCTTAAATCAGTTGCAGTTGTCGGATTTAATGCATACTGCAGGTACCCAAACAAAAAGCTGATTGTTTCCATTCCCCCCTAATAAAACTTTTCAGAACCTTTTCCTCCCTCAGTAATGCTGGTGCTTCTATTTAGACACATAGATATTTGACTATGTTCACTTACATTGCAAAGAGAGGGAGATGGGAGGGCTCAGTGACTTTCCACGACCATTGGTTGTGGTCACAGACGGAAGGCGCATATCATGAAAGTTGGCATGAAGGCAATTGCAAGCTTCAGTCAAGTTGGTTCATCCCAAGCCACTTCTGACACTTGCCAGGTTCAAGACAGTATGAATGGCACTGCCTCCATCCCCTTTCTCCATCATAGCAGGAAATATCTGCATCACAACCCAGCCACAAAAAGAACCACAGCAGCCAAGAATGTCTAGTGCTATAGAAATTTCCCTGGCTCTCTTCTGATCCCAGATGAGATATTTATTTACTGTGTTATTTTAAGTATTAGCTTTTCTGGGTCTTAGTTTCCACATCTGTAAAATGAGAATATTAATAATCATAATAATAACAACAACCATAGCAGCTAGCATTTCTATAGTACTTTAAGAATTGCAAAGCACTTTACAAGTATTGTTTTACTTTTAGTCTGACAGCAACTGTGGGGGAGTGGGGAGGTAGGTGCTATTGCTATCTCCATTTTATAAATGAGTAAACTGAGGTAGTCAATCAATAAACAAACATTTATTAAGTACCTACTAGGTGCCAGGTACTGTGCTAAGGGCTGGGAATACAAAAGAGGCAAAACCCAATCCCTGCTTTCAAGGAGCTTACAGTCAAGTAGGAGAGACAACTTGCAAACAAATAAATACAAAGCAAGCTATATTCAGTAAAAATAGGGAATGATGAAGAGAGGAAAGCACTGGAATTAAGAGGGGTTCGGTAAAACTTCCTGTAGAAAGTAGGATTTTAGATGTGACTTAACAAAAGCCAGAGCTGTCAATAAATAGAGTGGAGGAAGGAGAGTGTTCCATGCCTAGGGACAGAGGTTAAGTGACTTGCCTAGGATCACATAGCTAGTAAATGTCTGAGGCCAGATTGAAACCAAGTACTTCTGATTCCAGGTCCATCACTCTACAGCAAGTTTAATAATACCTATCTTTCCTTTCTCACGGGATTATTGATAATGATCACATACATATATGATCATAATACATATATGATCACATATACATATAATGTACATGTAGCTGTACCACTCATACAGAATAATTGAAGTATGATTTATAGGGTTTTCTACTACTATTAACTAATCCATAATTAATACAGATACCAGGATTTTTTTTTTTAGTGTAGGCTTGTGATCAAGTCACTTTTCCTCAAAAATCTGCAGGTCTCCCTATTAGCTACTGAATAAATTTCAGATTTCTTTGGCCTGCATTCAAAACCCTCAAACTACTTTCCTAGCCTTAGCTCATATTACTCATTGGAAATATTTATTAAATGCTGACCAAATGCAAGTTACTGGCTCAAAGGATAGGAAAACAAATACAACACTGACCCTTGCCTCAAGTAATTTACCTTTTGTTAGGAAGGAAATGAAATGTGCACATATAAGTATATCACAAGTTACAGAGATAAAGGAACAAAAAGAAGGATCCAAAGTACTCTAAGAAAATATGAGGAGAAAACATGTCAGTGTAAGAAAGGTCAAAAGAGGCCATGAAGTCTAAAAATAGTGCCTAAATCATCTTTAAATAAAGCATGAATCTCACAATATAACTCTTCTATGGATCTGAGCTCCCAATGATGTGTGTGCTCCCTCCACCTGTGTGGGTCACAACCCATCCATGCCTTCTAATTCTGTGTAATTCTTGTCCATGTCTTTCTATAAATCCTCCATAGAGAAGGTAATTAAATATAATGTAGCTTGAAAATTGCATTAGGTGCCTTGGATTACACAGTTAATATATGGGGTGTAAATATCTTCTCTTCCCTCCCCAATCCATCCTCCAGTCACAGAGCTGTGAAATTAATATTCCTAAAACACATATCTTATCACATCACCCACCCACCTCCAACCTCCATTTAAAAATCTTTAGTTCTTAATGCCTCTAGGATCAAATACAAACTAGTTAGCTTGATATTTAAGGCTCTCTACATTCTAGATCCCACCTACATCTATGGCCTTAGTTTATATTACTCTCTTTTTTATTCTTAGTGCAGTCCTCCTGGTTTCCAAGCTTCCTCTTCCTCATACATAACATCTCATCATCTGCCTTCACTCCTTTACAAAGGTTTTCCTCCAATCATAACTAGAACACTCTGCCTTTACCCCTCTCCTTCTTGAAATCTTTACCTTCCATGAAGACACATCTCCTACATTTCAATTCAGGAAACGTTTATTAAGTGCCTACTATGTGCCAGGTACTATGCACGTAAAAAGAGGCAAAAGACAGTCCCTGCCCCCAAGGAACTTGCAGGAGACAACAGGCAAACAGATATACACAAAGCAAGTCATATACAGGATAAATGGGGATAATCAAAGGAGGGAAAATACTGGAATTAAGAGGATTTTAGGAAGGTTTCTTGTAGAAAGTGGGAATTTAGTTGGAACTTAAAGAATGTCAGGGAAGCCAGTAATTGTAGTAGAGGATGGAGAGAATTTTAGGCATGGGAGTCACAGAAAAAAAAGCCCAGAACTGAGAAATGAGGCATCTTGTTCATGGAACAGCTGGAAGACTAGTGTCACTGAATTGAAAAGTACATACAAGATGTCAGAAGACTAGAAAAGTAGGAGGGAACTATGTTATGAAAGTCTTTGAATGTCACTCAAAAGATTTTATATTTGTTCCAGGGAAACAGTAAGTCACTGGACTTTATTGAGTAGGGGGAAAGTTATTGAGTGGAGGGAGGGGGTGGGATGACACAATGAGACACATTTTAGGAAAACCGCTTTAGGGACTTAATTGAGAATAAAATAGAGTGGGAAGAGACTTGAGGCAGGCTGACCCACCAGTATACTACTGCAATAATCAAGACATGAGGTGATCAGAACCTGCACCACAGTGGAGGCAGGGTGAGAGAAGAGAAGCTGGTATATCCAAGAGATGTTGTAAAGGTGAAATCAACACACAGTGGCTACAATTTAGATATGGGTGGGGGTG
The DNA here is from genome assembly GCF_028583685.1 of Petaurus breviceps papuanus. Classification (NCBI taxonomy): domain Eukaryota; kingdom Metazoa; phylum Chordata; class Mammalia; order Diprotodontia; family Petauridae; genus Petaurus; species Petaurus breviceps. The sequence continues at coordinate 18,764,492 of NW_027187360.1, read as the reverse complement.
TGAGCCAGTGAGGAATCCAAGATGACTCCTACTGTGGGTTTCAAGCCTGGAGGATTTGAGAGGATGATGAAATCCTGAAGTCTGAGTGGGGAATGATCTGAGAAGGGGTGAATTTCGGAGCTGAAATCATCTTGTAGGATGAAGAATTTCAGGTGGGAAATAATGAGACTTCCCTGCGTGTCCTCTTTAAATGGTGAAGGATGAGGAAAGAGCTCTCCAATGCCTACCTTCTACCCTCTTCAACAACAGTGAGGGCTGAGTAAGTATGTATTTCAGAGATTATTTCATTGCATGTATGCACATACATGCACACATGTACACAAATATGTATGTGCACACACATAAATATCTCTACGTGATAACACAAAGGACATGTGTGTATACATGTATAGATGTTAAAAGGTATGTTGTGTATGTGCCTGCGTGCACACACACATATATGGTGTCTACTTGTTGAGTCTTTTTTTCATTCATGTCCAACTCTTTGTTTTCTAATTTGGGATTTTCTTGGCAAAGATGCTGGAGTGATTTGCCATTTCATTCTCCAGTTCATTTTGCAGATGAGGAAACTGAGGCAAGCAGGTTAACTGACTTTCCCAGAGTCACACACCTAGTAAAGTGTCTGAGGCCAGATTTGAACTCACAAAGGTAGTCCTTCTGACTCCAGGTTCAGCACTCTATCTGCTGTGCCATTTAGCTGCCCCATATGGTAGATACAAATAAGCATATATGTCATATAGTTATTTCTTCCAGACTATGGCCTTCCCCATCTCAGTTTTTTTTTCCTTTTGGAGGGTGATTGGGGTTAAGTAACTTTGCTCAGGATTACATGACTAGTTGTTTTTTTGTGTGTGTGTGTTAAGTGTCTGAGGCTGGAACCGAACTCACATCCTCCTGACTCCAGGGCCGGTGCTTTATTCATTGCACCACCTGGCCGCCCCCCTCCCCATCTCAGTTTTGATATATCATGGCTAAGCATAAGAAATTAAACATCAATTTTTGGGGAGTTTTGCGGAAGCTACAGATGACACATGAAGTCCAGCAAATGACACAGAAAAAGTTTAGAAGCTCAGAAATTATATATATCGACGCAAATTTTACAATAAGATACTGTAAACACCCCCTAAAAGAAAAAGAGAAAATTCAAACTTCTTCTTCTCTGGTACAAAGGGATGGTCAAAAATTTTTATGTGGATTTTCATACTGCAGGAGTGCCATGCCTCCTCAAATGTGGAAGGGAATAATTGTGTATTTATAGAGAGGGAGGAGAGTGGGGCAGGAGGGAGAAGGGGAGAAGAGGATAAGATAGTTTGAGAGATAAGCAAGCAATTCACAAAAATATGAATTAGAAGGAAGGGAACTTCTCTTATTAAATGTTTCCCATGTTGCTTATTGCCTTAAAGGAAAAATCAAGACAACAATTCACATCTATGCCAACGGAGAGGTACCCCTAAATAGTCAAACTAGGGGCTTTAAAAGTTACCAGGGCTAGATTCCATTGCCTATGTATGGGAAGTATCATTTGGTAAATTGTTGCATAATTATTTCTGAGCCACCACACTATCTTTATTTTTACTTTTCCTATCAAACAAGTGCCACATGAACAACAACAAAAATAGATTTATATGGATGTCGGTTGTCTTTTTTCCTTTAAGCCAATTTTTCTTTACCTTACACCTAAAAATCTTCTAAGCGGCTGCTGTTGTTTATTTCAGGTTGCTGGAGATATGTTATATGATGTGCTAATTATTTCCACACAGTCCAAAACAAGCCCAAAATAATTATCTACATTTACTTTCCTCCAAAGAACCTGTTTTCTCTCTTAAATTACAAAATGAAATCTCCTGATTGGGGACTGGTGATATCATCTGCACAGATAGGGAGTTTTGATCATAACTGGCCTAGTGACCTTTGAGCAAGAGATTCTACACTGTTGCTTAGAAAGACAAATTAGAAAGACAGCACAGAAACTCCAAACTTGACAATTACTTCTCTGAGTATAGGTGTGTCCTTCCTGCCCCTCTTCCTTTGCTTTTCCTCCCAATTTAAGACATGTGCCATTCCAAGACATGCCAAACCTGGCAAACTAATGCCTAGATTTCCACTCTGCTCTATTTAGCTGATGACCAGAGGATGCATTTTAGAGCCTGTGCTTTTGCAAAAGGTGTGCCAGAATTAGAGAGATGATATTTTCCACAATTCTGTTCTATAAATTCCATATATATCCCATACCATTTCCTTCATGGGAATTACAATATTTTTACTTGCTTCTTTGGAGGGATAGTTCAAAAGAAGAGAAGTAGACAGGAAAAATGCCATATTAACTTAGATAACTGAATATATTTCATTGCAAAATTCAGTAATGGGTCCCTTTGCTGCTTAAAGCACACACACACACACACACACACACACACACACACACACACACACACTTGAAATCTTCAAAAGTTGCCCAGATTGTCCCATTTAACAGTTCATATGTTCTTTAAAATGCATATAGTGTGAAAGTAGATCTGGATTTGTGAATGACAGCTTTTTATTAGAACTGCCTTCTAGCCTTCCCAAAGATATTATCTTCCTGTCGTTGCAACATGCCAACGACATTTTGAAGGATTTTGAGAAGGGAAGGTACTGGTGGGTGGGAGTGAAGGAGAGCAAAATTGAGGATTATAGTCCAGAATTCAGTTGTACTGTCTGAAAAGTGGTAAGAAATGCCTGTTCTTTTGTGAATTTGTCACCTGTTAAATGACACGAGATTACCAGGCTCAGATAATGCACTTTTACAGGAAAACCAGGATGGGTAGAAGATTATAACTATTAAAGAAGTAAGGCATTGCAAGCTCCACTACAGGAGGAAGGGATGAACCAGACACAAGAATGATTAATTTACAAAGTGTCCACTCAACCATTGAGACAATAATAAAGGTATTAATTTGGCTGCAAACATTAAACTGTGTACAGTAAGATGGATTCTTTTAACAGTGCAGTGTGGCATAACCCTAATGCAGTACATTAAAATCATTCATTACAATGAATAAATAGCTTAATGAGATTTGAAACATCTAGCAATCTCCCCTGTAAGCTGGTGATGAAGTGAAGCAGGCGATAGCTGTCAATGAACATAAATTATGCAAAAGTAATACTTTTAATGTCATCTATTCCCAGGCATTGTTGCTTTTGTTAAAAATGCAAAGGTACATCTTTCTAGGACAATATCAAATTAGGTTGTATAATAAAAAAAAGTCTGCAACAAAATGATCTACCACATCCTAATCTGCATAACTATCTACTTTAAACAAAGGACAATTACAGTCTGATTTTCTTTGAATGATCTCTTCGGGTTCTTAGCTACCTTATCTACTTTAAGTAATTTTTCTTTTTGTTTGATATTCTTGGTGGTGACACTTCACTTCTAAAACTTTAGATGGCAATTTAAATATAGTATGTTCAAGACTAGGAATATTGAATATAGTTGGTTCAACAGTGGGAATACAGAAAGAATGTCAGGATGATTTTTTCTGGTAATTTAAATAAATGACATTAATCAAACCATTATATTTAAATAAGGCATTCCAACATCCCATTCCTTAAGCAGGAGACTTTTTTTCCCCTTGTATTGGAGACTGTGAAGTGAAAGTCGTTATGCTCGGAAGCAGAAAAAAGCCCAATCATTTTAACAGCCATGTTAAAAGACCGCTGCCATTCACTGACTTATGAGTCCTGGTTGAGTTTCTGGATCTTGTTTAATGCTGTGGCAGTGTGGTCCCACACCCTCCCAAATGGTGGGTTAACTTAAATCATGTTGAAAATCATTACTCTCCCTGTTCTGCTGCACTGGGTGTTTATATTTGGAAGTGCAGGATTTCTGAATATATGGCCAGCTGTCCATCAATCAAACAAAAAGCATTTATCAAGCAACACAATATACCAGGTACTGTGTTAGGTGTTAAAGATATAAAGAAATAAACCCAAAGTCACACTGATTTATTTATAAATGAAAAAAAAACAAAAAGTATAGCATTCTTTATACTTTGCAAAGATACAGAAATTCAAATTGCAAGTATGCATCGTGCCATTAGGCTACTTTCTAGCAGGCAAGCCTTCTAAAAATCTTACCTCTGCCCTTCAACTCTAACATCCAACTATCAAGGTATTTCCAAGAACTCTCTTGAATGAATGAAAGTATGAAGAAATGATTAAAAAAAAACTTGATATTCTAACACAGGAGTTTTGTGCAAAGGAAATCCAGTCACTTAAGAAACTCTAGTAGAGTGAATGGGTAAAGTCAGTTTTTCTCACCTAGAAAAAAAAAGTTTAAAAAGCAGTGAAACAATTAATCCTTGGTTCTCATCAGCTGTTGTTTAATAATGACTGCCTCATATATTTGTAAGTGCCACCTACCTTTCCAGGTCTCATGAACTATTAGAATTTTTAAAATAAAGTTTTATTTTCAGAGGAAGGACAGTATGATATAGGATTCCGTGCTTAATTTAGGATCAGGAAGATGAGTTTTAAAGTACTGCCTGTTACACTTCTATAGCCCAGGACAAGTTCTTTATGCTCTATGAGCACCAGGCAATCCTCTAAGACTTTAAATTTAAAAATGGGTTCCTATCTTCTTGGGTGGGGTTGTAACCAGGTGTTCTTAATCTGGGTTCTATGAATTTCTGTTTTAAATTTTGCAACCTTTAATATCTTATTGGTTTTCTTTTTAATTCCATTTTTTCTATGAATTTAAAAAACATTATTTGTAGAAGGTAAATCCATTTGCTTTGCCAGATTGCCATGGGGTCCATGACACACACAAAAAAGTTTTAAAATCCCTGTCTTCTATAAATATGATCACAGTCTTGGGAGCATTCTCTTCTCCTGGGAGGTCATGGGATGATAGAGTTACAGATTTAGAGCTAGACCCATCATTGGGGATTATCAAGTACAACAACTTCATTTTACAGATGTAGTAACTGAGGCTCTGTGAAATTAAATGACTTTCCCAGGGTCCCTTAGCTCGTAGGAAGAGGGCGTTTATTAAATACAACTATAATAGTCTTAATATGAAAATGATTATTTTGGGCCAGCTGTCCCCCCACCACTCTTTTTGTTCCCTAAGGTGTTAAACCTACTGTAATTTTCTTGAAATATCAGATGGCACATTTATTTTAAAAATAAAATTGATTTCATATTAAATTTGTTTTGATTTTTTCCACAGAATTTTGTAACAACAATCAAAATAATAATCAATGAACAAATACGTATGAAGTGCTTACTAAACTGGAAATACTTTGCTAAGCTGCAATACAAAGACAAAAAAAGAAATAGTCCTTTTCCCTGCAGGGATTTACATTCTATGAGGGGATACAACATGCATATATATATAAATAGATACAGTAAATATAAAGCAAATATGTAAATATACAACAATTAGGAGGCACTTAAAGCTAAAGGACTAGCAAATTGGAAATCAAATCAAACAATTGAAACCAGAGTTGGGAATCACTTCCTAGGTAGCTCACATTCCAGGACAAGGTCAGTTTTCCTCCACACCAGACAGAAGTGTGAAAATTGTTCTCGCATCACCTGAGTGACCAGCTTTTTACTCTGTTCCTATAAAATTTAAGGCTTCTGAATCTGTAAGGAATCGAGTGCTTGCAGCCGAAACAGATCTGAGAATGCAGGGCACTAAAGTTTCCATTCAGCTGAATCCAATACTGAAGGCCTGGCAAGAAAATAAAGCTGTCAGGACAGTGTGAGGAAACCAGTGACCTCTGAGCATGTTCCAAATGATGTCAAAGAGAAAGCAAATGCCTGAGAATCCCAAAGTTCCTTAGGCCTGTAATGTCACTTGATGACCATATTAATAACCACCTAAGAAATGGAACAGAGAATCTGGGAATGGGGGTTGGGGAGAACCATTGCCCAAAGAAGGCATCAAACCAGAAAGGAGGGAGAGAAGATGGAAGGTTCAAAAACCGAGGCCAGAGGCCAGAAGCAACAGTTGTAACAACTCAGCCACCAGATTGGTGTTTGTAATGAAAAGAAGGGGGCTGAATGATTGAAGCTCTCACACATGTGCCTTCTTCAAAGTAAAGGGGATAAAATAAAAACCAGCCAAGCACATTGTCCCCAAAGTGTTCCAGTAGAGAAGACCAAATTTCCCTCTGCTTCTTCAACCTTGGAAATCTACTCTATTATAAATGGAACCACAAATCTTCAACAATTACAAAGTAGTATCGGCAAAGTATTCCACTCCATTGTTCTTTCTAAATCCTCCAGTTACCGTAGCAACACAGAAATTAACTACACTGACTTTGGATAATTTATTGGTGGTGGGTTCTCACTAATATTTTGATCACTCTAAAGCTTCAAGTTAATCTAGCTGGTGCTTATCAGTTGGAAATGGAAAAAACTGTACCAAAAACAAACTTGATAAAGGATGCTTCTGATTCATGAAAAATGCCCATCCGTGCAGACATAGTTACATCCCTGCTCATCAATGGCATCGCTGCACTTGTAAACAAGTATTTGCCTAAGAAATTTTCTTCAGGGTCAGGTGTTGCTGCTAACAGATTCATGCATTTTTCAAGGGGTTTGACCCATATATTCTAGTGATCCATCAAGTGATGGATGAATAAAACATATACCAACATGCTCTCAATCCTCCAATGGCTCCCTATTGTCTCCTGCATCCTAAAGCTGGCTTTCAATTTGGTGTCATCCCATTCATCTAATCCTATCTCCCACCATATTCCAACACTCCAGAAAAACTCTGCCTTTGCTCATGTTTTCTTTCTACCTGCAATATTTGATCTCTACCCCCTTCTCCCATGTGCCACTGCCAATTCTCTTTCCAAACTCTATCCATTCTTCAAAGGCCCAATTTAAATCTTACCTACTCCAAGAAATTTCACTGACAATTATCATGTATGATATCATAGAGAATTTTTATTTTATTTTTAAATAATAGAATCTATCTATCTATCTATCTATCTATCTATCTATCTATCTATCTATCTATCTATCTATCTATCTATCTATGTATCTATCCTTAAACATCTGACTTTAAAACTTTGAATTCCAGATTCATTCCCTTCTTCCCTTGTCACCCACCCTTACTGGAAAGATAAGAAGTTCTGTATAGATTCTACATGTATAGCTAATGCAAAACATTAACATAGTAGATATATTGTGAAAGACTGACTATATTTCCCTCCATCCTATCCCAGCCCCCACTTGTTCTATTCTCTACTGTGATCCTGGCCCTTTTCTTTTTTTTTTTAATTTTTTTAAATGCTTTATTAACTTCTGATTTACATCATTCATTTCTGCCAGGTTTTGAGTTACAAATTTTCTCCCCATTTTTCCCCTACCCACTTCCCCAAAATAGCAGTCGCACGGAATATCCCCACCTGCAATCTGCTCTCTCCCATATCTTGTCCCATACCCCTTTCGACTTTTCCAGTGGATCTCTATGCCCTAGAGCCTGTATATCTTATTTCCCAATTACATGTAAAATATTATTAATAATAGTATATATATTTGAATATTTGATTTTAAAACTTTGAATTCCAGATTTATTCCCCTCCTCCCTTGTCACCCACCCTTACTAGGAAGATAAGCAGTTCAGTATAGGTTGTACATGTGTGGCTAATGCAAAATAATAACATAGTAGATATATTGTAAGAGACTTACTATATTTCCTTCCGTCCTATCCCACCTCCCACTTCTATTCTCTACTTTGATCCTGTCCCTTTTCAAAAGTGGGTGCTCCCAACTTCTCTCCCCCCCAGCCTGCCCTCCCTTCCATTATCCCCCCTCTCATCCCCTCCCCCCCCTACTCTCCTGGAGGGTGAGATACCCTATTTAGTGTATATTTCATTCCCTCCTCGAGCCAAATTCAATAGGAATAAGGTTGAACCATTCCCTTTTACCTTCCTATTCTTCCCCTCCATTGTAACCATTTTCCTTTGCCTCTTCTATATGAGATAGTTTACCCCATTCTGTCTCTCCCCATCTCCTCTCATTATATTCCTCTCTCACCTCTTAATTTCACCTTTTAAGTGTCATCCCTTCCTGTTAGATTGGTCCTGTGCCCTCTATCTATGTATACCTGTAAACATATATACACACATTCACATATGTATTCATATGCCCATATACCCTCATATTTAGACATACATACATACATATATATATATATATATATATTCCCTTCAACTGCTGAGGAAAGTTTCATAAGTTACAATTATTGTTTTTCCATGTAGGAATGTTAATAGTTCAATTTTGATAAGTTTCTTATGATTTCTTTTCCCTGTTTACCTTCTCATGCTTCTTGTATCTGAATGTCAAATTTTCTATGCAACTCTGGTTTTTTTCATCAAGAATGCTTGAAAGTCCTCTATTCTACTGAATGACCATATTTTCCCCTGAAACATGATACTCAGTTTTGCTGGTTAGGTGACTCTTGGTTTTAATCCCAGCTCCTTTGACCTCCGGAATATCCTATTCCAAGCCCTTCGATCCCTCAGTGTAGAAGCTGCCAGATCCTGGGTTATCCTGATTGTGTTTCCACAATATTCAAATTGTTTCTTCCTGGCTGCTTGTAATATTCTCTCCTTAATCTGGGAATTCCGGAACCTGGCTATAATATTCCTAGGAGTTTTCTTTTTGGGATCTTTTTCAGGAGGTTATTGGTGGATTCTTTCAACCTCTATTTTGCCCTCTGGTTCTAAAACATCAGGGCAGTTTTCTTTGAGAACTTCCTGGAGGATGACTTCTAGGTTCTTACTTTGATCATGGCTTTCAGGTAGTCCAATAATTTTTAAATTATCTCTCCTGGATCTATTTTTCAGGTCAGTGGGTTTTCCCATGAGATATTTCACCTTGCCTTCTATTCTTTCATTTGTTTGGATCTGTTTAACAGCATCTTGATTTCTCATAAACTCATTAGCTTCCATTTGCTCCAATCTAATTCTGAAGCAATGATTCTCCTCATTGAGCTTTTGAGATTCTTTTTCTGTCTGGCAAATTCGAATTTTAAGGCATTCTTCTCCTCATTGCCTTTTTGAGCCTCTTTTGCCATTTGAGTTAGTCTGTTTTTTAAGGTGTGATTTTCCTCAGTCAAGCTGTTGACTCTCATTTTGTAATTTTCTTGCATTGTTCTCATTTCTCTTCCCAATTTTTCCTCCACTGCTCTTATCTGCTTTGTAAGGTCGTCTATGGCCTGTAACCAGCTTGTATTTTCCTTTGAAACTTTTGGTGCAGGAGTTCTGACTTCATTGTCTTCCTCCTGTTCCATGCTTTGCTCCTTTGTGTCCCCAAAATAGGAGTCTAATGTTGGAATCTTCTGTCTGCTTTGTTTCCTTTGCCTGGTCATGTCGTCCCTCAGTCACTTGACCCCTGGGCTTTTTGCCACAGTAGGACTCTGCTACCAGACAGGGGAGCTTCGCACCCAACGCTGGGGTTTTCTCAACTGCCAGAGGTATTAGTTGGGTGCCCTCTCTGAAGCCTCCACATGCTCTGGCAAGCTAGACACACAGCCCAGGACCTCCACCCTAGACCGCAATCCAGATCCAAGCAGGTTAAAGCAAGAATGACTACCCCTCAGACTGATCATTTGGTCCCCCTACACTCTGCAGGCCAGGAGCTGAAGCTGCCACGTGGGGGCAGCTCTGCTTCAGCTCTCAGTGGCTTCTCACCCCAGCAGCAAAAGCTGATGCACTCCCAACTACTGAGTCCCAAAATCCACACTGTACTGACCTCTCACTTTGTCTTTAGTATCTGTGTGTTGATAATTCTGGACCACCACAGCTGCTGGTGATCTGAAGACCCTCCAGCCAGTGGCTGATCAGGTCCACCCTGGGGCTAAAACCTTGGTGTGGAGCTGGGTTTGGCTCCCAGAGCGCTGTGCTGGCTGCTACCTGTTGGCCTGCAGGGCTGTCCTCAGTGGGAGGTTAGCTTCTCTGTATCACTGTGTGGGTTCTGTAGCTCCAAAGTTTGTTCAGAGTCCCCTTTTACATGGATTGGAGGTGGTGAGAGCCAGAGCCGCATGGAAGTCCTGTTTCTACTCCATCATCTTGACTCCTATCATAAAATTTTTCAAGCTGAAAGGAACCTCTGATTCCAACTCCATCATTTTACAGATGAATGGAGACCCAGAAAGAGGAACAGACTTAATCAATGTCATAGTATAATTAAAAAATAGAATCCAAAAGAGACCATAAGTATCCAGAATCCTAGTCTTGAGCTATTTTCTATACTACTCAAAACTGATGCTGAACTTATGGTGACTTATGGTAATTTAATAGCCACTATAGTAAAACAGAATGACAAAGAAAATACTGGAAAGGAATGTTATTATTTCTGCATTTGCCACATAGGATACAGCTCTCCTCCTACAGATCCCCAGTTTTGTCTCAGATCATTTCATTATTCTCCCTTCTTATCCTTGCTCCACCCCCTCCCCTCTAAACCCTTTGTTTCCTGGTTTCTACAACTGAACAAGTAGGAGAGAGAACATGTAAAACATAAACATAATTTTATTACTCACTGATCCCCTCATTTCTGAAGCCCCAAAGCATTCTCTAATTTTAAAAAGATGCCAGAAACTTAGAAATTATTAATAAAAACATTAAAATATAAATAAATGAAGATAAAAATTAGGAATCGTGTGAGACTGTAAGTTCCATTACTTACATTTTTAAAATGTCAATATTAATTTTAACAAGATCATAGTTAAAACATCCCATTGCTTCCATGTCTCCTTATGAGTTAGTTTTCTATTTTCAAATTATCAGTATTTCAGTCTTTATTGTACAATTTAGTACATATACATCATATTGTTTTTAATTTTCATTTAATATCTTCAAGTCTTGTCTTTTGAACTAAACTATGACCTCTGTGATAGAGTTCCTCATACTGATCCTTATATTTATTGTATTATATTAATCTATTCCATTAACAAAAAGTGTTTATTAAAGCCCACTATGAAAGGCAAAGTACAAAAAGTGCAAAAGTACAAAAATTGGCTTCTGACAGACTGGATGTGTGATCCTTGACAAATCACTTAGACTCTCAGTATTCTGAGTAATTCTCTAAGATAATAAGTTGAACAGAAGTTTCAGATCTTAAATGATGGAGAAAAGTGTACTTTTCCAGATACACCCTATGTTAGTGAACTCACAGGTTTACTTCTCATCCTTACTAAGTGCCAGGAATTATGCTAGGATCCAGTGACATAAAGAGGAAAATGAAAGAGTCTTTCCTTCAAGGACTACATAGTCAATAGCAGTGGTTCTAAACTTAGGGGCATATTAATTTTTTAAATGGGAAAGGGGTATTTCAATATAATTGATTTTGCCTGTAATGCCAAGTATTTCATTTTATAATTTTAAAAACATTCTTCTGATAAGGGATCTAAGACACCAAAAGAAAAGGTAAGGAAAGGCAAGATATAAGATTGTGTGTATGTATATGTATACACAATATAGAAATATATGTAAACATAAAGATGTTTACATACTATATACATATGTGTGTGGATAGAGATAAACAGACATATGTACAGGGACAAGGTAATTTGGAAGAGAATACACTAGCAGCTAGGGGGATGAGGAAAGGTATCTCTTGAACTCAGCTTTATAGGAAAATAAGACACTATCCCCTCACAGTATCTAGCACATGGCTAGGTACACAGAAGATATTTAATACATGCTTGTTGACTGGACCATTTACAACAAGAACATTTTCTTTAAAAAATCCTCTTCTATGGATTTTTGTCACCACTAACCTCATCTGTGCCCTCACTACACAAGTAATTTCACAGGATTCTCCTGTTACGCTGTTTCAAATGGTTATTTCTATTTCTTTTTGAATTGATTAGGATGTCCCATTCCTTCAGAATGATTAAGCCCAAAGAGTTTAAACTGAAGCTTACATGTCTCTCATTCTTCAAGTCACTGAGCATCAGTATAAACCACACTTAACATTCATGTTGCAATGGATCGTTTCCAATCATTTTACAATTTATTCATCAGCTAAATCCAAACAACTTCCACAAGGCAGGAATTACTATCATTGATTTTACAGTTGACAAAACAGACACAGATACACCTAGAATTTTACCCAAGGTCACACTGCAAATCTGGATACAAGTTTGGAATCACAATTCAAAATTTGTGCCACCCTATTCTCTACTTTTGAAGAGATCAAAAAAACAAAACCAAACACAGACATTTCTTGATGCACCTATTATTTCCCTCCTTTCCTCTGTACTGCCTCCAATCCAAACCAAAGGAAGGGAAAAAAGATACACATGCTATCACCTCTCCTACTTTATTACATGTGTGTTTTGGGCAGGTCATTTAATATCCCCTGGTCTTGATATACCCAGAAAACGTGATGAAGACCTAAGTAAGAATTTAGAACTGGACCCTTTATTATACGCCATGTTGGCTGATCAGGCCACATGGAGGGCTGACAAGGTACCACCCCACCATCCCAGGTCATACAGAAGTGATCTCAGGTAAAGTCTCAGCTTTTTAAAGGGAGGCCACCTGGCCAATGGTTAGGTATTACATAAGCAGAAACTTGCAGAGGCCAAAAACAGTGATTGGTCAGTACACACCTTGAAATTCCCACTGGAGCACCAAGTCTCTCTGACCTGGAAGCCCACCCACCTCTGTGAAGGTGGTCTGACTGGGCTCAAGGGCCCACATCCATTGGGGGAGGATGGAACTGATCTAGCGGTCTGATCACTTCCCTGAGGGAGGGCTGAGATTGGGGGATGGGAAAACCAGGCACTACAGTCTGGGTTTCCTCATCTGCAGAATTATGGGACTAGGTTTGTCAGACAGCAGAGTTCCTTCTTGTTCTAGCTCTATGATCCAATGAAAATCATCATAATATTATTACACCCCCCCCCAAACTCTTCTTTAAAGAACAAGAACAACAAATAGTATTTACTCACTGGTCTATTTTTTAAACTACATATATCACATAACTAACAATTTAAAAATGGCAGTCCAAAGAATCCCTGAATCTCTGAGATGGAAGAGGTCTTATAGTCCAACCTGAAACAAGAATACTTCCTATAATCCCTTTGACAAGAAGCAATCTGGCCTCTGCTTAGACATTCAGCAATAGAAAATATATTGTCTTAAGTTCATTATGCTTTTGGTAAGCTAGCATTATCAAGGTTTTTTCCCTCCTTACATTAAGCTAAAATCCAATTCCCTTTGGCTTTTATCCATCCCTAATTCTGCTCCTTGGGGCACCAAACAGAACAACATCACTTTTCCCTCCCCCTGTCCAGACATTAAAATAGTGAAAGAAAACTTTTGTGCTCTTTTAAAATAGAAGGATATGTGTATGTATATTTTAATTCCTTTTTAATTAGTAGAATAGGATTCGGTCATGAACTCAGAGACAAAAAAGGAGAGGGAAACAGATTCAGAGAAAGGAGAAAAGTAGTCAGGCTCTGTTCATGTTTTGGGGACTATTAAAGCTGTACATGTTGCATGTTGATTGACCTGCTCACTAAGGATGGATAGATGAACCTCATTCCCATGTATGGATCAGGCCAATATTTGGGAACCTTTTTGTTGTTACTTCTGTTGCTGTGTGGGTAAAAGACATACTGAGGCATTACGGTACATAATATCCTATTCTAAGAACCAGGGTCTAACTAGATGATTTTGAAGAAAAGGTAAGAGAAAAGTAGGTGAAAACTTTGAGAAGGACTGAGGTAAATATGACAATGAGCTATTATAGGCTTTTGTTTAGAGATATTCAGGCTTTGTAGAAGAAAGAAATACATATTATAAAAAGAAAGTAAGTCCTTTAAGCCCAGTTGGATAAGCAGAAAACCTTGTCCTGCCAAACAGTGGTGACAGAGATAGGGAGCAACAAGCAAAATCTCTTGGGAGGAAATGTTTAAAAACCAGAGCAGCTCCTGGGATATACCTTTCTTGAGTGGGGCCATGTGAACAGTATGGAGTTTGCCAAATCTAAAGATGCCCACTGGGGAGTCCTCTGCTGTTGTTCCTGTGGTGGGGTGCCATGATGTACAGGATAGACACATTTTCAAGAGTGGGGAATATTTTGGAGACCAGATGGAAATTATCTTGTTCAAAGTTAGACTACAATTTAGAAATTATAGGAGCCTTTTGACTTCAATTCTTGTCAGTCAGTCAGTCAATAAACATTTAGTAAGCATCCACTATGTGCCTGGCATTGGGCTAAGCACTGGGCATACAAAGAAAAGCAAAAGACAGTCCCTGCCCTTGGGATACTCGCAATTGAACAGGGTGGATGAAAGGCAAGTAGCTGTACAAACAAGTTACAAGCAAAACAAATAAAAAGTAATCAGAGAAGGAACTAGAATGGGAAAAGCTTCCTGTAGGAAGTAGGATTTTAACTGGAACTTGAAAAAAGCCAGTGAAGCCAAAATGTAGAGATGAGGAGAGAAAGCATTTCATGCATCAGGGACAATCAGAATGCCTGCAGTTGGGAGGTGTAATGCCTTGTGATGATGGAAGGGAAAAGGAAGTTTGTATTTTACTTGGCATTTATAACAAATCATGGGATTGGTGATTATGATACTGGGAAGTGAAGGAAATCTTGAAATCTTACTGTCGGTCATTGATCTGGGAAAACATACATTGTATTGCCCATTTAAACCCTGGAAAGATATTATGAAAGATAACTTGTAGCTTTAAGGAACCTGACAAAAAAGGGTCCCTTCATAATAATAAGCAAATCCTAATTTACAGGTGCCAGAGATTTGCTGTAGTATTGTATTTAGGGGAAAAAATGAACTGGCATGATGGTTCAACATTAACTTTGAGAGGAAAGGGGGAAGAGGGGAAGCAGTGCCCAGACACAGGTGTTTGAGTCTATTGTTTAAACATGTGTACCCTATACTTATTAGGTGTTAATTTGGTTTGGAATTATATTGTGTCCTTTGAGGAGAAATGACTAGTCCTATGAGTTTAGGCATTGGGAAATCATTTTTTGGATTATAAAGTGGAAAGTGCATCAAGCAGATACAAAGAGGACTAGGGCTCAAATTCTACCCCTGGCACATACTACTTATGCAAACTGGGTCAAGTTATTCTCTGGGCATCATTTTCTTCATCTTTAAAATAAGGTGGTTATCCTAGATGGCTCGTATGGTCCCTCCCACTTCTAAATCATTAATACTCTTACTCTCTAACCACTAAGCATATCAGAATTCCAAAGTGCTGAGGCATCACAGAAATTACCATGAAAAACAGTTGGGGGACTGATAAATAGGTTTCCCAACTATTACCTTCAATGGACTTACTGTCACCATAGTCCATTATATAGGAGGAAGGAAGGAGGGAGAGAGGGAAAGGAGGAAGAAAAAGAGGGATTTATTAAGTGCTTATTATTTGCAAGGCACTGTGCTATCATTTCATTTGATCCTTGCAATAATCCTAGGAGGTTCCATTTTTCAGATGAGTAAACTGAGTCTGGCAGAGGTCAAGTTTATTTCCCTAGGTTCCTATAGCTAGTTCATGTCTGAGGCAGTACTTGAACTCAATGCTTCCCAACTCCAAATCCAGCACTCTATCTGCTTGGACTATTTAGCTGCCTAGATAGAGGCAGAGAAACAAGTGCCAGCTCAGATGTCTGAACCAAGGACAAGAGGGTTGGAAAGGTACTTGGTGGCCTAAGAGAAGCTGTGAGCACATTTCTCCCTGTCTCCTGCTCAGTAGGGGATATGGTGTTATACTAAGGGTTTTCTCTGATTACGACAGGTCAAAAGAAAGGAGAGGATGATAGCAAGTCTAAAGGCTGGTTCTGCTTAACTCACATATTAGAACAGAGGAAGATGAGTAGAGTATATAGAAAGCTGGCCTTACAACAAGGAAGATCAAAGTGCAAAGTCTATCTTTGACACATACCATCTGTGTGACCTTGGTCAAGACACTCAATGTCCCAGGGCTCCAAGCAACTCTATAAAACTAAATTGTATAGTAAAGGGAATTGATTCACTCAGAATGTCCCTAAATGACTGAAACACAGATCCAGTCTCTATCCTCACTAGACCAAAATGAGAAGTGAATATTAGGATTGGATAAGGCATAAAAGATTTTTTAAAAACTTACTGGAATGATGATAGGTTTATGAGTTACATCAAATACAGAGGAACTTGCCTGCAAGGAGATAAACAAAGAGTTTGTACTATATTCTCTACCTATTTATAAGGAAACCCAAGTTTAAAACTTGTGTATATGGGAAATACTCACTGATTAGCTAGAAACTGTACCTTTGTCAAAGAATTTGATCCTGTAAGAAAATTGAATCAGGATGGAGACAATAGATGAAAATAAGAATGGGGACAGTGAGGGATATACTTGGGAAAATGCTTCATGTTATATAAGCCCCTGCAACTCAAACAGAATTGAGTTGAATTTTAGACATACAGTGACCATTTCCTTTTGTAGGCAACATGATGAGAGAACAAATTTGAACCAAATGTTTACCTCCTGAAGAGTTTAAGCAGCTCTGTATCCCCATAGGGCTATGGATACAATTAAGAGGGTATGGAAAGGGGTGGTGGTGCTGTGCAGGAGTTGCATATTGTGTCACACAGCTCCTCCCACCCCCCAAATTTATTCTTCTAGCTAAATATATGTAGTTCCTTCAACTGACATTTATGTGTTTTAGAGTCATCTCACCATGCTGGATGTGTTCCTTCAAATGCTTTCTCTTAACAATATCCTTTCTAAATTTTTGTTGTTATTCTTGTTAAGTCAGACTCTTTGTGATCAAAGTGAACATAATGTTCCAGATGTGGTCTAACCAGGGCACAGCAGAAAAGAGAAAACATCAGGAGTGTACAGTTCAGTATTTAACAACCAACTCTACTATACATACACACATATACACATATATACACACATCTACATGCATAAGACACTTTTAAATTTAACATGCATTATTAACATCGTCTCCATCATTTAAGTTTAGATAATCAACAAAACAATAAATAAAGCTGATTCTCAAAATGCAAATACTCCCACTGAAAATTTAACAATGAGCTCTCTCCAGATGTCTGAGCTGGCTCAAGCACTCCCCTGCCATCCTCTTTATGCTTGCTTTCTAGATGGCTCTATATCATACAGACTCCACTCTGGCCATCATCCTCAATTCCAACCTCCTCCCAATAGACAAACCAAAGTCTTAGACTTTTGGGGATGCCAGACTCTGATAGGAGACCTTCCACCTTATCTGGCTTGGACCTAAGCCTATATTCCACATTCTAGGTATGTGCACACCAGGCCACCTACTTTTCCACATCCCCATCTCCACTACCTACCTACATTTTTTCATCTCTTGTATACTTGTTGATTTTCCTCCATTAAAATGTAAGACTACCTAACAAACGAAGGTCTACAGAGCTATTGTACTGATCTTATTGTTGTAATGCCTGTGAAACCTGTATAGTATACCAGCATCAAGTCAGAAACCTGAATTATTTTTATTTGGATTGTCTTGGGAAGATTCTTAAGATCACCTGGCAAGTTAAGGTAACTCATTCAAACTCTGCTACAAGGAGAGCAATTCTGATGGACTGACCACATTGTTTTGGCTTTGTTTTTGTTTTTTGTTTATTTGGAGGGGGGAAGGCAGGACAATTGAGGTTAAGTGACTTGCCCAAGGTCACATGGCTATTAAGTATTATGTGTCTGAGGTCGTATTTGAACTCAGGTCCTCCTGACTCCAGGGCCGGTGCTCTATTCACTGTGCCACCTAGCCGCCCCCTGACCACATTGTTTGAAAGCCAAATGTGTGTTTGCCTAAAAGACGATTTTATGGAGAACTCGTTCAATTTAAGCACTTTTGAGCAGGTCCAAAGAAGTGATAGAAGGACACTCTCAAGATCTTTCTGAAGAACTTTGGAATCAATCGTGTAACAGAGAAGACACTGGCAAAGGACCATCCCACACTGCATGACCACATCAAAAAAAAATGTGCCATGCTCTATGAGCAAAGAAAAATTGCAGTAGCTCAAAAGAAATATAAAATATGCAAATTTAGAGACATCTCCACTCCAAATGTTCATGTGGACTGTTCTTGCCTGACCTATAGTGGAGTCTTCAAATTTCATACTGCTCTGATCAGCCATAGTTGGGTCACACTGTACCTTCACTCCAACATAGTGATGTCATTTTGGTCTTCTTTGAGAACCAAAGACAAGAACCAACCAAGTGAAAGACAAGGACCAACCAAGCTTTATGAGGGCAAAGACTGTCTTGGTTGTTTTTTTTTTTTTTATGTCCTGAGTTTTTATCCCCTGGTTGGCACTAAGTGTTTATTAAATGTTCTCTATTCTTGTTCTCTGTTCCCTTGCTCTCTATTTCTAGTCAACACAACAATGGAAACATTAGATCCAGTCTTTCCAATGCCAGTTGTGCATTCCTATAGAGTTAACAGTAACATTGTTGGAATTAAATTATATGCTCTGACACCCACCCTAGTTCCCTATAAATGGATAAGTTATTCGTTAATATAAAAGCCAATGAAAACTGTAGACTTTCATGAGGGTGACGGACTATGATTTGTTTATTCTTCCTATCTTCTCCAGTGCCTACAGTAGTGCTCTGCACATGGAGCCTCTTAAGTAAAGTTTGTTAGAATAAAAGTGTGTCTCGAGAAACAAAAATCTTTCTGTTCTCAGAACATTTCCTGCCAGGCCCCAGAAGGGTGTGCAGTGTGTCTTACTGTTGAATGACCAGCCCTCAAACACAGGTCACATTCAAATACATATAAATAGAAATAAGCCTGCAATATCCCATTTCCCCAAGCAATGATGAAAGGGCAGTTCAGCTGATTATTGGAAACCTCACAGCTTTAATATAACATTAAGTCTCGGCACAGCTTGTTCCACACTAAGTTTTATGTAGTCATTTTGTGTTCTCTCATTAAAGAACTTAATATCCAGCAAAGAAAAAAAAATTGCCTTCTCATTACATTCCCTGTAAAGACAATACTGTAAAAATTTACCAGTGAGTTATCTTCAAAATAAAAGATGTAATCAGTATTTAAACTTTCCTTGAAATGACTTCCCTTCTACAGACTTAGCTATTTCAAAGGTCCTGATGGGTATGCAGACTCAATTTAATCCACAGACCACATGCTTTAAAGCAGAATTTTTGGTACTTGATAGAAATGAACACATTTACTGGTGACTGAAATCAAAAGTGTCCAATAAAGTGTAACTGCTTTCGTGGATTACAATTGAGTAGTCATTCAAGAGATTTATGATTTAAGATAAATTCACAAAGTCCTAATCACTACATGAAAATGAATAAAAACTTAGAAAAAAGATGACAATATTTGGATGGTCATGTGTGGTGACCAAAATCCTTTCTCTATATTCAGATGTTTCTCTCAGACCTATATTGCAATCAAGAAAATCTCTATTCAATGGAGCTGATGTTTGGACTTTTATTGTTTAAATAAGTGTTTTATTGATGCTTCTTTACATTGATGTCACTTTTTAATCACCTCTTTCAATACACAATAGAATACTCTCTTGTAACAAAGGGAGAAAAACCAATGCATTAGCCATGTATGACAATTTAATGTATCTGTAACTATAAGCCCACCACTTTTCTACTAAAAGGAGCCTCATGTTCTTTACTGCCACAGATTTTTTTTTATTAAGGTTTATGGGGAGATGGCCAGGAAAGTCTCAGAACCTTGTAAATTACTTCCACCACAAATCCTAGAGCACCAAGCTCTAATCATATGTCCTCATCCTTGTTTTACATTAGGAATACTTCATTTTATAAGATTATTTTTTACCTTGTATATACCATTCAAAGAAAATGGAAGTCATATTCTTTGTTCCTTTTGGACTAGAACAAATTTCAGTACTTTCCTATGCATGTGAACAGTTAAGTGTCAACTTATAAAAACCAAACCAATAGTATGGCATAGCTGTGGAAAGCTTATTTTGTTTTTAAATCACACTCCATCATTTTATTTTCCAAAACTTTTATACTTTTAATAGGAAACAAAAAAAACTATGGAAGAAAACAGAACCAAAAGGACAATAATCACAATGATTACAATTATGTAAATAAAGACATTAAATAGCAACAAGTTTTGAGTTCAATGCAATAAATAGTGCTAATATTCAATTTATTAAAGCATGCTCCCTTCCTTTCTTACAACAAGCAAAATACTAAAAAATGCAATCATTATTAACAGAACTCCTTCATAATGATTTGCTTAATTGATTAGGGGACTCAATGTCTTTGTGGGCTTAGTGGCGCTAAATCTGTAGTGTCAAAAATGTACCAAGTAATGAATCCTTAAAAAAAATGACCATAAGTATCCTGCCATGGTAGGATTGTTTATTGGGAATGATATATATATATATATATATATATATAGTTCTTAAACTTATTATGTAAAGAGAAAGTACATACACTGGCTATGAGACCCTAGGCAAGTTATTTAAATACTTGGTGTTCTATATCAGTGGCATCAAACTCCAGTAGAAAAGGGCTGAATCCTGTACTGACTTAGAAAAATCACAATTTAATATCACCTATGTTGTATTTTATTTTTACTTAATTTCCCAATTAAATTTTAATCTGGTTCAGGCTTCATTCAGGAGTTTTGCTGCAATAAAGTTGATACCTCTGCTTTAGGTAACTCTAAAAGTTTAAATTGCAGAAAATATGCTAAAATGCATGGCTAGAAGGAATTTCTTTATCTGGAGGATCCCCCTGCCTTTGAAATCATAGGTTCATTCCCTATCTCAGAACTTAAATATTGTTATACAGACTTTCTTCAAAGGGAACAGAGCACATAGAACAGGCATGAACTTTGCAAAACCAGTATGTAAATTAGGGATTTAAGCAGATACCATATTTTAAAGTTTTGTTTTATTGTGCTATGTAGTCGTATCACCTCAAAGAAACCATTTATTCATTCAAACATTTACTGAGAATTATAAATATATATGCAGATATATACATATATGTATATACATATATATGTATACATGTGTGTGAGTATATATGCACATATACATAAGTAAATATATACCTATATAAACACACACACATAACATATATGTATGTATCTTTCTATATATGTATGCATGTTTCTATATAAACATACAAAAATAAAATCATGGCTGATTACTGAGAGGGATATAGAAATTAATAAGACACTATTCATCACCAAAGCCTTTCACAATCTATTAGTAAACACTAGGCACATAAATGAATAATAAAAAGAGTGATATGCTCTCGCCAAATTGACCTGTTTTCTCCTGAACCCTAAATTCTATCTTTCCTCTCAGTTCTTTGTACAGACTATCTCCACATCTAGAATGTATACCTTCTCATCTCTATCTCACAACTCAGATTTCCTATTCTATGAAAAGCCATTCCTGGTCCATACTGCCCCCTGCCCCCTCCCCCCCATCAGTTCCCTCTCCTTTTTTTTTTTTTTTTTGCTTTTTGGAGGGCAATTGGGGTTAAATGACTTGCCCAAGGTCACATGGCTAGTTTTTGTGATAAATGTCTGAGGCCAGATGTGAACTCAGGTCCTCCTGACTCCAGGGCCGGTGCTCTATTCACTGTGCCACCTAGCTACCCCTTCCCTTTTCAATCTACCTTATTTTTATGTATCTACTTACGTCTTGAGGGAAGAGACTTTGTTTTTATTTTTGCATATATAGCTCATGACACAAGGCCTTACGTATAGTAGTTTCTGGATTGAAATATAGTAGAGTAAAAATTCCAGGTTGGAGAGATGACTTCCGTCTAGAAAGAATATGAAGGGACTCAGAGATGAGATGGTAATTTGAGTCTGTAATAGTAATGAAATTTGAAGATCCCTTTGTATTCTAAGCTAAGAGGTACTTAACACCTAGTTTCAAAATTAGCCTCTGTTAAAGAAATAGAAGTTATGATCCCCTGTTGCTGCCATAACAGGAGGGACTGAACAGGGAACCCCTGTTGCTGATGTAACAGGAAGGGGCTGAACAGGGAGGATCTGTACCATATTTAAGGAGGATCACAAACTGGACAGTCAGAATTTCCTGGGGCAAGCATCATGGAGGCAGAGCAGCTGCTGGGGGGCAGGGGGAGTGTTGGGGAAGAAAGAGAACTTCTTGGGATAAGCATTGTGGAGGCAGGGCAGCTGCTGCTGAAGTGAAGAATGAACTGAGAAGAGAAATGAGAATTGAGAACTGAGACAGAATTTCTTAGAGCAAGCCACATGGAGGCTGGATAAAATGATTTTGATTTTGAGAAAGGAACTTGTGGTGGCAAGACTTCCATGGGCCAGCTGGAGCTGCCAAAGACTGAGGAAGCATGATTGTGGTGCCGGTATTTTATACAGATGTTGTTGTGGCTTTGTTAATGTATATGAATGTTACTGTGACTTCATTAAGCCTTGTCTTCCCAGGAACAGAGACTGTGAAGGATTTGAGATGGACTGGACACCGTGGGCTCCAATGTAGAGAAGGAACTGCATGGAGAGCTGGACAAGGAACTGGGAGCTGTCTGACTTTGAACCCAGGTGACAGTTTGGTGGATTCAGGTAGGAGCTACCTGCCTCTAGTCAAGATGAAAAGACCTCTCCATGGATACTGAGAGGTGACTGATGAAATTGTGATTTATTTGTGATCTAGGGATGGATGGCTTTTGTACTTTCTACTACCCCTTAAGAGGGTACTAAGTAGTGACAGAAGAAATTGCAATTTAATTACACTCCATGGGTGGAGGGCTTTGACTTTTGTACTTTGTGTCCCTTAAGGAGGCAAGCCTCCTTAACAATGATTGAATGAATGAATTGCTAAATGACTGTACTTTGTTTAAAACTATGTGACCACTTTGTTGAAAACTATGTGGCCATTTTAGTTATAAGTTGTTGAGTTGTGACATAGTGAATACTATGAATGATTTTTCTGTACAGCAACATTGTGAATGCTGTATCTTGATTTTTTGTGAATCTTTTGCTCTGATTTCTTATTGAATAAATAGAGTTCGCTATACTATGTAATTAGAACCTTGAAAGCTGCTTGTGCTTGGCTTTACAGAGCCTGAGTTAGAATGGATTGAACCAAGGTATTGCAATGGAAAGGGAAAATAGTGGACTAATATGAGGTACTATACTGAGACAGAACTGTATGGGGAGTGAAAACTTGAAAACTTCTCAGAATGGATCTTATAAATTGGTGTCAGTTCTGATTGTCTACTTCACTTCTCCCCTCCCCCCCTCCATTTCTGCTGTCAATCACCAGCAAGCCCTTTTTAGGAAGTTCTTTTGACCTCCAACCTTGCTGGAGACTTTAGTCTCTCCCTTCTTCACTTTCGTGTTTGTCAAATTAGGATAGGTATATTTGAATTGGCCATTCCCCATTTCCTTGTTATTTTCCTTTGGGGAAGATTTTCATGCTGAGACTTGAGCCTGCCTCTCAGCCACTGAGGGATGGTGGTGGGCTTCTCTGTTTGCCATTGGGGAAGATTTTCCCACTGAGTCTTGGGTCCACCTCTCAGTCAATGGGAGAAGGGACACCCGGGGGCAGGGGGGGGGAGGGAAAGGGGGGGCTTGACTGTGTTAGGGTATAAATTCTTGTTCTGCCTTTTGTAACTTGCCTCTTCCTCATAATCAGTCATGGGGAAGACCACCCTCTTCATCTTGAGAAGAGAATAAACTCCTGTTCTTATCCTAAGAGATCTCTGAGTTCTTGATTAAATTTTGGATGCAGTTTTTCATCATAAACAGAATCAACAGATCTTGGTAATTAAGTGTGGAGAGGTAAGGATGTAAAATGATTCTGAGTGACCAAACTGGGATGACTGGGAAGAAACTCTTGAAATTAATAGAAAGAGAAGATGAACAAAAGGGGACCAGGTTTTCGTGGGGAAAATGAGTAAAGTTTCAGACATGCTGAATTAGAGATATCAGCATTACATTCAAGTAAGGAAATAAAACAGGCAGTGAGAAAACTGGATCTGTGGGTGTCTTTGTATCAATAGTGCTTGGCACACATTATACAATTAACAAATTCTTGATTAACTGATTGACACTTGGGTAAGAAGTTGGGACCAGAGATATACATTAGGAGTCCATTGATTGAAAAACCACATACTAAGTGAATATACTATGTGCTGGGCAGTGCACGAGATGCAAAGATCACAGGAATTAGAGCTGATGTCATGGGTTTGCTTCCTTTACTCCAACACCACAAGGAGGCTCAAAAGCTCAAGTGACCAACATTCTTTTAATCTGCTGTCTACAAAAGGGTAGTTTGAATTGTAGATCACTAGAGAGCTACCAAAAGACAGCAGAGGATAAAACAGAAGAAAAGTCCCAATTCATCTTATTTGATTACTAGAATATTTGGGTATTTGATTTGAGAATGGTGCTGTTTTTTAAAACCATAATCAATTCATCAATATGCATTTATTTACTGCAGAAAGCTCATTTATCAATAAGCACTTACTAAATGTCAGGCATCGTGAATACAAAAAAAAGCAAACATAGTCTCTGCCCGCCAGCTCAGTCTGACGAGGGGAACAACGTGCACTGAAGCGCGTATCTACGAGGTGTGTACACTATCAAGTAGGTATGCATAAGCATATATAACATTACATAGGTATACAAAGTAGATACAAGGTAATTTTAAAGGGGGTAAAGTTCTAGCAGCTACAGAGGCTCGGGAAATGCTTTCTGCAAATATTGTAATATGAGATGAGTTTGTGAAGGAAGTCAGGGATTCTAAGAAATCAAGGTGAGAAGTGATTGTATTCAAGGCATAGAGAACAGCCAATGCTAAGGGCACAAATGGGAGGTGGGATATTGCATGTGTGAGGTACAGGAAGGAGGTCATTATGGTTGAATTGTAGAGTGTCTGGAGAGGAGCAATGTGAAAGAAGACTGGCTAAAGAACAAATATTTGTTCTGTTTCAGAACATCAGTCACTTCAGCCTTTAAAGATCTGATCTTTAGGTGTGCAAAATCTGGTGGTGATTTTGTGTATGTTCGTGCATACGAAAGGAGTTATAAAACCAATCCCATGCCCAGTCAGCTCTATGAGGGGGAGGGAAGTCCCAAGGATCACTGAGAGGTTGTAAGCACACAACGAAGGGCTTTTTGCTTCTGTCCTGAACAGCTGGAGTTTACTAATCTGCTGAGCTCTTGCAGAAAGCTGGTGCAGGTGTGGAACTTGAGCGAAAACCCTTGTCAATGGCATGCAGATAAATGAAAATACCAGCTTCCTGCAGCTAATAAAAATCACACTGAAGAGTGTATACCCTGGCTCTGTAACCACAGTCAAAACAAAACCGGCAGGATGTAATCAGACTCAGGGTATGGCTTAGATGGTTGTTTTCCTTCCCATAACAGCTTGCCTATGTAGCTCTAAAACATATAAGCATTTGCTTTAGAGGCACACACCGCATATGGCACACCCTTCCCCCTCCACATTAATGCAAAAAGTTGAATGAAATCCCCCTCCCCTGAGTGTGACATTGAGGCAGCTAAGTGGAATAGTGAGTATGGAGTCAGGAAGCACCAAATTTTCATCCTGCTTCTGATACTTACCAAATATGCGACCTTGGACAAGTCATTTAAACTCTCTAAGACTCAGTTTCCTCATCTGTAACAAGGAAATCATTAGGGGCAGCTAGGTGTAGCAGTGAATAGAGCACCTGCCCTGGAGTCAGGAGGACCTGAGTTGAAATCCAGCCTCAGACATGTAACACAAAAACTAGCCATGTGATCTTGGGCAAGTCACCTAACCCCAATTGCCCTCCAAAAAAGAAAAAAAAAAGGGAATCATAATAGTATCTAATAAACTAAATGAGTTAAAATAGGTAAAGTAATTTGCAAACCTTAAATTTTTATGTTAATGTTAGTGTAAGTACTGTCATTTAGAAGGTATGGTAATATTTCCAAGAGCAAAATACCAACAGGTAGTGCAGTGCATTTCAAAGAACACTGAATGGTGAACAGGAAGACTTTACTTAGAAGCACAGCTCCTCCATTTACTACCTAAGTGACTAGGCAAATCTACTTAGTGGAAGGGGAAAAAAAAGGTAGTGGAGGGTTGAATTAGATGACCTCTAAGGTTCCTCTGAGTACTAAATGTGTGTGATTTTTTGTCATTGTCATTGTCATTATCATCACCACCACACTTCTATAACACCTGAAGATTTAAAAGACTTCTCTTCATAATGATACAGAGAGAAGGGCTCTGACAGCAGAGTCAGAGGAACTGAGTTCAAATCTCAGTTTTGAGAATTACCACCTGGGGGACTTTGATCAACTTATTTCATCTCCCTAGGACTCAATTTCCTGGTATTTAAAATGAGGGAGAAGGAAGAGATGGCCTCTAAGATTTTTCAGGTCTTGATCTAATGAGATCTATATGTATGAACCCTATGAGGCAGATAAATGAAGAATATATTATTTGCATTTTAAAGGTGAGCACACTTAGGCTTCAATAGATGAAATGGTCATACAGCTAAGTAAAATGTCAATCAGGATTTAAATCTAGATCCCGATTCTAGATTCACTATGCTCCATATCCTCTAAGCAAAAGTTCTCTTAATCTTCCTCCCTCAATATTCTTTAGAATCTGAATTCCAGTTGAATTATGGATTAAAGAGTAGTCCAATAATTCCAAATGATGATAGCTTTAAAGATACATTTTATTGATACCTTTGTTAAGTAACCTATATCTGTGAAAGTAGCCTTCTTCCCTTCTACCCCTCTCCCCCCACCCAATGATCCTTTATAACAAAGAATTTTAAAAGCAAAACAAAAATATCTTCAGGGCTCTTCCCTTTGTGCCATTCTGTCACAAGAAGTATGTAAGTTTTATCAATTGTTCTTCTGGTGAATCTGAAAGACTATGCAGGAAGAGATCTCAGCTTTGGGTCATCTAAGATTATATACCGTGTTTCCCCAATAATAAGACCTATCCCGAAAATAAGCCCTCCCCTTACTGTGTAAGATTCCTCGAAAATAAGCCCTATTGAGATTGCTACTGTAGTGAAGGTGATCCCCTGTGCTACACGCTACATTATGGTACCCTCTGTATGCACCGTCCCCCCTCCTCCTGTGAAATGCAAGCCGCGCTCCGAGCTGCATCCAATCAGAGCTGCAGCAGTGAGTGCGTCATCCTGTTCTTCCCCAGTGATTTGCTTATTGAATAAAGGTACATTTTTTGTTCACATTTACCTGTTTATTAAAATTGCTGTCAATGTTCATTAAAATAAGCCCTCCCCTGAAAATAAGCCCTCTGGTGTTTTTCTGTCCAAAAAATTAATAAGACAGTGTCTTATTATCGGGGAAACATGGTATATGGCTGAAAATCTTGAAGCCTTAGGGCAGCTAGGTGGCACAGTGAATAGAGCTCTGGCCCTGGAGTCAGGAGGACCTGAGTTCAAATCCCACCTCAGACACTTGACACATGTACTAGCCATGTAACTTTGGGCAAGTCACTTAACCCCAACTGCCCTCCAAAAAAAAAAATCTTGAAGCCAGAAAATTCTAGCTAACTTTAACATTTCCTCTGGATGCACTATGTACAAGTTGAGTACCATTTTTGCCAGTCAATAAGTATTTCTTTAACACTTATAGGCACAGAGAGGAAGTGAGTCACTGGTGATACAAAGAAATGCAAAAATTGGTCTCGCCTTCAAGAAGCTCACAGTCCAAAGGGGGAGATATATACATATAAGTAAATTAGCACATACAAGAAACATATAGATGATATATTAGATGGCAGGGAATCTCAGAGGGGAAGACACTGGTAATTACAAGAATAAGGAGAAGCTTTCTGTAGAAGTTGGGATTGAAACTGAATCTTGAAGGATGCTAGGGAAACTAAAATTAAACTGCGGAGAGTAAGCATTCTAGGCATAAGGTTCATCCTTGTCAAGCCTTTCTCCTTTCAATCCATCCTCCATTCAGCTTTTAAAGTGATATTCTCAAGGTGCAAGTCTGACAATATCACCCCTTTCCCTCATTCAATAAACTCCAGTGACTTCCTATCATTCAGGATCAGATGTAAAATCCTGTTTGGCATTCAATGCCTTTCACAACTGGGCTCTCTCCTATCTTTCCAATCTTCTTAAACCTTAATTATACCCATGTACTTTGTGATCCAGTGACACTGACGTCATTACTGTTTCTCCCACAAGACATCCCATCTCCCCACTCCAGGCATTTTCATTAGCTGAAACTCATTACTGAAATAATCTCCTGACTCCTCTCCACCTCCTGATTTCTCTGGCTTTCTTCAAATTCCAGGTCATCTCTCACCTTCTATAAGAAGCCTTTTTAATTTTTTTTGCTTTCTGGAGGGGGAAGGCAGGGCAATTGAGGTTAAGTGACCTGCCCAAGGTCACACGGCTAGTAAGTGTTAAGTGTCTGAGGTAGGATTTGAACTCAGGTCCTCCTGATTCCAGGGCCAGTGCTCTATTCACAGCACCACCTAGCCTCCCCTTAACCCTTTCTTAATGCTAGTGGCTTTGCTCTGTTGATTATCTCCAGTTTTTTCCATACATGGTTGTTTTCACATTGCCTCTGCGTATTAGACTTGTGAGCAAATTGAGAGAAGTGGTTTTATTTTATCTTTTTTTGTATACCCAGAACATAGCATAGTGTCTGGTACTTAATAAATGCTTATTGACTAATATTCTGACTTCCAAGGCAATGGTATGGCAATGAGAGATGGAGTGTAATGGTTGAGAAAGAGCAAGCATAGTAAGATTGTAGAGTGTGAACAGGAGTAAAAAGTGGTAAGAACACTGGAAAGGTAAGAAGGGGGCAGGTTTTGAAGACCTTTAAACGCCAGAATATATGTAATCCTGAAGGTCAAAGGGAGCCACTGGGATTTATTTTGTAAGAAAGTGATGGTTCCTACAAATCCCCAACACTTGTCTTGTCTTAGTCCTTGAATGCAGCTTTAAGCAGGAACTATCTGTAGGCACTCACATCTCCTTAAAGCCCGCCTTGTCCCAACCTGAGCACCGTCCTTCTAGCCTCACCTTCCCTGGGACAATACTACCTGAGGATGGATCCCTATGCACAAGGGTGATCTTTCTGTACTCGTTCCTCTATGACTAACTACTTACACTCAAACATACTCACCCTATCCAAGGATTTTGAATGTCAAATTGAAATTCCTTAAACCCCATTCTCCATTCTCTACTGACATCTCACCTATTTGAGTTCTCCTCAAGCCAGTCCTCTTACCTTCCCCATCCCCAGCCTCTTACCCTAAAGCTCCACAAGGATTCCACTGTGCTTTATGGAATGCCTGATTTATAGGTATCAAACTAGATGTCATCTTAAACCTCTTTTTTACTCCCTCAATTTTCTTGCATTGAGTCCTAGCTTTCTACTTACAACCCAGGTTCCCTGGCAACACTTTCTAGAATTGGCTGCATATTCATTCATTCATATAGACTTACTGTTTATAGTGAGAGAGTTGAATTATTCCTTGCTCCTTGTTGCCATTTCTAGCCCCCCCCCCATATCCATTATTCAGTATCACCATCATTCAGTAACTTCTGTTCCTTTGAAGTTTATTGAATATATATTAATCACTCAATCAAAATTCTGGTAACTGCGGTCTATAGAACTCCAGGACACCCTCCTTCCTTCCTTAATGACCTCAGTGCCTGACTAAGACTCTCACTCCTCTCCAACTCTTGCCCTCATTCCCGGGGACTTAAACACACACACTGGTACTCCTTCAATATTCTTTTTTTTTTTTTTTTGGCTTTTTGGAGGGGGGAAGGCAGGGCAACCAGGGTTAAGTGACTTGCCCAAGTTTTTGTGTTAAATGTCTGAGGCCGGATCCAAATCAAGGTCCTCCTGACTCCAGGGCAAGCACTCTACTCACAGAGCCACCCTCCTTTAATATTCTTAACCTCCCAGTTCTTCAATGTCCCCATTTCTTGTGATCTACTCCTCCACTTCACCACAGGTACGCACAGGCATGACCATACCCTTGATCTTGCTATCACCCAGGGATATTCAACATCCATGTTTATAAGCTCTGAAATTCCTTTATTTCATTATAATTTCAGCTGTCACTCCACCTAACTCCATTTGTAGCTCCAAACCCTGTTCTTTCACCTCACTATAACTTCTAATCCCTCAACCTCTCAGTTATTTCTCAGCACTGGATACATTTTCTTCCTTTCCCCTTCCTGACCACCCCGTGAGGAAGCTCAACTCTGTACTGTCCTCATCTCTCATGTCTTTTGTACCTTTATTCTATAGAACATCTTGCCTTTACAAACCCAGCCTTAGACTACTCCTACCATTTACTGCCATCATTCCTACTTATGTGCTTTTGAAAATCATGAAACCATACTGAGTCCACTACAATTTTATATTACACAATATCAACTGGACCCTCACTACAGAAAGGCAATCCTCTTATACCTCCCTATAAACTGATTCACTACTGTATACATTACAGTGGTTTTTCCAAGCTTTTTCAGTTCTCCTCAAGTCTCCCACAATCCTCCCTCTCCCAATACGGATTCTTAGTTGAAAATCTTACCTCATATTTCACTGCTAAAACTGAGACCATCTGCAGAGCTCTCTCTTTTCTCCTGTTCATCTCACATTATGCAGATGCCTTCTGCCTCTATCATTGCTTTCTCTCCTGTTTCACGTGATGAAGGCATTCTCTGTTTGAAGGCAAATCCATCTACATGCACATGTGATCCCATTCTATCCTTTCTTCTCCCTTCTTCTATCATTGCTACTCTCTTACTAATATTTAATCACTCCTGTTTCTTGACTTCCTGCGAATGTGTCTATGGCTCCCACCTTCAAAAACATTTTATTTGGGCCAGCATGCCCTGCTAGTTGCCATCCTCTATCTCTCCTCCTTTCTGTGGATATAGTTTTGAGAAGGCCATGTATAACAGGTACCTCCACATCCTTTCCTCTCATTTTTTCTTAACACTAGGCAGTCTGGCTTCCAACCTCATTCAACTCAAGCTTTTCTCTGCAAAGGTACAAATGGTCTCTTACTTGCCATATGTAATGGCTTTTTCTCAGTCCTGATCCTTCTCTAATTCTTTGCAGCATCTGACACTGTCATTCACTCTCATCTTGATATTCTTTTCTTTCTAAGCTGAATTCATTTAGGGTAGGGTCTGTATTTTGCCTTTTGTTTTTGGCATCTCCAGTGCTTCGCACAGTGTCTGGCCTATATTAGGTATTTGATTACATTTTATTGATTACTGACTTACTGACTGGTTCTCCCCCTATTTGACCAATTCTCAGTCTCATCAATGGTTGGTTCCTCATCAATGTTATGCCCAGTAACAGTGAAGGTCCCCCAGTGCTCTGTCCAGGGCTTTCTCCTGTTACTTCTCTATATAATAATTCCCTTAATGATTTCATCAGTTCTTATGGTATCAATTATCCTATCTATGCAGATGACTCTCAGATCTGCTTATCCAGCCTTAATTTCTCTGCTGACCTCCAGTCACATCTCCAACTGCTTTTTTGACACCTTGAATTGAATGTTCCATATACATATTAAACTCAACATTTCTGAAACTGAGTTCATTATATTTTTCCCTTTAAATTCTCCTCCATTTCAACTTCTCTATGTTGTTGAGTGTGCTATCATCTTCTCAGTCACTCATGCTCACAACCTAGGTGGCATCTTCAACTCTTCACTCTCTCACCCCCATATACAACTAATACTTAAGTTCTGACTTCATCTTCATAACATCTCTTGTACACAGCCACTTCTCTCCTACAATAGTGCCACCACCATCATGCATGCTCTAATCTCCTCATTCCTGGATTATTGCAATAAATAGCCTGCCAACTGGTCTTCCTGTTTCAAGTTTCTCCTCACTCAAATCCATCCTCCACCTAGGAGGGGTCAAACTGATCTTCCTAAAACATAGCTCTGACTGTGCACCACCCCTATTCAATAAACTCCTATTACCTCCAGGATCAAATATAAAATATTCTTTGGGGGGGGGGGGGTAAAAGTACAAGCAGTTCTTATATCCCTACTTCCAAAAGAAAGGAAACTGTAGCCCAAGAACATATACTGCTTTAGAACCCACATCCTTCTGATTTCTAGCCCATCATTCTTGGCATAGGCCCATGCTTCCCCTCAATATTTAGTGATGACATGTTAAATATGCAAATAATGCCAAAGGGAATTATAGAGTACTCATATAACCATTACTGTAGGCATACAGGATTTTAACATGAAGATGAAAGAATGGAAGTTAGAGGTGAAAACGTCAAGGACTTAAAGTTATGTGTCATAGTTCTTGAGTGTGATATTTGCTAAAATCATTTACTCATACTGTTGAACACAAGATATACAAAGCTTTTGACTTAGAGGCACCTGTAATGAAGACCACTTGTTTCTCCAACAGGTCTGCATGTTCTTGGTCAGTGGTGATGAATGCTATTTCTAACTCTTAGAAACCTTGTTTCACAAACCCTTATGTTCACATGCTCCCTATATCACCTGCTATTTATCTGATGTCTTGCTACACTGAAATCATAAATAGCCTGCTTCATGGAATGACTGTCAAAAACTGAAGTTAAAAATAAGAGCTTTTTGCTTCTCAGAATGAAAGCCAAATGACAGACACTGCACAGATTAGAATGGATTCCAAATGATGTGCCTGACTTGCTGGGTATACTCACTAAAACAACACTCTCCCCTCCTGGCTGCAGGAGAATTACACCTTAGAGTGCTTTACAGATACTAACTAGCTTGCCTAATTTGTCCATTCTCCCTTTTCTTGTGTCACAGATTGTAAAATATAGAGAACATCTTATCCAAAAGTAATCTAGAGGCAGTGGTAGTATAGGGAAAATACCTCTAAATTTGGAGGTGGTCAATCTGGGTTTGAGCAGTGGCTGTCACTAACTAGCAGTGTGACTTTGGACAAATTACCTAACCTCTCCAAAGTTGCCCTGATCTGGAAAATTAGGTATGTAGATCAGATGATTTCTAACATCCTATAGCTCTAACATTCTATATTTATTATTTCTAGCATTCTATAGTTCTAACATTCTATAGTTTTAATTTGTTACAAGAAAGGAAAGGGAAATTCATGCTTGCAATATTGGGAGTGAAGGGAGGAAGGGAAGGGAAGGAAATTAACATTTATATAGCATATACTATGTGTTTATAAATATTATCTCATTTGATACTCACAACCACCTTGAGAGGTAGGTGATATTACTATCCTCATTTTACATTGAGGAAATTGAAGCAAATAGTGGCTAAGTGACTTCCCCAAGGTCGCACAGCTAATAAAGATCTAAGGCTGCATTTGAACTAAAATATTCCTGACACCAGGCTTGACACTATCTACTGTACCACCAGTTGCCTCTGGAGGACCTCCAGAGGCCATCGAGGTTAGTTTCCTACTTCCAGGCAGACTGACATTCAAACTATTCAAGGTAGAGTGCTGTATTCAGAGATCAGACACAATATCACACGATGTACTTGAGAAACTAGTAAAAAGAACACTAACTGGAAGAGTCAAGATAGATAACTTATGTTTTTGGATCTGCTCCTAAGTGGCTGTGTGACCCTGGGACAAGCCACCAAAGCTCTGGATCATCCTTTCATCTCCTGTGAGAAGAAAGAGTTGGACTAGATGATCTTTGAAGACTTTCCAATATTAAAATTCTACATTTGATTTCAAAAAGTTCTTCCATACAACCGATCAGTCTCATTCTAGTGAAAATTTCAGTCCTTTCCTTCCCTTCTCTCCTTTTTTTGAGATGCAGTGACTGGTCCCTACCCCCTTTTGGACAACCATTTATGTTTAAAACTAATTATTAAATCCTAACCTATCCTTCTCTATGAAAAACAACCTCAATCACAATGATCTTTTCTTTACATGAGTCAAATTTTCTCTCTTTTTAGTCATGTGAGTTTTTCTTTTGATGGACTCAAAGTTTTTCCACCTTTTTTCCTCAGGAATCAAAATTAAGCCATATGCATTAATACGGTTATTTTGATGAGAGCACAAACTCCTTTGTCTTTAAATACATGTTACAGTTGATATTCCTGGGACAAACCATACCTATGTTCCTGTCTCCTAGTAGTTTTATTTATTCATTCATTCAATATCTATTAAGCATGTCTTCTATATATAGTCATGGGAAAAATACAAAGTTTAGAAAAAATAACTATAATATGTAATATTATGAATGCATTAAGACATACAAAATTAAGTACTACATAAAGTTTGAGAAGTAGGGATAAGTAATTGCCTACCAGAGGGGAGAAACCAGGCATTTAAGGCATTTAAACCTGCAAAAGTCATTTAAGTTGGTCTTTAATGACATGAAGGCATTCTAACACACAGTCATGACAAATTGTATTTGTTGATATATTTCATCAAAGTGAATATTTAATTAGGGTAGTAGTATGGAATGGTGAAAAGAATACTGGGTTAGGATCAGAGAATCTGAATTTCAATCACAGCCCCTCCAACCCATTATATAAACACAGACAAATCAATGTTTTAAAGCAGAGCCTTGGTTATATCATTTATTTAAAAAAATCATAATAACTGACCTATCTTGTAAAGAAAAATATGAAATATCTGAAATAACAACTACTTTGTTAATTGCTTGAAATACTCTGTAATTTGCAAAGCATTACAAGAGATGGAGATTATAATTATTGTCTCCTCTAAGGTTACCTTCTATCTAATGTACATATATGTGTATATATATATACATGTATAATGTTACATATGCAACTATTTACATATTGCCTCCAATAAATGTAACCTCATTGCAAGTAACATCAGATTTTTTTGATGTATTGACCATTTTTTTCTCTTCTTCA
The DNA here is from genome assembly GCF_028583685.1 of Petaurus breviceps papuanus. Taxonomy (NCBI): domain Eukaryota; kingdom Metazoa; phylum Chordata; class Mammalia; order Diprotodontia; family Petauridae; genus Petaurus; species Petaurus breviceps. Next base: position 18,729,598 of record NW_027187360.1, on the reverse strand, counting down.
TTTATTTTTTTTTTAAATTAAAGATGGTTTGGGGTGAAGTGGAGAGGAAGGAAAAGGTACGGGAGGAATCTAGGTGTTGAAAAATACATAAATAATAATCTATCTTAAAATTAGAATGTAAGTTCTTTGAGGACAAGGGCTATGTTTTTTTGCCTTTCTTTGTATGCCTAGTATTTAGTACAATGCCTGATACAGTGAGAGTTTGATAAACGCTTTTTAAAATTTATTTGATTGTTATTTATAACAACAATACAAAAGGACTTTCCTAGCTGGAGTCTAGCTTTTCCCATTAGGCTGTAAATTCCACAAGGGAAAGCCCAATTTAATTCAATTCAATAAGTAATCACAGAACTTCCTGAGGGAAGAACACCATTTACAATATGCCTGAGGAGATGAAAATATAAAAGATATGGCTGAAGTCTTAATGGAGCTCATGAATCTAGTAAAGAAATTGGACATATACATAAATTAGTATAATGTAAAATAATGTGCTAGTGTCTAAAAGAAGTACAAGCAGTCTTCTCTAAAATATGTAATCATTTACAGTCTAGCTAATTATGGTAATTATCATCTCCCCTATTATAATGGGAGCTCCTTGAGGGCAGGAACTTTCTTTGTATCCTCAGAACTTAGCACGGTACCTGACATTTAATAAATGCTTGTTGAATGACTAAGTTTCAAGGCTGGAAGAGGTCATTACTAACTGGGAGGAGCCAGGTAGATTTTCTAAAAAAGCAAACTACAAGTAGTAGACTTTAAAGAATGGATAGAAATCTAACAGAAAGATAAGGAGAGAGTATTCCAAGCATAGGGAACAATCTGCCCAAAGGCATGGAAGCAGGAATGTACAGGGCACATATAGGAATGCTATATAGTAGAAATGTGGAGAAGGAAATAGCAAACCACTCTACTGTCTTTGCCAAGAAAGCCCCAGAAAGGGTCACAAAGAGTTGGACATGACTGAAATGGCTTGAACAACAACAAAATAGTTCAGATTTACCAGATTGTGAAGCACAAGGTGGGGAGTAGTATGAAAAAGTTGGAAAGAAGATACCAGATTATGGAAGACTTTGAACTTTACTCAGCATCCATTAAAGAGATGGGTAGTACTATGACTGTCTAGAATTTACACGTGTGGAAGTTATGTCCCATTAATTAAATCAAAAGATCCACAAAAGTACAGAAATATATATAAGGACTTGGAATGAGAAGGATGGTTTGGAGAAGGAAGAGAGAGGAAGTAGAAGACTTGTGAGAAGCACAGTGAGAAGCATGTATAATGTGATAGAAAAGGGGAAAGAGGAGAGGCAGAAATAAAGAGTCAAATCAGAAATAGAAAGGGAATAATTCTAGAGATACTGAATTAACAGGATTTGATAAATCACTAGATATGAAAAGTACAGGAGAAGGAAGAATAGACATTAGGTGGATGGCTCATAAGCATGAAAAACTAGGCAAATGAATTTGCCATAAATATAACTAATAAAGTCCAAGGGAACAGGTTTAAGAATAAAAACAACAATAACAAAAGCCCTAAGAGATTATCAAATCCAATCTTATTTTACAGGTGAGAAAAGGGAGACCCATAGGAGTGAAGTGACTTAACGAAGAGAACAGAGGAAGTATTACAGAATTTCAAAGTTGGAAGAAATCTCAGCAATTAAGTCTATCTCCTATTACCCCAAAATCCCTTACCATAATATTTCCCATCAAGCAGTCAATCAGACTCTGCTTGAGGACCTCCAGTGAGGGAGGTCTTTCTGACAGAGCTGATGGCACTTTTAGAAAACTTAAGTTATCAGAAAATTTTTCTTCATATGAAGCTCAAATTTGCCTTTTTGTAACTTCTACCCATTCTTCCTAGTTGCATCCTCTAGAGCCAAACACAACCAATTTATTGTCTTTTCCATATAATCATACTTGAGGCACGTGAAGACAGTTATGTCTACTCTGAGTCTTCTCGAGGATAACCATTTCGGGCGTGTGTTAGTACATTTTTACTTATTTTGTTAAATATTTACCAATTACATTTTAAAGTTAATTTTCTCCCTTAGTCCTACCCCTCCCCCCAATAAGAAGGCAAGAAATGTGATATAAATCATACATTTGAAATCATGCAAAACATGTTATCTTTAGCTATGCCTCAAAAAACGCAAACAAAATAAAGTGAATAAAATTATGCTTCATTCTGAACTCAGACTTCATCAGTTCTTTATCCAGAGGTGGATAACATTTTTTCATTGTAACTACTTCAGAACTGTCTTAGATCATTGTATTGATCAGAATAGTTAAGTCATTCACAGGTGATCATAATACAGCATTGTTACTGTGTACAATGTTCTCCTGGTCCTGCTCACTTCACTTTGCATGAATTCATATATGTCTTCCCAAGCCTTTCTAAAACGATCCTGCTAGGCATTTTTTATAGCACCATAGTATTCCATTACATTCATATACCACAACTTGTTTAGTCATTCCTCAACTCATGGGCATCCCCTTAATTTCCAATTCTTTGCTACCACAAAAAAGATCTGTGCACTCTCTCTCTCCCCCTCTCTCTCCATACACACACACACACACACACACACACACACAACATATATACACACATATATTTACATATAGGTGTTTTTCCTTTTTTTCTAATCTCTTTGGGATACACAGATCGAGTAATGATATTGCAGGGTCAAAGCATATGCACGGTTTTATAGCCCTCTGGGCATTGTTCCAAATTACTCTCCAGAATGGTTGGATCAGTTCATGACTCTACCAACAGTACATTAGTGTCCTAGTTTTCCTACATCCTCTTCAACATTTATCATTTTCTCTGTTTGCCATATGAGTCAATCTGATAAGTTCAGTATGGTCCCTCAGAGTTTTAATTCACATTTCCTCTAATCAATGGTGACTTAGAACAGTTTTTCATAGCTATTGATAGCTTTGATTTCTTTTTCTGAAAACTAGCTTCACATCCTTTCAATATTTATCAGCTCTGGTCTTTCCATCAAGAATGCTAGAAAGTTCTCAATTTAATTAAATATCCATTCCCCCACCCAGAAGGATTATATTTGGTTTTGCTGGATAGGTGGTTCTTAGTTTTATCCTAGCTCTTTTGCCTTCCGGAATATCATGTTTCAAGCCCTCCACCCCTTTAATGTGAAAACTGCTAAACCCTGTGTGATCCTGACTGTGGTTCCATGATATTTGAATTGTTTCTTTCTATTTGCATTATTTTCTCCTTAACCTGGGAGCTCTGGAGTTTGGTTACAATATTCCTGGGAGTTTTCAGTTTGGGATCTTTTTGAGGAGGAGATCAATGAATTCTTTAAATTTCTATTTTACGTTCTGGTTCTAGGATATCGGGCCATTTTTCCTTGATAATTAATTTCTTAAATTATTATGTCTAGGCTATTCTTTTCATCATCATTTCATAGTCCAATAATTCTTAAATTAAGAGATAAGCATCTCCAGGTCCATCAGAGCCAGGATTTGAATATGTGTCATCTAACTCCAAATCAGTGCTTCTTTTTCAAACATATATTTCTCCTGAAATGATCTACAATGATATGCTGAATAGTGCACAAGTTTACCAAGTCATTCATATATAACATCAAACATACAGTCAACACATAAAATAATAAACTGTCTCAAGAGACAGCCTTTCTCAAATTTTAACAGCTCCTATTATAATTTGGTTCAGTGAGAATAAAAAACTACACAGCAGTTGGCTTTTATTTAGATCTCAGTTCCTGCCAAATAGCTCCCACTTTCTGGTTAGGGGGGATATTTGTAGTTTCTTCCAGAAAGTCATCATGTCTCTTTTACTTCTCTTTTAAGAGGCCCTGTTTGATCTGTTTTCTTTTCTGGGCTTATTATGGGTAATTACTCAATAAAGAACTGTTTTCCCCTCTTCTTCTAGATCTCTCCTTTAAAGTACCATCTCACTGGGGTGAAATTTCTTTCTTCCTCTTTTGATTTCACTCCATCACAATCTAGCTTTCATCTAGACATGCCTTAAAATCTGATGGAAGCAGTTACTACAAAGTGAAGCCTCCAGATTCTCTCTCTCTCTTTCTCTCTCTCCCTTTCTTCACTTTTATCTTTCCTTCTCTCTTTCTCTCTCCTCTTCTCTCTTCCCTTCTCTCTCTCTCTCTGCCTCTCTCTTTTTCCTCCTTCCTTCCCTTTTCTCACTAAAGCTGAAAGATAAAGGAAATGAGAACCTTCAATCCCTCACTTCCAAAAGCAAAGTGTCAAGGGCCTGGTCGTTGCCAGGCAAGAGTTAGCTATATGCTTCATTTACTGCACTGGGAAGACAAAACAAAGAATTGAGCTTAGGCCCCTTCAGTGCCCTGGTAACCTACTGCACTGCAGGCACATAGAGCTATATGAGCCTCTTGTTACATCAATCAGGGAATTGGGAATTAAAGAGTTTTAAAGGCAAATGTTTCTGGAGTGAATCCTACATTTGAGCCCGTCTCCTTTCCCTTATAAGTTTTCCCAATTCCAGGCGTTAGGTCTTTGAACAGAAAAAGAATATTAACAAGGGATCTGCTTGAATTCCTTCGTGGGGCACTGGGCTAAAAGAGGGGATAAACTTCTTAATTAGCAGAATTATCTCAGATTAAGGCAACTAGAAAGCATGCTCTTCACTGCCTTTCAAAGTTACTTTCCCATCTTGGTGGCATTGAAGTTAGTTCTTTAGGAGAAGATAAGGCAGTACAAACAGACTGAGCTAGTGAGGAACTTGGCCTGGAATTAATAAATTCAGATTGTTACAGAATAAAATACCAGCATAGTTCTCTACTTAAACTGCAATCTCAATGTAGCTTTTCACACATCCATGAAGTGTTTACATTTTTGAGGAAAAAAATAGTTATAATGCACAAGAAACGCAAAACAGCATTTTAGGAGAAAGTCATTGAGACTGAATTGTCCTAAGTAACAAAGGAGTCCCAAATGAAAAAATGTACCCTCCACTCCCACCTCTTCTGACTATAATGTTTTGTTTGCTTTTTTCTTTCCAAATTATTTAGTAAAATATTTCCCAATTATATATATATAATTTTAACAATCTTTTTTTTAATTTTAAAATCCAAATTGTCTCTCTCCTTTTTGTCCCTCACTCTCCGTTGAGAAGACAAGTGATTTGTTAGCAGTTATACATGAAAAGTCATGTAAAACATATTTCCATATTATTCATGTGACAAAAGAAAAGACAAAAAACACACAAAAATAAGTTTTTTTTCTTTTTTAAATATTTTATTTTAGACTCAAGAGTCAGAACACAAATACAGAATAGAGAAAAGAAACCAAAACATATCATAAACTAAAATACAAAGAAAAAAAAAACAGCTTTTGTGCATAGCAGAACATAAGAGAGGATTCAAAATATGTAACAATAAATTTTCATTTCAAGAAAGTTTGTATGATAAATAATATACGTTGTGTTAAGAATGGTCCATCTTTTCTTTGCTTGCTTGTAAATTTTCTTTTGTTCTCTGCTGTGTACCTTTTTACTTAGTTCTTTTTCTCCTCCTCTCCCAGAAGGCTACAATAAAGTTTAAATATTTTTCTCTATAGCTATAGATATATATATGCATATATATATAAATACACATATAGACATATACATCCCCAAACACACTCTACTCCTGATCTTTGTTTTTATGTTTGTGCATATCTCTTGTTTCCTACCGCTCCTGCCTCCTCTACTCTACTTCTACTACCCACTACCTTGCCCTCCTATTTTTTGCCTACTCCCTTCCAATGATCCTTCCCGTACCTTTCCATTCCCATAAATCTAAAGACCTTTCTATACTCCCTTTTACTTATTCCCTTACCTGCCCCTCTAAAGATCCATCTCTTGTCCTCTCCCCCAATCCCAATGCCCCTACCATTTTATTTCTTCTGAATTTAGAAGACTTTTATGCTCTTCTAAACATATATGTATTGTTCCATCAAACCCATTCCCAATGAAAGTAGGTCAGTAGAACTACCAGCCCTCCTCCCCATCTAATTCCTCTGTATCCATTCTTCCTCTTGCACTTCATTTGTATACAATAATTACTCTTTTTAGCTGTTCCTAAACAGTTTTACTTTTTAAATTCATATCATACTCAGGTTTACTCCAATCTTTCTTATGGATACCCAATTATTAATAAGAATCTTAGACATATATTTTACATATATAAAAAGTAAACAATTTGTCCTTATGAATCCCTCATAATCAGTCTTTCGAATGTGCCTTATATTTCTCTTGGTTCTTGTATGTTCAATCTTCTATTAAGTTTAGAATTTTTTTTAACAAAGTCTTGAAAGTCTAAGAGTTTATAAATGTTCATTTTTTTCCATTCAGGATAATAATTAACTTTGCAAGATATGATATTTTTGGTTGGAACCCAAGCTCTTTTGCTTTTTGATATGTTTGTTCCAAGACCTGCAATCCTTTAAGGTCTCTGCTCCTAGGTCTTGTGCAATTCCCATTGTGACACCATATTTAAATTGTTTTAATTGTCATACTATTAATACTTTATCTTTGAGGTGGAAGTTTTGGACTTTGACTATGTTATTCCTATGAGTTTTCCTCATAGGATCTCTTTTAAGAGGTGATTAATGAATGCTTTCTATGTCTACTTTCCCTCCTTGTTCTAATGCTTCAGGACAATTTTCTTTAATTATTTCTTGTATCAGGATTCTTTTTTTAATCATAACTTTCAATTAGTTCAATTATTTTTATATTTTCTCAGTCTACTCTCCAAATCTGTTGCTTTTTTTCTTATGTTTCACTTTCTCTCCTATTTTTTTCCATTATTCACATTTTGTTTAATTGTTTATTGATCTCTTATAATTTTACTGGCTTCATTATGCCCAATTCTAAATTTCAAGGTGTCATTTTCTTCCTTAAGATTTTGGATCTCATTTTCTAATTGTCTGACTTTCTTTTCATACCCTTCTTTTTTTTGGATTATTTTTTTCTTGGATTATTCTTATTTTCTTTTTTAGTTTTTCCTCCATCTCTGTCATTTGATTTTTATAGTCTTTTTTTAAATCTTCTATGAATTCTTTTTGGGTAGGTGACCATTTGATGCTTCTCTTTGGGGGCTTCTTTACTTCAATATTCTCCTCTGAAGATGAACCCTGGTCATCTCTATTTCCATAGTAACTTTCTGTGGTTGGAGTCTTTCTTCTTTGCCTGTTCATTTTTTTTTGTGTGTGTGTGGTAATAGCCTAATTTTTGTAATCACTTCTAGCCCTGGGGTATGGAAAATGGTGTCTCTTGCTCCAGATTTTCAGGTCTTCTCTCTAACATGGAACCAAAATCAAACCTTCAACCTCCTGTAAGTGCCCACAGCCAGGGGCTTTCTGCCGCACTGCTTTTGCACTTACTGGGCCTGTGCTGGTTCCTTCTCACCCCAGTCACTCTTCACAGCACAGCTGGGTCTGATGTTCCTTGTCAGCAGAGGTTCCTTTGATCTTCCTGGGGTCAGAAGCCCTAGACCCCTCACTATCCCAGGGGCAAATTTCTGGTGGCAGGGGCTGAGGCATCCTCTCCAACCAACCAACCCAGGACTTGGCACTTATTGTTTAAGCTTGCTGCTTGTTGTTAAAAAGTAACTTAGCCTGGAGGTGTTTACTGTTCATAGGGATCAAACTTCTTCCTGGTATTTTTCTTCTCAAATTGTCCCAGGAAGACCCTGGTTGAGCCCCCTTATTTATCTCCACCCACACTTTGTTTGCCCTAAGGTGCTATTTTAAATCTTTTGTGAGAGAAAATTTTGAGAGTTTGGAATTTTCTGACCTACTGCACCAACTTCCCAGAATCCTCTCTAAAGAAAGTTAAAAAAATGCTTCAAACTACAGGGTTCGTCAGTTCTCTCTCTTTCTGGAGGTGGATAGCATTTTTCATTATGGGTCCTTTGGAATTGTCTTGGATCATTGTCTTGATCAGAGTAGTTAAGTCTTTCACAGTTGGTCATCCTTACAGCACTGCTGTTACTGTGTAAAATGTTCTGGTTCTGCTCACTTCATTTTGCATGAGTTCATATAAGTCTTCGCAGGTTTTTCTGAAACCATCCTGCTAGTCATTCCTTATAGAGCAACAGTATTCCATTACAATCATATTCCACCGCTTGCTGAGCCATTTCCCAATTGATGGGCATCCCCTTGATTTCCAATTCTTTGCCACCACAAAAATAGCTGCTATAAATAGTTTTGACATATGAGTCCTTTTCCCTTTTTGTTGATCTTTTTGGAATATAGAAGTAGTAGTGGTATTGCTAGTTCAAAGGGTATGCAAATTTTATAGCTCTTTGGGCAGAGTTCCAAATTGTTCTCTAGAATGGTTAGACTAGTACAGGACTCAGACAGTGCATTAGTGTCCCAATTTTTCCATATCCCCCCTCCAGCATTTGTCAATTTCCTTTTCTTTTCTAACTGCAATCTTTAAAAAAAAAAAAAAGCATTTGATATCATGATTCTCAGATGACTGAAATGGTTTACATGTCCTTCCTTTTCTTTCTTCTCTACATTAAAGAAATTATCCCCAATGCAAGAATTATTGCCATCAGCCCAAGGCCATATTCTCCATTGCAGCATGGAACAAGGGCCTCAAGGCCCCCAATGTACCATCACTTAGTCCTTTAAAATAGAGACAGATGTGGTCTTAAGACATCTTTCCTGGGGCTAATTTTTTTTTTAAATCAAGGAAGGATCCTGTAATGAAGTATATTATGTGGCTTTTCAGAGAAATGAAAAAAAAAAAACAGGATACTCTGCTCAAAATGACCTTCATTTAATGTTTCCAAAATTAACTACTTTTAACCCTATGATCTTGTACAACTTAATTAAATTCAACAAGTACTTATAAAACACCTAGCATATGTAAAGTACTACGCTAGACATAAGGAATTCAAAGCTTATAATTCCATGGGGATATACAATAGTTAAACAATACACATATGTATACATGTAGAGAGATAAAGAGATAGTAATTTCAGGATGAGGTTCACTAATGATTGAGGTAATAGGGAAGATCTCTTTTAGGAGATGGTATCTGAGCTGAGATGTGAAGAAAATTAAAGGTTCTAAGAGGTATAAGCACAAGGGACAGAAATTAGGTTAGTTTGAAACACTGAGTATGTGAGGGGAGCTAAGAAAAAATAGCCCAGAGGGGTAGGCTGGAGACAGATTAGGAATATTTTAAATGCCAAACAGAAGGCTTTGTATTTTATCCTAGAAGCAATAGTCACTTAAGTTCCTTTAGTCCGGAAATGACTCATTTTATTTCCCTCTATACCCTCCTCCTACTCCTACCTGCCATTTTACTGTAAAGGGTACCATCATCCTCCCTGTCCCTCAGGCTCACAACCTGGGAGTTACCCTGGACTCTTCACTATCTCTCACTCCCCTCCCCTATATCCAGTCTGTTCTCAAGGTCTGTCAACTTCACCTCTGCAACATTTACTTCCTATTTATTTTGTATATAGCTTGCTTTGCCTATATTTGTTTGCATGTTGTATCCCTCTTTCTTGAGGGCAGGGACTGTCTTTTACCTCTTTTTGGGTCCCTAGAACTTAGCAAAGGGCTTGACACATAGTAGGCCCTTAATTTGTGCTTATTGATTAATCTATTGAAACGATATGGTGATTATGATGATTTGGGTGGCAGAGGTGGACCTGTGATTTCACTGACATAGGGAACTCCCAGTAAGGAAATTCTCTTTAATAATGCAGCCCAACACCTGCTCTTCAACTTAGTCACAGGGAGTTGTCCTTGGGCAGTAAAAGGTTAAGTGACTTGTCTAATTCAAGAATAGTAACTCAGTGACAGTGGATCACCAGGAGATATCAGGCAATGATTCTTCAAAGTACAGGAAAAAGCAATAATAACAAGAGGGGAGAAGAATATGACTAAATGAGCATAATGACTAAACATATGTGTATACACAGCTTTGTAAATGTGAAAATTCCATAAGTTTAAGTTATTATACCAAACGACCTCTTCTCTCTAGAAGTCTCCCACACCATTCTTTACATCTTCATTGAACTGAGGACTTTCTTAGTTTATCAAAACAAAATAAAACAAAGCACAAACAAAAACAAGTAGGCCAAAGGCTGGCAAGCTTCTCTTTTCTACTCTTCTCAGATAAAGAGGTGTTCGCTTTCCTTGCCTAGACCAACCCCCTACATAAACCATTCATCTCAACCATTCCATCTTCTCAAGTAGATTGATTGATTCCCTTTAATGCTACTTCAGTCCCTCTATTGATCATACCAAATTTATCCTGAGTACAGCTTTTTGGTGCATAGTTCTTCCTTCACTTTGTCTTTCCCATTAGACTGAGCCCCTTGAGAGCAAGGGCACTCTCTCACCTTTCTTTGTATCCCCAGTTCTGAGCACAATGCCTGGGATAAAATAGTGATGAGGTACAGGCTCTGGGATTCCCCTAGAGCTCTCCTGGAGTCTTCCCAGATGAGGCATTTGCTTGAGGCCATAAGCCTTTCATTACAGCTCTGGCCAAAGTTCGGTTACTAGCCTAGGCCTCCATTGTCTAGCTACTCCCCACCCCACCCTTGATCCTCCCAAAATATCTCTGCCCAAATCTGTTATCCTTAAACTTGCCTAGCCCTCCATCATCTCTCATCTCTAGGTAGCCTCCAGCTATTTCCCACCCTTAATCTCCCATTACTGGAGTGTGACCTCATTTAATTCCTCCTAAAGACCCTCCCCAAACTCCTCCTCTACACTAGCCCTAGAACCCTCCCACAATCTTTCTGTATATAAACTCCATCTTTTCTCCAGGAGAGCAGAGAATTATCTAGTGCAGACTCACTCTGTGTCAGATTATTCTGGCTTGCTTGTCCAATACAAGCATCATCTTTGCCTAGACTCCTTAAGAGTCTATCCATTATGGTGAACCTTTAATAAACATTGCTTTACTTTGAGAGAAGACTTGAGGAGAATTCATTCAACAGGGCCTGGATTGTTGGTTTTTTGGGGTCTTGCACACCCCTAAGCCTTAAACCTCAACAATAGGAGCTTAATAATTGCTGAAGAACTACTTTAACTATCATTCTTCTTTCTCTATTCTTAATCTTCAGTCTTTTCCTATCTACTGTTCCTTCCCTGCTACTCATTAATAGGAACAAATCTTCCCCATTTTCTAAAAATCCTCACTAGATTCTATAGTCCTCTTTGGCTATTATTCCATAGCTCTCCTTCCTTTTGTAGCTAAACTCCTTGAAAAAGTCATTACTATATACCTCCAGTTCTTTCTTCTTGTCTTATACTCTCCTCCATCCTTTGCAATCTTACTCCCAACCTGAATATTTACCTAAAACAGTTTTCACCCAAGTTTGCAATGATTTCTTAAATGACAAATGTAAAAGTCTTTTTTCAATGCTCATTCTTCCCTTCTCTGCAGCATTTGCCCTGTTGACTACCTTTTATATATTCTCTTTTCTTTGGTTTCTGTAGGACTGTTCTCTCTTGGTTTTCCTCTTACCTATCCTCTGACCATTCCTTCTCAATCTCCTTTGCTGTATCATCACTTACATTATTTATTCCTACTAACTACAGTATCCCCCAAGAGTCTGTTGTGATCCCTCTTCTCTTTATCTTCTATACTATGTAACTTTGGAGATCTCCTTAGCTTCCATGGTTTCAGTTATCTCTCTTCAGATAACTTTCAGATCTATATATCTAGCCTTAGTCTCCAGAATTCTATTATATCTCAGACTGTATGTGCTGTTGGAATATCAAACCCAATACATCCAAAACAGATCTTGTTATCTTTTTTCTTTTTTAAAATTAATTTCAGTTTTCAACATTCACTCCCATAAGCTTTTGAATTTAAAATTTTCTTCACCTCCCCTCCCCCCTCCCCAAGATGGCATACAATCTGATGAAGGCTCTACATATGCATTCCTATTAAACATATTTTCATATTAGTCATGTTATAAAGAAGAATTAGAATGAATAGGAGAAATGATCAGAAAACAAGAGAGAGAGAGCAAATAATATGCTATGACCTGCATTCAAACTTCATAGTTCTTTCTCTGGGTGTAGATAGCATTTTCCATCATGAGTCTTTTGGGTTCTCTTAGATCTTTCCATTGCTGAGAAGAACTAGGTCTATCAAAGGTAGTCATCACACAACATGGCTATTATTGTGTACAGTCTTCTCTTGTTTCTTCTCATTTCACTCAGCTTTAGTTCACATCAGTCTTTCCAGATTTTTCTGAAGTCAGCCTGCTCATAATTTCTTATAACACAATAGTATTCCATTATATTCATATATCACAACTTGTTCAGCCATTCCCCAGTTAATGGTGATTCCCTCAATTTCCAATTCTTGGCCACCACAAAAAAAGAGTTGCTATAAATATTTTTGTACATGTGGGTCCTTTTCCAATTCATATGATCTCTTTGGGTTATAGCCCTAGAAATGGCATTGCTGGCTCAAAGGATATGCACATTTTTATAGTCCTTTGGGCATAGCTCTAAATTGCTCTCCAGAATGGTTGGATCAGTTCACAACTCCATCAGCAATGTATTAGTGTTCCGTTTTCCCCATATCTTCTCCAGCATTTATCATTTACCTGTTTTTTTTATGTTAGCCAATCTGATAGGTAGAATGTGGTACCTAAGAGTTGTTTTGATTTGCATTTCTCTAATCAATCGAGATTTAGAGCATTTTTTTTCATATAATTATAGATAGCTTTAATTTCTTTGAAAACTGCCTGTTCATATCCTTTGACCATTTAGCAATTGGGGAATGACTTCTTGTTATCTTGTCTTACAAAATATTCTCCTCTTCCCAACTTCTCTGTTACTTCTAAGGGCATCATCAAACATTCAGTTAATTGGTTCTCAACTTCGCTTTCACCCACAAATCTTCATTCATCCCACTCATACAACTAATCACTTGCCTAAGCTTATCCTTTCTTTCTCCATAATTTTTCTCATACATATCCCTTTCCCCCCATTCACACAGCCATCAGCCTAGGTCATACCTCATTATTTCCAACTTGAGTTTTGCAATGCTGCCTAATTGGGTTTTTTGCCTCAAATATCTCTCTCCTATAAGCCATCCTCCAGAGCTACAAAGTGATTTTCCTAAAGTGCAGGTTTGACCAAGTCACACACCACAAGCTCCTCAGTAAACTCTAATTTCTCCCTAATAAATTGAGGATCAAATATAAACTTTGTCATTTAAAGCTCTCTACTCTCCTGTTCATTATTTCCCTCTATATACTTTATTATCCACCAGGTTTTAACACAGTCTATCCTCCAAAGCTTGGAATGGCTCTTCCACCTTAACTCCATCTCCTAGAATCTCTTGCTTTGTTCAAGACTTGGCTCAACTATTACTTGCAGGAGGCTTTCAAAGACTGATCCATTAACTGCATTCAAGCTGCACTTACCTTCCTCACTAAGGTTACACATTATCTCCTCTGTATGTAGTTTATATATACCCTTATATGTACATGTAGTTCAGGGACATTAGGGAAGAGGTACCTTCTGAGGTAACCCTTGGAGGAAGATGAAGATTTCAAAAATCAGATGAGGAATACAGATGATGGCTGGCTCATGAAAAAAAATAAGAGGATAGAGATGGACAAACCAAAGATACCTCAAGTTCTTACGATGTTTGCCATGGGAGCTTTGGGAATGGTCTCAGAATCAATTAAAATAAGGAAAGAAGTTAGAAGGAGTAGCAGGTTTAGGTGGAGAAATTGCTAAGTTCACTTTTGAACTTTTGTTCCTCAAAGTTCTGTCTGAGCTACAGACTAAATGCCCAGCAGGTACAGATGCAGCACTCAATTCAGGGAAAAGACTGAGTCATCTGCTAAGAGGTGATAATTGAATCCACAGCAGTAGATTAGAAAGATCACTCAATGAAATAAAGAAGAGTTGGCTAAGGACAAGGCCTTGGGGAACACCCACACTTTGGAGTAGGAGGAGAATTCATAAATGGAAGAAAATGGTGAAGAATAAGAAGGCAGAATCACAAAAGCTAGGGGAAGGAGAGAATACTGAAGGAGTGATCAACAATGGCAAATGCTACATATTGCTATGTAAAAGTCTAGAAGAATGAGAAGTAAAGAAAGCATTTAAAGATAGAAACTAAGAGATCATTAGTGGCCTTTGAAAGTGAAGAGGAATAGGACTGGATGCTAAATTCTAAGTACCACAAAGGATACTAAAATTATTTATCTATTTGGCATTTATTAATAAATGAGTGAAAAATCATTTATTAAGTGCTTATTTTGTGAGCCACACATGGTGCTAATTTCTGGTATAACTAGAGAGAAGTGACTGTTTCTACTCTCAAAGACTTTTTCAAATTGAGTGAGAGCATATATGAGTATAGTTCCAAGGAGTATGACAAGGTCCTAAGCTTCTTAAGGTGTACCTATTCTTGGCTTAGTACTGTGCCGGTGCTGTGATGGCTACATAGACGCATTCCCCATATGCTCCTACCCTCAAGAAGCTTTCAGCTTAGTTGGAAAGCTCAAACATAAAAAATATGTCATTCAGTTAGTTTGATATTTCATCAACATAGGTATTCCCAACAGAACTCAATTTCATATATGCTTTCTTCTCATGTGCAATTACTGTTTATAGAAATCTTTCCAGAAATCCTTCACTGAACATCAACCCATTGTGTGGGATGTCTTCCTCTGGTTCTTTTAATATTTCATGGATGGCAGTGTTGTCATTTCTGATGACAATGATAACAAAGATGATAACCACTTCCACTGGCAGAGTTTCCAAAGTACTTTACATACAGTATCTCATCTGGCTCTGATCACAACCCTATAAAGGAAATACTACAAAAGTATTACTATCCTCCACTCCCCTTCATTTGCAGATCAGGAAACTGAAGCTTAGAGATGTTAAGTAAAATGCTGATGGTCATGCAGTTAGTCTACAAAAGTGGGATTTGAAGTCAAGTCTTCTTCACCCCAAGTCCAATACTCTACTGACCACAACAATATCTTTAATCTGCTAGCCCTTGATGTTACTACATGAACAGTATGACCAGTGTCATCCAATTACACATGTCCTTGATGACATTGTTTAGACCACTGCTTAAAGGTAAATAAAGTATTATTGGTAGTTGCACCAGCCTTTATATATCCACCATGCATCTTTCCATTGCCCTTTGGGTCACTTATAGTTTTAATTCTACAGAGATTCAGGTTTTCCAACATTCACAGACATATTTTTTTTTTTTGCCTTTTGGAGGGCAATTGGGGCTAAGTAACTTGCCCAAGGTTACACGGCTAGGTTTTTTTGTGTGGGTGTGGGTGTTAAGTGTCTGAGGCCGGAACCAAACTCGGGTCCTCAGACTCCGGGGCCAGAGCTCTTACTCACTGCGCCACCCCATTCACAGACATATTTGTAATCATATTTCAACATGGGAAGAAGTTAAACAGTAAGAGAATTAAAACAAAACAGTCAATTCTATGCTTCTTCTGCAATAGTAATATATCATACAGCAGGAATGGTCACTATTACTCACATTAGTAGAAAGTAGACAAATAATTTTACTACATGAATATACAAACATATGTAAAATACATATTTGTTGTTGTGCTTGTCCTTCATTTGAGTGAGGGAGGGCTGTTCAAGGTCACCAGCCTCACTTTCTCCTCCAGAGCCATCTGGGTTCAGTGGCCTGATATTCACCAGGATGACTAGAGATGGCCCAGGGTGCAATGGGAGACCCTGGCCCTTTTAGGCTTTTCAGGTACTCACTTTGAGTGAAGTAACACCCATTCAGTGAATAGGCTACTTTAAGAAGTGAGTCAAGGGATGGCCCCTTTAATAAAAAAAAAAAAAAATCAAATTGGGAGGGGAGGACCCTCTGAAAAGCTGGTCAAAAGAGAAACAGTTAATATTTACTATTTACATAGTAATCTGTATTTATAGGACAATCTATGAGCTTCAGAGTGAATTGGGTTTAAGGCTTGGTCTTTGAGAAAGAAATTTAGTCAGTAAACCCGAAATTAATGAGGTAGCTTTCAGTCAACAAAAAGTGCCTTCTTTTGGGCAGAGCACCTTCAGGTAAAGAAAGGGTGAGGAATGGCAAAAAACAGATTTATGAAAAATTATCTGATTAACTTAATCTTTTTTTTCCTTCACTATATAACCTCTGATACAGGATTTAATAAAAAGTAAAATATTTAAAAATAAAGGAAACTGAATAGCCACTGTGATGGATAATCCACAAATTGGATATCCCACCACAGTAGAGGGTCCTATTTTCTTCCAGATGCTGTACTACAATTTTTATTCAGAATTCAGAACTATTTCCTTATAAATAAGACTAAGAGGAAGATGGTAACATGAAGCAAGTTTTTGAAGTTTATTTTGTAAAACAATGTTTTCAAAACTTGACACTTAGTTGAGTAACAGTCCCCAATAAGTCAGTTTTCAGATATTTTTGCCCTAAACACATCCACAAATGTATGTTGTATATACATATACAAATATGTCTATTTAATGAAAAAGTATATATTTTATGCTTCACTAATACAAAAAAACCACTGAACCAGTTTTGCTCAAACTTTTTCAAGAGCTTGTTGCAATCCTAATTAAAATGCTCACAGACAGTGCAGGTGGTAGGGAACATAATATAGCAGAGCTAGTCAAATTCAGAGTGAATATTTAGAACCAGACAACCAAGATAGGAGAAAAATGACCCTTACTTTCTACTCCTTCAGAAAGAAAAGGCACCAATGGAAAATGAAGCAGCAGAAGGATTAAAAAAAAAAAAGCAAGGAAAGGGGAAAAAAAAAAACAAGCAAGTCTGCAAGGTTGTGAACTTGAGGAATAAAGGATAATAGAAGCTTTCATCAAAAAGAGGCAGGCAGATTTAAGGAAGAATATGACTTCCATTTGGGATATGTTGAGTTGAAGATATCTGTGGATGTCTATAGGATATCCAAACGGATATTACTTTGGGTAGCAAGATGATGCAGTGGATATAGTATCACGCCTAGATTCAGGAAGACCTGAGTTCAATTTGGGCTTCAGATGCTTATTATCTGTGCAACCCTGGGCAAGTCACTTGATCTCTGTTTGTCTCAGTTTCCTCATCTGTAAAATGGAGATAATAATAGCACCTATTTCCAAGCATTGGTGTGAAGATCAAATGAAATAATAATTGCCATGTACTAATAAGCACAGTTCCTAGCACATAAGTACTATATAAAAGTTGGCTATTATGATTATATTATGGTTTTCATGGGATACAGGCTCCCAAGACTCATCATCTAATAGACAACTTTCTGGTTATGAATTTCTCTTCATTTAACTAGATTAGTCTTCAGATAGCCAAGACAAATTCTGCCTCTGTGTCCACACTTCATTAAAGTCATTCTAGCTAGGGGTGGCTAGGGGGCAGAGTGAATAGAGCACCAGCCCTGGAGTCAGGAGGACCTGAGTTCAAATCTGGTCTCAGACACTTAACACAAAAACTAGCCATGTGACCTTGGGCAAGTCACTTAACCCCAATTGCCCTCCAAAAAGCAAAAAAAAAAAAAAAAAAAAAAACCAAACAGTCATTCTAGCTTAAGAAAAGCATAGTAGTAAGAGTGGTAAAGGAAAGTTCAGGAGGATTCAATTTGGATTCATGCTTCTGCTCTCACACATTGTATGACTTCCTTTGAGAAGATCATTTTAAGATTCTTGAGCCTCACTTTCTTCGTCTATATGACCTCATTGTGTTGTTGTAAAGAAAGCACTGTGTAAACTTTTAACTTGGTATGGAAATCTAAACTACTACTACTATTGAAATTGAATTATTATTGCTAAGATAACACCAAGTCCTCATTGGAAGTTCTCAGGAAAGGATTAGATGACCACTTGCTGGGTATGTTTTAACGGGAATTCTTTTACCATCCAGGGGGTTAGATTAAATGGCTTCTAAGGTTCTTTTCAAGACTGACATTCTATAATCCATTAGGAATTTCGCTTTACTGGTATAGCTTTCATGGAGAGTCACCTCCATGCCATGAAGAGACATCAGAGGAAGACTTAAGCATTCATCAGGAGTTCTCCAGTGATATCTAGCTTCCCTCCCCCCTCCTCAATTTTCAGTTTCCTTCTGTGTATTGTTCTTCATGAGATTGTAAACTCTTGGAAGGCAGGGCTTTCTTTTCCTTATTCCTTATTCCCAATGCTTAGCATGGTGCTGAGTACATAGAAGGCACTTAACTAATGTTTATTGACTAAAAAAAAGAAGAAAAAACCTATGTTAAGGATAATATGCCACCTCTGTGGCTCACAGCTATCATTATGAACACCCATGACTCTACAATGCAGTAGTATATTAAAAGGCTATTAAGCTGCACCATGTTCTCTGCTCCTTTGTTAAATGACTCCAGACTCTATGGATGTCAGATAGTTGGTGATGTTCACAGTTTAGCTGTTGCTGTTGTTGTTTTTAACCTATTCTCCTACTGCAAGGCTAGTAGCCATCATTTCTCACTGCTGTGAGTGGACCAGTCTTTGAGGCATCTCCAGTCACATACTACACAGCATCAGACATTAGGACAAGAACGGACTTGCACAAAATGCTTATACATTTCATCGATATGAAAAAAATGTATATACATTTTGGAAATTCTCAGTTTACTTCACTTTCCCACTTTTCATCTAGATGCTGAAGAGTGGATTAGCACAATCCAAATCCCTGAATAAAATTCTTTACCTCTTGTTGTCTTTGGTCAGCACCTTGGTTTAGAGTTAATCATCTATCCACTTTAATGTTCTCTATTATTTTTCATTAAAAACCTAATATTTTTGAGGTGTGTTTCCTTCTGTTTGCTTTCCTTTCCTTTCCTTCTTTCTTTTTTTTGTAAGTAAGGGCTACAACGAAGGGCCTTCTTTCTACTAAATAAAGATGACCACAGTTTAGGACATCTTATTCCCATTGTGACTTTGTCTGATGTGCTGAGCATGGGAGCAGAAACCCTAAAGCCAGCAAGAATGGAGATGGTTTTCCTCCTCTTTATGAGAAAATGGACTATAAAACATTAATGCTTTACTCCAAATGAGGCTATCAAAGCCTAATTAAAAGGGCATTCTTACATGTGCAAGTAAGCATTGTCTAAGCTGGTATTTGGCTCCCTGTGCTTGTTGTCAAGCAAATCAAAGAGTCTCTCCATCAGCTTCTAGACACACACACTGCTTGTGTCACTCTGACAAAAGTTTGGCTGAGTGTGGCAAATGGATCTGCAATGGCTATCATCTTGACAATAAGCTTATTTAGAGTAGAGGACCACAAGGTCAGCCTTTGGAGACAATGCAATTGTTGCAAGGGAGTTTTAGGTTAACTGTCCCCATTATACACTGAGCTGTTTGAAAAAAAAAAACAGAGTTTAAAGGCAGACCATATATGTGGCAGACAGCATGACAATGTGTTGGTGGGTTCCAGGGGTGGGGCTGGCTGAGTCAAAAGCCCCAGCCACCTTTGCTGTTCATCAAATTATCTTTGCCCCTGAGGAGGCAGGGAGGATGCAGATTGTTCCAATTTATTTCAGTCTCCTGAATTATCACTTGATGTGTAAATTATTTATCTCCAGCATCTAAAAGGAAAGCTCAAAGAGATGGAAAAATTGCCTAGGACACTGGGAAAAAGTCCATTTAGACATAAGGGTGTTTTATGCAAGAGTTTTAGTTATCCATTAAACTCAGAGATAAATTACATTAAAATGGACTAGAGGAAAAATGCTTTCAGCTTTAGATTTTCCCAGGCTGGCACATTCCAGGCCCAGGTCAGAATGTTTCTATAGTTATAAAATCACACAATATGAGGGGATGTCATTGATCATTTACTCCAATCTATACCTGAATAGAAAGCACCCCAACATCTGCTGTCTCATAAGATCTGGCTGACATGCATGACCATTAGTGGTACCATGGCAAAATGTCTCTTTCTTCATCTATAAAATGGGAATACTAACATGTAACAGGGTTGCAGTGACTCTCAAATGAGACAATGAATATTAAAATGCAATATAAATTTCATCTATTATTATTAACAGACTGGACAAATGGTCACCCAGCAACCACTAGAACTGTTTCAACAACAGGTGTCCTTTCTCATTAACTTCCTGGGGAGCTCATTACACTTTTACATAGTTTTAATTGCAAAACAGCTCTTTCTTTAGCAGGCTAAAATCTGTCTGTGTAGCTTCCACCCTTGCTCTTAGGTCTGTCCTCTGAAGCCAAGTAGAGCGAGGATATAGACTCATACCCACCATAAACCCTGTGTTTCCATCAACTCTTTATAAGCAAGTTGAGCAAAAAGAGAGCTAACTCAAATTAAAATCTATGATGCAGGAGGGGTGATTAATTTGAACACTTTCAATGCCACAGAATGAAATTGGGCTTTATGTGTTGCCTGTGTGGAGTGGAGCAACAGTATATTAAGGCAGTTTACAAGGTAATGAGTTAGATAACGGTAGTTGAATAAATTCACAGGCCAGCCTTGTAAGCATTATGCAATCTGTGATGGTTTGGCACATAGTCTGAGATGCCGAAATTAATTTTAATGGAAGAGGAAATGTTAGTCAGGATGACAGAATGCTGCAAAAAGGAATACTTTGGCAAGTCTATGTCCCAAGTGACTTCATGTCCCCAGGCACAAAGTCTACTGCATTTCAGCCTCTACCATCAATAGGGTGGCAACTGACTTGCCTCCAATGAAGGAAGAAGTAGATTTGTAATTTAAATAGTGTGAAAATAACCTATATATCAAAGCAACATCAAGGACCGGATGAATTAATCTACCTGAGGGGAAAATGGGTAGGAACTATAGAGAGTAGGGAAGGTATAACAATTTCAAGAACACAAGTTAGGACTTCCAAGTTAGACAAGATGAGAAATACCCCTCTCCTCAATTTAGCATATTTAATGTCAATAAAAAGGACAAAAAAATGTATTCATACAATATGACACAGAGTGAGAGCAGAGGAAAAGAATAATAGTTATTTTTCAATGAAAGTTCTAATTTTAGCTAGAGGTACTCTGTCAATTTAGATATCATATATACAATAAGAACTGCCCCCCCCTTTGACTTATGTTTGAAGCTTTCCAAATCAAGAAAAGTACAGCATTATTTTCTACTTAATGGTGACTTTTCTGTACCAATTTGAAACAGGATAATGCTTTGCCATCTGGCCCTTGGAGTTTCATAGTTGATAAAATATTCAGCCACCTAGATGCCACAAATCAAATAAATGAAGAATTCAACAAAAAGACAACAGAACAATAAAGTTTTTGTCTATCTGCCCCAGTCCTAAGACCCCATTCAAATTTACTGCTGCCCTCCCCATAAACCCAAAGGGGAGGGGGGGAATCTACTTTAATTAAGGCATCGCCACTGAGTGGTATTTAGGATTCATTAATTCCCACATGCAAAGCAGTTACTGGAAAAACATGCATTAAGAGTCATGTCTCCTGTCTCTTAAGTGCTTGCATTCCCTAAAGACATAGACTGGGTGGGTATCACATATTCCCAATCACCAGCAGAACACACACAGAACAATACTATACTGAAGCCTATATGCTGTACACTGTATTGAAACTTTGTAGTAAGCCATATACCCAGCTCTTATAGTGAGAGGAATATTTCTAGTTTGAATCAACCTAACAACTCCATTCATGTTCCATTACAGGGGTTCCCTAAAGAAACAGGTCAGTTAGACTGGTCTACTGCTTATTAAATGCTAACTTTGAGCCTTCAATACTAATAAATCAAGTGAAATGTTTAAAAGCCTTGTTATCTTTACTGACTTGCTATCCATTTTCACTTATTTGTGGATTTAGTTTCACCTGCATAAAAAGTGACACACTTTCTGCCCCATGGTGTTTGTCATATCATATCATCTGATGTGTAGGAACCACAGAACACTAAAAAAGAAAGACGCATTTGCAACCTTTCCATAGCTGGAATCATCATCATCATCATCATCATAATTTAAAACTTTAGTTTTTAAATGGGGACAAATAGGAAGCCATCCAAAAAAAAGCATACAGAAATAAATAAGTACTCATGGGCATATAAAATAATACCTCATGTTAGTTTGTTCCAGAGTATTCCCTAATGGGTAAAATGTTTTGTCTTCATCTATATCAAACCCCTTCACCTTTCATTTTTTGTGAATTAAAATAAAAACACTATATATTACATGCTCATTAAGTAGGATTTAATTATAAATCCTGGGTTACAAATGCTGTTATAGAACTATGAAAATATCATGATCTCTAAGTTTAAAACAGTGTTTATTCAATCCAAGGCCACTTGAAAATAAGAATTAGCTCAAAAAGGGTAATGGTTAATTAACACTCAACAGGGTTGCCCATTGCCCCTGATATAAAACAAAAAGGAGGTCACATACGGAGTTTGTCATACCTGTTACAGGTCAATGATTTTTATTCTAGGACCAGCTCTTGGCTGCATTTGAGCAACTCAAAGTCAGTCCATTTTACTTCCTAAAGTGATCATTCTTAGATTTCTTTTTCTTGATGTGGCTATTGCAAAACAGAGATTGCCTCAGGGTCTTGTTGTAAGTTTTACACCAGCTATGGTGATGGGGAACAAAACACACTTGAGATATACCAAGAAAAACACAATTAAGTTATATATACTGAGGAGGATGTAATTTGAGAATTAGCAACACTAAACCAAGATCTTTAAAACTTACAACACAAAACAGGTGCGGAATGAAAAGATATTTATATAATAATGCAAAGCTTTTTCTTCACGACAACTGAGAGGTTATATTACTGTTTTATAGGTGAGGAAACTGAGTTTCAAAATGGTTAAGGGACTTGCCCATGTTTATAAAGAAATTAAGAGGTGTAGCTGAGAGTTGAATTTGATGACATTCATTACTCTAAGTACAGTACTCATTCTACTAGAGAATAATAAATAAGAAAAATAAACATTTATATACTGCTTTAAGGTTTGCACATAGCTATTCCTCCTCAAACTCTATGAAACTGAACTAAACACAGAGCTGATGCAAAGTAAGCACTTAATAAAGGCTTGCTATTTGATTAAGGAATGTATGACTACTGCCATTTTAAGAAAAAAATGAGGTAACTGAGATTATATGAGGTTAAGTGAAGTAAGCAATGTCACATAGCTAGTTAGTGCTTGAGGCAGGAATCAAACCTAGGTTTCCTAATTCAAAGTCTAGTTCACTCATGTCATGCTGTCATTATTTAATTAATATTAAGCGAATACAATTCAATAGTCATTTATTAAATCACTACTACATATCAAGCGGAGTGAGAGATAATAGGGACAAAAAGTAATAATATACAAAGAAAAAATCAGATTATATGTAATATGCATAATTAACTTAGGCATAAATATATATGGTACAATTCTAAAAGTATATTAAATTTAACAAGGTAGCAACAAAACTGTCTCACTTGGGTCTCATTTTGAATTTCTGTTTTGTTTTCTTCTTTGTATTTTTAAATAATGCTCAGGTGATGCTCTTTCCCCCCTTGTATTTCTATCAATACAAACTTGTTACTGTTGTTCAGGTATTCAGTCACGTCTGACTCTTCATGACCCCATGGACCACAGCATACTAGGGCCTTCTATACTCCACTCTCTTTAAGTCTATCGAAATTCATGTTTGTTATTCCCATGATATTATCTATTCATCTCATTCTCTGCTGTCCCCTTTCCCTCTTGCCCTCAATCGTTTCCATCAGGTTCATTGATTCCAATGAGTTTTAGCTTCTCATTATGTGGCTAAAGTTTTAAAACTTCCAGTTCAGTATCTGACCTTCCAGTAAATAGCCTGAATGAATTTCTTCAGGTATTGATTGATTTGACCTCCTTGCTGTGTAAGGGACTCTCAAAAATCTTCAACACCACAAAGAATCAATTCTGCCATGTTCAACTTTCCATATAGTCCAACTCTTACAGTCACACATAGCTATTGGAAAAACCATAGTTTTGACTACATGGATCTTGTCAGCAAGGTGATGTCTCTGATTTTTAGTATGCTATCCAGACTTGCCATAACTTTCCTTCTGAGGAACAAGCATCATTTAATTTCGTGACTATAATAGCCATCTTCAGTGATCTCTGAGCCCATGAATATAAAATCTGGCACTGCTTCCATTTCTTCTCCCTCTGTTTATTTGCTAGGAAGTGATGGGATCAGCTACCAAGATCTTAGGTTTTTTTGTTGTTGCTGTGTTGTTTTTATCTTAAGCTTTAGCAAGCTTTTACACTTTACTCTTTCACTCTCATCAGGGATCTTCTTAATTCAGCTTTGCTTTCTCTCACCAGCGTGACATTATCTGAATATCTGACATTGTTGATATTTTTCCTGGCAGCCTTAATTCTAGCTTTTGATTTATCCAGCCCAGAACTTCACATGAAGTACTCTGCATACATGTTAAATACATAAGGTGACAATATACAGCCTTATACCTATTTTCCAATCTTAAACCAATCAGTTGTTTCATGTTTTGACTATAACTGTTGCTTCTTGGCCTACATACAGGTTTCTCAGGAGAAAAGTAAGATCTGGTTCTACAATCTCTTTGAGGACTTGCCACATTTTGTTGTGATCTACAATCAAAGGTTTTAGTGTAGTCAATGTAGTAGAAGTAGAAGTTTCTTCTGGATTTCCTTTGTTTTTCCTATCTATAATCATTCAAATGCTAGCAATTTGGTTTCTAGTTCCTCTGCCTCTACAAAAACCAGTCTGCTCTGCTGGTAATTCTTGGTTCACCTATTACTGAAACCTAGCTTGCAGAATGTTAAGCATAAACTTGTTGGTGTGTGAAATGAGTACAATTGTTTGGTAATCTGAACATTCCATGGCATGGACATAAAGTGATTTTTTTTCTGATCCAGTGCCCATTGTTGTGTTTATCAAATTTGGTGGCATTTTGAGTGTAGCACTTTAACATCATCTTTTAGCATTTTAAATAGCTCAACTGGAATTCTATCACTTCCATTAGCCTCATTGTTAGCAATGCTTCCTAAGACCTACTTGACTTCATTATCCAATATGTCTGATTCTAGATCTAAAACTACACCATCATGGTTATCAGTGGTGTTAAGATCTTCTATGGTTCTTTTGTGTATTCTTACCACCTCATTTTAATCTCTTCTGCTTTTTTTAAACCCTTATTATTTTTGTCTTTTATCATGCCCATTTTTGCATTTTCCTTGATATCTCTAATTTTCTTGAAGAGACCATCTGTCCTTTCCATTCTATTGTATTCTTCCATTTCTTTGCATTGCTTATATAAGGAAATCTTCTCTCTTTGCTATTCCCTGGAATTCTATATTAAATTAGATATACATTTACCTTTCTCCTTTATCTTTTGCTTTCCTTCTGTCCTCAGCTATTTATAAAGCCTCATCAGATAGTTTTTCTTTTTTCTTTCTTTTTTTGCTCTTCTTTTTCTTTGGAATGTTTTTTGTTGCCACCTTCTGTACAGTATCACAAACCTCTATCTATAGGTCTTTAGGAACCTTAATTCCAGATTGAATCTCTTAAATCTATCCATCACCTTTGCTTCACATTTATAAGAGAATGTCATTTAGGTCAAAACTAAATGGTCTGATGGATTTACATACTTTCTTCAATTTAAGTTTGAATTTTGCAATAAGAAACTCATGAACTAAGCCATAGTCAGCTTTGGTTCTTGTTTTGATTGATCATATAGAGATTCTCCCACATTTGGCTACAAAGTATATAATTAATTTAATTTCTATACTGACCATCTGGTAATGTCCCTGTGTGCAGTTGTCCTCTGGATTGTTGAAAAAGAGGATTTGTTTTGACCAGTGAGTTAACTTGACAAAACTCTATTAGCCTCTGCCCTACTTCATTTTGTACTCCAGGGCCAAACTTGCCTGTTAATCCAATTATCTTTTGACTTCCTACTTTAGCATGCCAATCCCCTTTGATGAGTATGGTATCTTTTTCATGTCATTTCTAGCAAGTGTTATAGGTCTCCATGGAACAGATAAACTTTGTCCTCTTTGGCATTAGTGGTTGGAGCATAGATTTGTATTACTGTGATGTTGAATAGTTAGCCTTGATTTTGAAAAAAAATATAATTTAGTCATTTTTGAGATTATACTCAAAATTATTGATTATTACTGCTTTTTTCATCCTTTTAATTGACTATGATGGCTATTCCATTTCTTATAAGGGATTCTTGCCCACAGTAGTATATGTAAGTGATCATCTGAATTAAATTCATCCATTTCCTTCCATTTAAGTTCACTGACACCCAAGATCCAATATTTAATCTTTCCATCTCCTATTTGACAACATACAGCTTATCTTGGTTCATACATCTTATATTTCAGGTTCCTATACAATATTGATCTTTACAGCATTTGACTTTCCTTTTGTCACCAGATACATTCACAGTTGAGCTTTCTTTGGCTTTGGCCCAGCCACTTCATTAGTACTGGAGCTACTTGTAGCTGTCTTCTGCTCTTCCCTAGTGTACTGGAAAGTGTCTACTGGACACTTTCCAAACCAAGGCACTCAACTTCCAATGTCATCTCTTTTTATCTTCTTAGTACTGTCCATGGGGTTTTCTTGGCAAAGATACTGGAGTGGTTTGCCATTTCCTTCTCCAATGGATCACCTTTTGTCAAAACTCTCCACTATGACCTGTCCATCTTGGGCAACCCTGCCTGGCATAGTTAATAATTTCACTGAGCTACACAAAGCAGTGATGATGAGGGGTGGAGTAAGGGAACACTACAAACTGACTATTAGTTCAAATAGAAGGCATTCCTTGTAACAAATAAGTATTCAAACAAAACAAATCAACACATTGGCCATGAGTGTAAATGCTTGTTTCATTTTGTACTTCTAGTCTATTTTGAGCAGATTTTTCTTGTGTTTTGGTTCATAGTGAACACTAGACAGTGTTCAGATAGTCAGGATTGTCTATTTCATGTACACTAAACAGCAAATGCTTGGAATGTCTTCTCCCTATAGTTTCAAGACTTTCAAAAACCTACCTTGTTGTAATGGATATTATCGATCACCATGCATTTGTTAAGCTCTTACTAACAATGTAACAAGAACTGTGATAAGTGTTAGAGAGACCAAAGTAAAGACAGGCTCAAGACACTCTCCCAGAAATAGTATTGAGACTAGAAAATAATGAGGAAAGAGGTTTTAGCAGAATACAGGGTAGAGAGATATGCTAGAATGTAAAATCTATAGCTTCTGAGGGAAGTTTCAGGGTGAGAAGGCAGAGGCATGATGGCAAAAATTCAGTCAGAATTAGAGTTAGGGGAGAAATTATGGATGATTGTCTTAGAGACTTCCCTCAAAATGGAGGTTTTGGCTAGAACTCACCAGATGAACATGGAGGCTGAAGGCACTGAGGGGAATTCTAGGGTGAGAAGAAGCCATAACATATGAGTATATGAAGAATACAGAACCATATTAGAATACTTATAAGAAATGACACAACAGGGTGGCCAGGTAGCACAATGAGTAAGAGCACCAGCCCCAGAGTCGGAATGACCTGGGATCGAATCTGGGCTCAGACACTTAGCACCCACCCAGAAACACCTGGCTGTATAACCTTGAGCAAGTTACTCAACCCCAATTGCTTAAAAAAAATGACACAATACAAAGAAAGCTAAGCCAAGAGAAAAATATAGTAATGCCTATAATATAACAAGAATGATACCAAAATACATAATTAAATTAAATTAAATGTCCAATCTTGGTTCTAGAAGATCAATGATGAATGTGCTTCCTTCCTCTGATAATGGGGAGGTGATGAGCTATGGGTGTAGAATGCTGCAAATACTGTTGAATGTGAGTGTTACATTGATTGGTTTCGCTGAACTGTTTTTTCTTTGTAATAAGGGAGGATTCTATGGAGAAAAAGAATCTGGGAATGAATGTAGGTTTTGTAAAAGGCAACAAAAATATTAAATGATAATACCCCTGAATATTTCAGAAAAAAGGTTTACTTTGCTGTTCTGTGAACTGGAATCTAATTCTCTTCCCTCACTATTGCCATGAACTTATGCTGTTCTTAAAGCAGTATATACTAAGAGGTAGTTTCCTGATGAGGCCAAAATCCAATTCTAAAAATTTTGCCATTCACAAAACTTATGGAATTATCAATTTTCTAAAGACAATTGTTTCTTTCTAAGAAGTAGAGTCTATGAAGGATGAAATCAAATGTTATAATTCAACCAAAGCTTTACTTAAAAACCAAACCATATAGCTGAGGCAAACATGAATGATGCATGCTTTTGTCTTATTTAACCAATGTTTATATACCTAATAAAATATAGTTCTTTTGTAGCAGTCTTTAAAACTTTCTCTACAATAGCTGTTGCTTCTAATTTCAGTTGTTGGTATGCAGAAGTGACTGGGTCGCTAGGTGGCACAGTGGATAGAATGTAAGACCTGGAGTCAGGAACACCTGAGTTCAAATGCAGCCTCAGACACTAGCTGTGTCACCCTGGGCAAGTCACTTAACCTTGTTTGTCTCAGTTTCTTCATTGATAAAATGATCTGGAGAAGGAAATGGAGAACCATTTCTTTATCTTTGCCAAGAAAACCCCAAATGGAGTCATGAAGAATTGGCCATCCCTGAAACAACTGGATGACAACAACAGAAATTACCCCCAAATGATCTTAATCTTGTCATATTAAGGATCATGATGATATGTATTTTTTTTTTGCTTCTGAGAATAAATTAAATGATGGGAACCTCTCCCAATAATCACAATAAAACGAGAATATCTTTCCCATTAACTGTTCTTTCCATAGATTATGATGATTTTAAGAAAATGGTTTCCTCTATAGGAAATTGAAGTAGGAAGGTTAATCCTTCTTCTAAATGAGAGCCCTTAAAATATCTGATGAGAGGTATCAAGTCATCCCCAGTTTTCTCTTTGTAAAACTAAACTTTCCAAGTTATTTCAGTAGATCTTTATATGGCATGAACATTGTACTCTTCACGATCACAACTGCCCTCTTCTCAAAATTCCCTTCCCCCTTCCTAAACTCTGGCTCCCTCAATTTAATGTAATAGTTCAGATGCAGTTTAGCCAGGACATAACACAGTGAAACTAGCTAACCACTGAAATATGGAAGCTTTGTCTCTCTTAATGAAGTTTAAAATTACATTTTTTTTTCCTCTGTCATAAAATATCATTTACTTCTGTTGAATTTGTGGTGTACTAAAATCCAGAGGCCCCTTTTTTTCTTGGATGACCTTCTAGCTAACCATGCTTTCCCACATGTTATACTTCTGAAATTGATTTTTATAAAAGTCAATTATGAGACTTTATATTTATCTCTATTAAATTTTATCTTGTTCAATTTGGACCACAAGTTGTAGCCTCTTGATATCATTTTTAAATTGTAACTCTATTATCTAACATATAGGCTATTCCTCCCAAATTTGAATTATCTGTTTTAAAATGTTGAGTTTTCATATGATAGAGGACATTGGCAGAATCTAGACATTCTAGTCAATCTTGGAGGATGATATTCCACACAGCTGTAGTAGTTAAGGTTTTTTGAAGCAATGAAATCCAGTTAACTGACAGTTCCTTTCTCAATGGTGAAATCAGTTTTCTACTGCTGGAATAACTAATTTATTTTAACTGCAAAAATATTTACTTTAAGTACAGAAAAATAACCAACTTAATTTATTTCTTACATAAAATCATACAGCAGTGGCATAAATGAATATACATGCATCTCTAGACCTCACTATAATAATCTAGAGGGCTAGACTTAATTTTCCATACTGAATATCCTACCTAAAGATTAATGTTAATGTCTGCAATGAAAATATATCTATGATAACCTAATTCGATTGTATATATTTAAAATATCATGTCTCTTATGCAGTAAGTCAATAGTACAATTCTATCTTTTTTTTACTCACAATGGCAGTTATCACTTAAAAGTAAGATTTATCACACATGCTGGAAACTATTAAAATGAATTATCTCTACTATTAAAGTTAAGACAAAGCAAGGTGAGATGACATTTCATAAATACTTAAGCAGCACATATTTCAACATGTAAATGTATATAATCCCAAATGTTGCTGAACACTGTACTTTGAGGCACTGTGATGAAGAGTTTACAGTCTTAAGACTACCTCAGTATTTATTATTAGAGGGAATAACTAAAAGGGTCTAATCCATTTAAAATTACCTTGACAGTTGCCATTAATAAATCCTTCTGTGATATTATACACACATGTATATGTATGTTTATGTATATATTTATACATACATAATATAAAATCACCTCTCAGGGTGGGGAATTGCTTACTATATAAATCAGAGACAGGAAAACATGCTTAAAATAATTTAAAACTCATACTCTGCACTGTGATGTGGATTTTACATATCATATACTCACCGTCATGTAAAAAGACCTCATTAGGAAAAAATGTGTGTTTAGTTGTCTTTCTAAGGGACTTTTCCTCTTTTATGTATACTATTCTTCCTTTTCAGTCCATAGCATGCACTTATAAAGTGGATTACAACAGTTAGAAGAACAGTTTGTTGCCACAGAGTGGACCATTAATGGCATATAACGCTGTGACGTCAGTCCTGAGATCAACATACAATCACTGAACTATTCAGAAATTCACACATATTAAGTATATCCAGTTGGAAGATCTAAGTACTATGGAGAGTACAACTTTACCCTGAAGAGCCTTTCAAGAGAGGTGACATTTTAGTAAGAACCAAATTACAAATTTGGTTTTTCCTTAAGAACCAGATCACTCGCTTATTTCCTGAGAAATACAATCTCTCTTTAAAACATCAGCACACTACTCAAGTGTTCAAATTTCTTCTTCTAATATTTATAGTTAAAGGTGAAAGCAAATCTTCCAGACATTAAACCAACAATCTTTCCAGTATAATAAGATGAATAAATTATAAACAGGGAAACTTTGTAGGTTTGGTCTATTCAGCATAAAATCAAATGTACAATTGAATAGACATCTGGAAAATTCAGTGAAAACCACACTTATCTTTCATTTATCCATATTGCAAATGTAAGGGATAGATTTTATTGTCTCAATTGTCCCAGATTTGGTAGCTGTGAAGCCCTATTCTTGAAATGAAAAGTATTCAATAGAGAAAACATTGCTACTGGGAGGTAAACTTTAGAAAAAATTACAAACAACCTCAGGAAAGATAAACTACTAGGAATAATGAAATACACATCTAAGGCTAAAGAAAAGAACTAACATTTATTTAAAAGAACTAGAAAGTTTAAATTCCACAATATTAATCATCAAAAGTTATGTTAGTTGAGGTGCTTTTCTAAGCAATACTTAAAATTTGAAATTGTTATTTTGTCTAAATTAGTTGAACTTGCTTAGGAATATAACTTTTGAAGAATTATCGATGTAAGAACACAACAGAGTGCCTAAATAAATCAGAAACAGAAAGCATCCCCCCTTTTTTTACATGTTGCTAATAAAGTGTGAAACTGGCTAATTTTTAATTGAGCCAGAATTTCCTCATTTAATAAAATTTCCAAGATTCAAAATGATATACTAAAAATACATGTTCTTCATGTTATCAGGATATTTATATTAATAGTCTAGAAATATGCTTTAATTTGACTTTTTCTAGAATGGGATTTCGTAAAGGGTCTATCGAATCCTATCTACAGCAGTTTTTTGACTGAATTATAAAGGAACTCATTATAAAGAAATCAAACCTGTCAGGCACTCATAGGACATTAACTCCTAAAAGGAAGGGCACTCATTCTAACTGGAATTCTGTGATTCTATGTCAACTTCATAGCAAGGCCCTAATATCAGAGCAAAGAAGATGACTGTCAATGTTAAGCTGTTATGTATGGAATTGCTGATTTGTTAAACACACTTTATATGTTAGCCAAGTAACAAATGTCAACATTAGCCATGATTTGGATTTTAGCCATAAGGTGCACACGCAGATAAATGTTCATCAATTTCAATTTAAAATCTGTTCCTTCTTGTATGCTTTTGGCTCCTGTCCACACCTTAGCTATAATGTAAATGACAGCTGCTTTTTGGAATGGAATTCAATGTAGTTTCTTTTACTTTAATTTGTAATCATTTCTTGCTGTTGTATTTTTCAATTTATAACGGCACTTTCGATATTTATATGTTGTATTTACTCAGCACGAAATGCTTGAAGCACACACCAGCATCATCAAAGACATAAATGCAAATTCCTGCTCTCTGTGGCACAGAACTGCATTCATTTCTAGTTAAGGGAGAAAGGATCCTGTGAGACTTTTCAAATCTAATGGTGGAATGACAATATTGAAACTTATAAAGGTTGAACAGGACTATAGTTTAAATAGTTGTTCTTTTAATAACCACCTGTGTCCTTGAGGATCATCTGAGTAAAGCTGAATATCACCATTTTTAGCTTTTTGAGAGCAGGTGCCATGCTTCTCATCTGTCTTCCTAGTTCCTAGCACAGAGTTCACGTATAGTAGTATAGAAAAATGTTCGAATAAATAACCCACCTCATAACTGCATAGAGTGTTATAGCTTAAAAAGTACTTTCAAGCAAATTCTTTGAACAATTGGAATGACCCAGTCTAGTCAAAAGGGATTGAGGATATTGAAAGTAACTTAGATTATATATTGGGGACCTCCAGTTAGGCACAGCAGGTATCATTAACTCTTATTTATAGATGAGAAATTTGAGCGGCAGATTGGTGACACAATTTCACACAAGGTGATACATCTAGCAAGTAGAAGAGCCACAATCAAATACAAGTCTAATACTCAATCTAGTGGTAACTCTACTTTGCCATACTTCCTCTTCATTGTTCAGGGCAACATTACTGGATCAGCACAACTATTTAAGACACAACATCAAAAGAAATGTAAGGGCAGGGTATGACTAAATGTTTCTGTGGGTGGGATTTGGGGAGGGAACACTGATCTTCAAGTTAAGAACTTATGACTAGCCAAATAACTTCATTTCTCTGAGCTTCAACCATCTCATCTCTAAAAATGGGAATAATAATAGTTAATAACTAGTTAACTCAGGGTTGATATAAGGAAATTACTTTGTAAACTTTAATGAGTATATAAATGTGAAATATTTGCTTGATTGACACATTAGAGAGCTAAACCCTGCCCTTGCCCAAATTGGGGGAGGAGGCACAGAATGATGTTACTAAACATGTCAACAGAAACAAATTTCATGTCTACATACAAATATTTGGCTCATGATTTGGCTTTTTTTTTTTTTAGCACCTCAATATTCAACAGTAAATCACTTCTAAGGCAGGAAGATAATCACAGCAGTAGTAATATGTGTCATCTGCCTTAACAGGCCAAGGGCATTCTGTCTTTCTCTTACCCAGCAGAACAAATAGTTTAAATCATATGGCCTAATCTTTACAATCAGTGTGCTCCCAGGAAGTTAAAACTCACCATTTTTCAGACTGAAATGTGCGATTGGCAGTAATCCATAATCCTGACACCATGTCACCACTGCCAACAGGCCTCTCCAGACTGCTGCCTATGCATTTTAAAAATACTTTATGAGCTCTAGACCCCTGGATTAAATATCTTGGACTTGTCAAGCACCCTGCCATCTAGTAATCCATGGGCAAAAATAAAATAAAATAAAATAATAAAAAAAGAACTAACCCTCAAGATATGTCTGCTTATTTTGAAATCCTTCATATCAAGGGCTCAATGTTTTGAAAGCTAAGGAGTTTCTGCTCCTTTCCTAGTCAGGTTTTCTTACCTCCATCTCAGAGATGTTTTATACAGTAATTTCTAAAAGGAAAATAAAACAAACAGATGGGTCCAGCAGACCTATTGGCTAGTTACTCCCAATGACGATGTTTCCTATTAGAAGCATTATACAATTAATCAGCAGAAATGTTTATTGTCTTAAAGAAAACAGCCCCCTCCCGCCTCGGAGGAAAAAATCGTTCATGGATTTTTCTAATTGCTAGTTCGGGTGCTAATATTTGGCTTCAGCACTCTTCTTCACATTCCCCTTATCTATTAAAAATGTCCGATTTGTAGGAGTACTGTATATAAAATTGGCCAAGTACCTTTTCTCATAGCCTTGTGAGATGGGTATTATAGCTATTATTCTCCCCATTTATATAGATGAAGAAATTGAGGATCTGAAAGGTGAAGTGACTTGTTCATGATCAGACATTTTTAAAGTATCTGAGATGGGAATTGGACATAGGTCTTCCTGACTCTAGTCCCTGCACTGTATCTTTGAAAGATGGGTATTATAGCTATTATTCTCCCCATTTTTATACCACATTGCCTTACTACACCATATAGACTCTACTAAAAACTTCTTTCCTTGGAAATATATAAAGCCATGAAACAATCTTAAAACTCAATGGGATCAAGAATAATACAATTTCTTGGTTATCCAAGACTGAGATATTAGGTCACTAGTAGGCAGGAACTCTTCTGTAACCCTGGGGGTCATTGATTTCTCTCTGTGGTTTACAGAACCCAAATGAAGCATTAGTTATTACTAGGAACTTCTCCCAAATCTAACATCTTTACTCATAGGGATTTCCCTCCTGGAAATTGTGAAGAATATCTGAATAATACTAAATTATGGGTTAGGGCAAGCTATGTGACAAATGAGGCAAAGTCTTAGATGAGATTCTTCTCTTCCATTAAATAAAGAAGATTCTTTTTCTCTTTTTTTTCTAATAGTCTCTTACGCCTCAGTGAAAAGTTGCTCATTGGCCAAGAGCATAGAAGTTAAGCCTCAATGAAATACCACAGAAATTCATGGCATCTATGCCTCACAGAAGGAGAGGGAAATATTACATAGTCCCTGAAATACTCATACATATGTAGCTCAGAACTTTTTTCAGGTTGCTTCTTCCATCTCCAAGTACTTCTTATCATTCAATCAATCAACAAACATTTATTGAGTGCTTACATAGAAAGCATTGTGTTAAATGCTAGAGTTATAATAATAAAAGTAAAAAAAAACATAGTTCAAACTCTCAAGGAACTTACATTCTGAGGGGCAGAGGGGGGATGTACCTATACAGGTCTCGATATATATATGTATGTATATATATATATGTATGTGTGTGTGTATATATATATACATATATATATACCTACAAGGTATTTTTTTTTCTCTCCATTCGCTGTTTTAATACCACATAGCTTCTGAGCAAATTTTAGCATTATAAAAAGTAATGCTTTTATTACAAAATGAAGTCTCTACTTTAGAAGATGTGCTTGAACCACATTCACTGGACCATTTGACCACTGTAGCTATCAGTTATTTATCAATAATGAGCAGAGAGTATCCACAAGCATTATTACTAGCTGTCCTCCCTAGCTACATCCAGAGGTAGTTTTCAATAGACTACTTCAATATATAACTCTAAAGCAATTCTTTCTTTTGTTTTTCATCTCCTAAAGATACACATTCTAGGACCTGTCTCCTATCTGTCCTTATTTGCAACTCAGTCCCAACAATAATGTGCTTTCTCCTTTTCAAATTTAAACCCAGGAAGTATCTGTGTTGTTGTTTTTGATACTTACCTTAAACATCTTAATTTAATATATTTTAACTTTTTGAACTTTGAAAACTTTTGTGAATTAAAGGTTTTTAGCACATAATCAACAGATTAACTTTATATTTTTTGGTACTCTCTCTTCTGCTCTCATGTACAAATATACACACACACAGACACACACAGCCATTGCATTCTCTGGACTTGTAGCAGTGATACATTATGGATGGCAGAGAACATGATAGCAATAAAGTAGTTTTAATTCCTCATTGTTATTGTGTTCTCTGAAGCCATCCTTACCACTCTCATGATTAAAACCTTGCAGGAGACCCCCATTGAAGAATTTGATTCCTTGGGTATCTGCCCAGTTAATAAGAAAACTGTAAATGCTGTTGTGGAGTAACCAAACTAATTAACCCCCCACAAGTTGAGAAAACTAAAAGCTCCAGGACAGAAACTCACACATTTCAAAAATGGGGGATGGGGCAAGGAGGAGAAGGAAAAGCAGTAGCAATATTTCCTAATTCATAGATACTCATCAGCTGTTACAATGAAAATTATGAGTATGTAGTCCAGGGGTGGAAAACCTGCAATCTTGGCTTTCTAGGTCCTTGGGTGCAACCGTTTGACTGAGTTCAAGTTTTACAGAACAAATTTTATTAAGGGGATTTGTTCTGTGAAGTTTGGATTCAGAGGGCTGTATTTGAGGACCTAGAGGGCCACATGTGGCCTTGAAGCCTCAGGTTCCCCATCCCTGATGCTGTCCTTGCTTAGGAAAAAAAGAAGTTGATATACTAAAAGAAAAACAATTTGAAAAACTCAAAGCATGGAGGAGCAAAAGTCACCAAATATTGTGATATCAAACCATAGGAACATTTAAAAAGCAAAGGTGTAGTCTGTAAGTAACACTGATCATAGAATTGAGAACAGGATAGGACCTTAGCAGACATCTAATACAATCTATTTGCCAGAAAAAGACACCATAAATATACAGGCTAAAAACATTCTACCGATGAAAGATCATCAGTGTTATAAGCCACTTGACAAGTATTTATTAGGTCCCTACTTTGCAACAAACACTGTGTAAGGCCTCAGGGATTTAAAAAAAAAAAACAACCTAAAACAAAACAAGTCAAACAGTCCTAGTCCTGGATGTATTTATATTCTAATATTAAGAAACAACATGTGCCTTTATAAGTAAACACAAAATATGTGAAAGTAAATATGGAGTAATGTGGAAAAGATCACTTAGCAACTCTGGGAAACAGGAAAAGACTCCTTCCTGTAGGAGGTGGATCTTGACCTGAACTTTTACGGAAGCTAGGGATAGTGACAGGTGGAGATAAGGGATATACATTCCAGGCATAGAAGCCAGCCTGCACAAAGGCAAAGGAAAGAGATGGAATGGCATTGATATGCAAGAGCAAGTAGGCCAATTTGGCAGGAATGTAAAATACATGAAGGAGAATAATGAGTAATAAGTCAGGAAAGTTGGGCGGAAACCAGAAGGTGAAGAAATTTAATTGCCAAACAGAGCAGGTGATGATTACTATTCTTATTGGGGTGTTAATCTGTCTACTCCTCTCCATTCTTCCCTGAGGAATCTAGCCTTAACTGGGGAAGTGTTGTCAAAATAGATATCTTATATCTGAAGAAAGGTGGGATCAAAACTTTATCTCAGATTCTGGGAAGTTGGACGAGACAAGGAAGGGAGCACTAGAAGAAGGGTTCTTAAACTGTTTGTGTGTCATGGGACATTTGGCAGTGTGATGAAGTCTCATTCAAATCCATAAAATTAAAAAAGCATCATAGGAAACTAATTATATTGAAAGTCAGTCATCAAAATATTTATTAAAAAAATTCATTAACCCCAACAGAAGAAACTCTCCTCCACCAGCATTTGAAGTAGGTAAGAGAGCTGTGTTTGAGGGCTAATGGATGTATACTTGTCAAAGTTTCCCTCAGCTACTAGGACCCATGTACAAACAGAGTGGAATGTCATACCAAAACATCTCCCTGCATTTAATTACAAAGATAACATGGTATAATGGAAAGAGTGACACATTTTGAGCTAGCAGACCTTGATTTGAATCACTACCCTGCCATCAGAGAACAATGTCACCTTGGACAAGTCTCTTAACCTCTCTAGGCCTTGATTCCTGCTTCTGAGGAATGAGGGGCTTGGACCAGAGGGTCTCTAAAATCTCTTCTGGCTCTAAATCTATCATGCTGTGATCTCTGACTAGTTGATTGCACCAGAATATTCCAACAAACTAGAGTGCTTAGTCTAGTGAGAGTCTGGCTGAAGGATGGTTTGAATTCATACCAAAAGCAACAACAGCTACTACTATATTCGCTTTCATAGAGGGATTTGATCACAAAGGATTTTCCCTATGGGGCAAACAGTGTAAACATTATAAGCTATTTTACAAATGAGGAAAAGAAGGCACAAAGGTCTTGTCACCAAAGTAATATGCACCAAACCTAGGATATAACTTGAGGTCTCCTAAATACAAATTCAATACTCCTTTCACTGCACCATATTTCCTTCCCAACAAATATTTGATGAGGGTTGGGTGGATAGATGAATAAAATATAGCTTCTTTCCTTAAGGAAATTATATTCAACTAGAATAGAGCATTATACAAATAACTTAAATACAAGGTAAAATTTGATAAGTAGGAGAGGAATCAAAGATAGGAAAGATACACAATGGAAGAGGGCTTGAGAGGTAAGAAAGGTCATGTCTGGTTTTGAGATGAGGGCTTTTATGAAGGACTAACATTTGGTCTGGGTAGCATTCAGAGTTGGTTAGAGGAGTTACATATCAGACAGACGCAAAATGACCAAACGAAGAGGCAGGCTAAACTGTAGGGAGTTATTATCACATTCAGGGAAACTAAGGAGTATGATTCTTTTCTAATTGGCCAATCAGCAAGCATTTATTAAGCTTCTGCTATGAGCTAGGACCACGTAGACACTGGGGATAAAAGGGCTAAAGGCAAATGAATTCTTGACCTCATATAACTGCCATTCGAAGAGGGGAAACAATATGCAGACACAATACAGCTATATACAAAACAGATACAAAGTAATCTGGGGGCATTAGTATCTGAGGTGGTGCTTGAGCTGAATCTTAAAAACAAGGGAAGCAAATGCTAGATAGATCAGAATGATAACATCATAGAATGGTAGATCTATAAGGTACTGTACATTAGAGACCATCTAAGCCAATTACTCTATTTTACAGATGATGAAAATGTGTCCCAGAAGAGACCATTGCCACAGTACTAGGAAGCAGCCAAGATGAGACTTCAGGTTTCATGTCAGGTCTTCCTTCTTTGATTCTATTGCTCCTTACCTAGTAATATAACATTAGCTGCTAATATAACTTGATCAACTGACCAGAGTTGGTCTTATCAAGGCCATCTTTCTACCAACTATATGCTCTGGTAGAATAGGGTCATGATAAAGATGATTACTTCTAATGTTAAAATTGTTGATTTTAAGTTGAACTTCAAAAAAAAAACTTAATGGTCTTATCAAGTTTTAAGTCAGGTGCTCTAAAATATATTGCATAAGTTTTCACAGGAAGAAATTAAAGATATGTAAAATCACATGAAAAAATGCTCTAAATCACACTACTGATTGGAGAAATGCAAATCAAAACAACTCTTTGGTACCACATCTCACCGGTCAGATTGGCTAACACGGCAAAATAGGAAAATGATAAATGCTGGAGAAGATGTGGGAAAATTGGAACACTAATGCATTGTTGGTGGAGTTGTGAACTGATCCAAACACATTCTGGAGAGCAATTTGGAACTATGTCCAAAGGGTTAAAAAATGTGCATACCCTTTGACCCAGAAATACTACTTCTAGGACTGTATCTAAAAGAGATCATACAAGTAGAAAAGGAACCATATGTACAAAAATATTTATAGCAACTCTTTTTGTGGTGGCAAAGAATTGGAAATCAAGGGGATGCCCATCAAATGGAATGGCTAAACAAGTTGTGGTATATGGATATAATGGAATACTATTGTGCCATAAGAAATGAGGAGCAAACAGACTTCATAATATCCCAGAGAGACTTATATGAACTGATCCTGGGTGAGAGAAGCAGAACCAGGAGAACATGGTACACAATTACAGGCACATCATATCTGTGATGACTAACTTTGGTAGAGTGGGCTCCTTTCAGCAATGTAAAGCTATAAGACAACTCCAAAAGACTCATGATGGAAAGCGCTACCCACATCCAGAGAAAGATATATGGAGTCTGAATGCAAATTGAAGCAAACTACTTGCTCTCTCTCTCTTTGTTTTGTTCCTTCTTTCTCAATGTTCATTCCATTGGTTATAATCATTCTTTACAACTTGACTTAAAATTTAATGTGAAGGTATTTGTAGAACCTATATTGGATTGTATGTCACCATAGTGGGGGAGGGGAGAAGAAAGGGAAGGGGAGAAAATTTGGAAACTCAAAAACTTGTGGAACTGAATGTTGTAAACTAAAAGTAAATTAATTAATTAAATTTAAAAATAAAATGTACTGCATGTATTTATCTATCTATCTATCTATCTATATATATATATATATATATATATATATATATATATATATATACCTTCTATCACTTATGAAGAAGCATAGTTAGGATGGCATATTAATTACATCTTAGTGAAAACTTTCTGCAGATCTCTTGATGATGAGCAATGGGTTCAAAGTGATTTTTCAATTCCTGTATTAGAAACACTTGATGCAAAAATTACAACCCACTAGGGGCATATTTATTAGCAGAGAGACAGTCACACCTACAAAAGCTTCAACACCCCAGCTGTGTAACAGGTTCCCAAACTTTCCACAGGGTGTGATTTTCTTATGGTACTGGCAATCACACTCCATGTGTAACACAAAAGGTGCAATGAAAAAAAAATCTAATAAATTTGGTTGACGTCTTTCAATGTTCTATCTGCATTTTAATCCTAAACTCTTGGAACACAGTGAGTTAGATAATTGACTTCAGTTTCCCTTAGCCCAAATATCACTGAACTTTAACTATCACAATATAGAGAGAGGCAAATGTATATTTGCCCATTGTTGAGTCGTTCCAAATTGGAGCTTTAGGAGCAAATCGATATAATTACATTGACATTTGTCAGTCATGCTTTTCCAGTCCTGCTGATTTTTTAGAAGTGTTCATGCTTAGCAACGCAAACCACAACATTAAAGAGAATTGTCAGATATGTTTTATCTCATTAGTTGCTTGTAGCTGCATTATCACTGTCATCATGCTTATTAATAAGACACAGAATGCCTCTTACATCTATTGAGAGGTCTGTGAGATTTTA
This sequence comes from Petaurus breviceps papuanus, assembly GCF_028583685.1. Lineage (NCBI taxonomy): Eukaryota > Metazoa > Chordata > Mammalia > Diprotodontia > Petauridae > Petaurus > Petaurus breviceps. The sequence goes on along the minus strand of NW_027187360.1, from coordinate 18,688,656 downwards.
ATGCTAAGTGAAAGCTTAGCCATTCCCTCTCAAGTCATACTGCTTCAAGCAGTAACCATCTGGGTGGTATTATTTAGGATAAGTGAAGAGAAAAAGCCACCAAGACTTTAGTTAACATATTACATGAAACTGTCTTATTTTATATTATTTTCACAAACCTTTGTCTTCTTTCCCCAAATCAACTGCAAACTATTTGTGAGGTTCAGACTATATTTTACAGAAATTCTTTTGTTTCTTATTCCTAACTTCAACCCCCAAATCAAGCAGAATATTAAACACAGAGTAGTTCTTCAATTGTAAAATATCTTTACTTATTTCACCTACTGAGTATTCCAAAAACCTGGTTTGTCAACACCAATAATGCCAAAATTCTCCTGTGAAGTTATGTGATTGTGAATCATAGAAAATGGAATTTCAGAAGATTCACAATGAGGTAAAAAACCATGGGCATGTCTAGACTTTTAACATAATACCAGTGAAGATTTATACATGAGAGACAGACAGCTGTGAGGCTACATTAGCAGTATATGTATGAACTTCCAGGATAAAGCATGAACTAAATCTGCTGCACACGGGCTTTTTCATTTCACTTTTGGCTACCTAGTACTTAGCACACCTTGCATGGAATAGGTACATAATAAATACTAGTTGGATTAGATTAAATCTCTTTAGTATAGCTACTCCCTGAAATGATGCAGATCATACAACCTCGCCACACTATCTTATTCTGTGCTACTGTTGTCCATAGCCTTTCTGAAATTCCTCATAGCAGATCAACCCATCAAACTGAAGACCTCCCTGGATCATTCTTTTACTATATTCTGCACTGATTGTTATTGCTTGTTATTGATAAATGAAAAACTTACATCCTTTTCTTGTCAAATATATCCTTAATTTGTCATTGCTGTTTAGAAGAAATGTAGATCTTTTAAAAAATAATTTTATTTATTACAATCACATAATTGCAGTTGAAAATAGTAGTGTTCCTATTTTATGAACACGGACACTGAGGCTAAGCTGTTGTTTTTTTTTTTTCATAGGTCCATATATAAATGTGTACAAGGGAGGTTATGTAACCCAGCCCCATCACTTTACATATGAGGAAACCAAAGGTTGGGGAAATTAAGTCACATGAGTATTCAACAGCCAAGCTGGGACTCAAACCCAGGTTTATCATCTCCAGAACTAGAACTTCTTCCAAGGTACGACACTGTCTCCCCACTCTGAAACATTAATAAAAGTTAAAGAAGGTAAGCATTATTTTGTTTTGAAATTGTGGTTACATCTCCTTAGCTCCCCAATGTTAAGATGCTTTGACAGCCTCTTCCATCTTCTATGTTGTCAGGATTTGCTGGATGCAGTAAATGCTGTTATACTGTAACAGCATCAGCCTGAACTCACAAGCTTCAGCATGCTCCAACAAAGTCATCACTAGTTCTTTTTTCAGAAGTAAGAGTTTAGGGCTTTTCTGTTTGAAAATGAGACTAAAAGGACACCAAAGCCCACTTTTCTCTGGTATCTTTCTATTCTGCTGCTGCCTTGACAGTCTGGACTGGCTCTGATTGACTGAACTATCACAAGTTCCTAAAGTCTCCCTGAGAGACTTAAGTCCCAAGACAGAAGTTTTAACCCTGACTATCATTAATTAGTTGTGTGTCCTTGGACAAGTCATGTCTCAGTCTTCTCAAGTAAAATATTTTCATTTATCCCTTCCCCCCATCAAAGATAAATAAACAAATTTAAAAAAATAAATGTGAACACACACACATACACACACACACCCCTTCTACATTCTCTATCCAGGATATTTTTTTCAGTAGGCAGGGACAAGGAAGAAGCTGTGACTAGGGATCCCAGAAGGATAAAATTCAGTTTTTGTTGTTGTTGTTTCATTAATGATATAATATTTTTTTTTGCTTTTTTTGGAGGGCAATTGGGGTTAAGTGACTTGCCCAAGGTCACAGGCTAGTTTTTGTGTTAAGTGTTTGAATCCAGATTTGAACTCACGTCCTCCTGACTCCAGGGCCTGTGCTCTATTCACTGCACCACCCAGCCACCCCTTAATGATGTAATTTTTGAGAAGAACATTTGTTAGGAAAAGTTTTGTGGAAGAATAAAAGTTTGGTGCAGACTGACACTTGCAATACTTCACTAGGATGTCTTTATGGTCTCTACTATTTCTCACAGCTAAGAAATCTATGAGCCAGAGCATCACCCTGTGACTTAGTCCAGGCCTATTGTTCTGTCTCCCTGAAGCACTGTTGTCTAAAGTCCCAGCATGAAGTAACAGTTTTGGTTTTCCAGAGAGACTGATCTTCCTATTACAGGAAGGAGCAGATCACAAAGCCACTTCTTGTGACTTACCACAGCTACCATTACGGTTAGCATGTGAAAGGGGCATTGAATTTGACTGATCTTAACTCACTGACAGGGGTGGGTTCAACCTATGTATTTTGAAGCCTTTGGAAACCAATCCCATTTGGGGAAATACACCCAGGAGGCCTGCATTTACAAAGCAATCATTTCACCTTATAGCTAATTTGATGTCGTCCACTGCCAGGTCACTTATTATTAATTGTCTCTCCCCACACCCCTACCTCATACCCCTTTTCACCACCAAACCCTGGCATTTTACATACACTCCATGTGGTAAATAGTGACATTAGAGTCATTTGGAATATGTTTTCGCAGCAGGTCTCCAAGACAGCCCAGAGTGTAATTTTAAGCCACTCTGATACAGGGGCTATAAACTTTATATTATTGCACACTTTCCCTGAAATATCAACCTGGGACCTGTGCAAAGTCATGCCTGCCACTTTGTAACCACCACACTCTGATGTGTTAACCAAGCACGGCGAATAGCAGCTGCTTCGATTTTTTTAGCTTAACAATTCAGCCCCTCCAACTCCCAGTACTCTATCAACCAGCTCACAAGGCCAGAGCAAACTAGCCACAGGGGCAGGTCTATGCATAAAATTATTACTCAGTGGCTGCTCCCAAACAGCATTTATCACCTCATTTTAACCAACTTAAATGGTACTCTAGCATTGAGCTCAGCATCCCCTAATTATGCAGTGACCTTTTGGGGGAGAATAGCTTACTATCAGGGTTCCATTAATCCAAAGCTTAGGAGTGCTAATTTACCGCCTCTGGTCCAAGAAATTCTAAATGGAGATTTGGAACTTTGGTTCAGTCAAATATTCCAGGAACAAACATTGTTTCTCACAGGTAGGTATATGCCGTTGTGTGCATATGTGCCCGTCCACTTATAGGGCCTTGGTCACAAGCATACTTAAAAACCACATTTTTCCCCCTTTTGTTGCTTTAAAGTCACTGAATTTCTCTGAAAGTAACCCTGCTGAGTTAAAGAGTGGAATCAACTCAGTTATTGTGTGCATGCATTCATTAGGTTTGGAAATGAGTAAGACACTGAAGGTCTAAAAATAGGGCCAGGAATGGGTGGAGGGGGGAAGAAAAGGAGATGACCCATAGAAATGCTATTTTAAGATAAAATGCTACAGTCTGTGAGGATAAAGGAAGACCTAAAGCTTCAGGGAGAAAACAATCACAGGTATAAATAGTATTATTACATCCTTCCCCAGAAATAACTCCACACCTGTACTGAACTACACCCCTCTTGCACACCTTCTCCATTTTCCCACATCTCTGCCTTCTATCAAGATCCGATTCAAGCACCACCCCCTCCAGAAAGCCTGGCTTGCATCACCGTCCCTCAGATAAAAGTGAATTCTCTCCCTCCCCAAATTTCTCCATAATCCTTTTGGTCAAACCAATCCCTTACATTTATTTCTGTCTCCTGTTTATGAAAGTTTTGTGTCTTTGTCCTTTCCCAAAATCTACAGTATTATGAAAAAGGCCTAACACCTATCTTTTTATCCCTTTTGTTAGGTACAGACCTTGACCAGAGTAGGTGCTTAATTAATGTTTGCTGAATTGAATTGTCCAGGGTGGGCTGGAAGAGAAGGGCAGGGATCTCAAACTGAGAGAAACCTGATTACAGCCTCATTGATGCATGCATGCCTATAGCACAATAGCAAGCAGTTATCTTTTTGAGCACAAGAAACAACTCACTACAAAAAAAATAAAAAAGCAATCCTCACTGATTCCAAATCTTAGAGGAACAAGGCAAGTAGTGTTTGAGTTGGTCAGGAACCAAATCATGTAGAAAAACTTCAAAGACCTATGAATCACCTCAACTGCAGAGAAAATGAACTCATTTAAAAAATCAGTGGAGCACCCTAGCTCTAACTGGATTTCCTGCTTCAGAGGGTATATGTTTTTAGGGCAGTATATGCAGCATTCCAGTGCTGGAGTTCCATTGATCAAAATGTCATTTCCCTACTGCCAACCAGAAACTCCTTGGGTACTTAGCTACCAAGGAAACTTTGAGTGAGATTTCTTCCCTGGCTGGTAGAAAACCTTTTATGAGCAGGCTTAGACTAGTTCACAGGGCACATGGTCACCAGCCCGGGTGATCTAAGAGAGGTTAAAGGAGGGGTTGGGAACTTCCTGCATGTAGTGGAATAATATCTTTGGTCAGCCATTCCAGGAAATCTATGTAGAGTTATGAGAGTTTCTTAGATTGCTTTGAGGAACCTGTCTGATAAATTCAAAGAAATAGTTAAAGCTACTTGAAATATTAAATACAACTATGTTACCATATAGTGTGAAAAAATGTAGAAGTAACTGATTTTTATCAACCATTATCTTGATGGTCTATATTTCAAATTAACTCCATCAGAATTTCTGAATAACAGTCTTCTCTCTTCCAATCCTTAAAATCATTGCTCTAACTACCAAAAATGCTATTGACAAAAAAATGTTTTTGAACAAAAGATTTCAATGAGTAAATAAGTGCATATGATATACATATAACTTTTTTTGACCAAAGGTAGATCTTGTTTCAAAACTTACCTCTCCTATATTGCTTTTCTAAATCTTTTCTCACCTGGCTCCAATCATTAATTATTCCAGGAACTTTAGGTAGCTGCAAATGACTGTCTGTCTCTCTCTGTGTATATGTGTATATATATATATATATGTATATATATATATATATATATATGTATATATATATATATATATACAGACACACACATAAATCTGTGTGTGTCTATGTATGTCACTTATGTGGAAAGTCTTTTATTGCTGTTATTAATATTTTGCTTCTCATGCCTCTATCTAAGTTAACTATAAGTACCTTGAGGGTAGAGAGCTAGCTTAGTATCATAAAATTAGAGTTGGAAGGAGACTTAGCTGTCACTCAGCTAGCATTTATTAAGCACCTACTATGTGCCAGGCACTGTGCTAAGCAATGGGGATAAAAAGAAAGAAAGAAAAAGTTCTACCTCTCATCTAGTCTTAGCCTCTCATTTTACAGGTAGAGAAACTGAGCCTCAGAAAAATCAAGTGGTTTCACAAGATCACACAGCTAGGACATTTTGAAGGCAGGTTTGAAATCCTGCCTCTGACTGTAGATTAAGAATTCTTTCCCTCCCGCCTCTGCTTCATACACATACTTGCACAAATACCTGTGATGCATATTGTGGAAGAAGGATCCAATGCATATCCAGACCAACCATTGTCAAACATTAATAATAACAACTAGATTACAGTTGTATGACATTTTGTGGTTCATAGAATGTTTTCAATGCTTTATCTCTTCTGAGAAAACACCTCAGAAGAACAGAACCCAAGATGTATGTAGAATACTGAAAACCAACAGATATGGATCAAGAGGTGAGATGTTAACCATACAAAAAGGAGGATGTAAAGACTGAGCTCTCTAGGTAAGAACCTTTATGTTCACAACTGCTTACAGCTTAAATTTCATTTGGGCAAAACACAGGCTAAGTTGGATACAATGAAACAAGAAGTGACAGGGCAGCAGTCCTTGAGTTTGAGAGGGAATGAGTTTAGGGAGAAAAGGTCCAAATACTCTGCCTACTTCAGTCTCAGGATGGACAATCACTCATTGGCCATTTAAGAGCCTCTCTCCACCATCACCCCCTCACATCAGGTTCTAAAGAACAGAGAGTACAAATCAAGAAACACTGAAGTCACCAAAGGACAGATAACCTGGATCCAATGGAGACACTTAAAAAAATTGTATAAGTAAAAAAATGTAGTAATATCATGTACCACTGATAGGAATTTCAATATATTTTAAAATAAATTAGTCGAACTAACACTAATCACAAATGGGCACTGAAGATCATCAGTAGAATAACTGTTTAAAATTACGTACATTTATATCTATGACATTTCTCCCCTCCAGATTATCAAAATTAAAAAAAAAAACTTTCATTATTGGACACATTAGTAAGAAGCAACTAGCTTCCATGATGAAATATATAGGTAAATTGGCCATTATATCTCTATAACCCAAGGAATAAGCATGTATTCCTACAATACAGTTAAGTTTGAGACTTCCTACATATAAAAATAAACCAGCTACTTAATGAGGTTTATGACTTTTGCAAGTCACATCATTCCTCTGAGACTTTGTTTCTTCATTGGTCAAATGAGTATGATAACTTGTGATGCACCTCCCTCAGTGGACTATTATGAAGATGCTGCTTTGTAAAATATAAAATGCTACAGAGAGATGAGTTATTGCTAGTTATGATATTTATATATATGTAATATACATGTATTAAGCATATATATATATATATATATATATATATATACATTTTGTTGTTTTTTACTCACTATTCTATTGTATCTGACTCTTTCTGAACCCTTTTGGGTTTTTCTTGGCAAAAATACTGTAGTGGCTTACCATTTCTTCCTCTAGGACATTTTACATATGAGGAAACTGAGGCAAATAGGATTAAGTGATTTGCCCAGGGTCACATAGCTAGTAAGTGTCTGAAGCTGAATTTGAACGCAGAAGGAGAAGTCTTCCTGATTCCAGGACCAGCACTCTATCCACTGTGCCACCTAAATGTTCTATATACATATACATGTATACATACATATATATATATATATATATTTTTAAATGTACAAATACATCTCTCTGTACATGAAAGAGGATATGAGGGTGAAAATGTACTGAGGCCACTTCCAGTGGCACAGGCACTCTGACCTCTTGCTAAAGGGCATGCCCCAAAAGAGCACTGCCTTAAATATTTACTAGCTTCGTGTTCCTGAACAAGGTCCTAAATCTTCTTGAATCTCAGTTTTCTCATCTATAAAAAGATGGGGTACACTCAGTGACCTCTGAGGTTCTTTCCAATAAAGAATCTATGATACTATGATGGAGTTCCAGTTCCTCTAACTTCAGAGCCTGCACTCTTTCCATTGTTATTTCATTTTTAGAAAGTACCAAATTTTGGGGGCAGAGTCAACATGGCAGAGTAGAAACAGGACTTTTGCATACCTCCAGCTCCCACCTCCTCCAATTCATGTAAAAAATGACTCTAGACAAACTTTGGAGCTACAGAACCCACAAAATGACAGAGAGAAGCTAACCTACCACTGAGGACAGCCCAGCAGGCCAGCAGGAAGCGGCCAACAGAGAGCTCTTGAGACAAGCCAAGCCCTGTACAAGTCCAAGGTTTTAGCCTCAGGGCAGCCTGACCAGTCCCAGCTATAGGGACTTCAGATCACCAGCAGCTGTGATGATTTCCAGAATTAACAACCCATATATGCTAAGGACAAAGTGAGAGGTCAGTGCAGTGTGGACTTTGGGACTTAGGAATTTGGGAGTGTGATACAGGCTTTGCCCCCGGGGCAAGAAGTAGCTGAGGTTATGCAGGCGTGCAGCTGCCCGCCAAGTGGCTGCTTCAGAGCTCCTGGTCTACAGATTGTAGGGGGACAAAGCAACCAGTCTGAAGGCTAATCCCTCTTGCCTTTACCTGCTTGGATCTGGATTGCATTCTAGAGTAGACCTCCTGGGGTGTGTGAACAGTTTGCTAAAGTGTGTGGAGGTTTCAGAGAGGGCATCCAACTAATAGCTCCAGCAGCTGCAAAAATGCCAGTGTTTGGGATAAAGCTCCTGTTTCTGGTAGCAGAGTTCTACTGTGGCAAAAGGCTCAAAAGTCAAGTAATTGAGTGGCAACATGAGCAAGCAAAGGAAGCAAACAAAGCAATCCAACTTTACACTCCTATTATGGAGACAAAAAGGATCAAAGCATGGAACAGGAGGAAGACAGAAAAGTCAGAACTCCTGAACCAAAAGCTTCCAAGAAAAATATGAGCTGGTTACAGGCCATAGAGGAGTTTGAAAAGGATTTTGAAAATCAAATAAGAGAAGTGGAGGAAAAATTGGGAAGAGAAATGCGAACCATGCAAAAAAAAAATATGAAATGAGAGACAACAACCTGACTGAAGAAAATAACACCTTAAAAATAGACTAACTCAGATGACAAAAGAGGCTCAAAAAGGTAATGAGGAGAAGAATGCCTTAATAAGCCAAATTTGCCAGATGGAAAAAGAAACTCAAAAGCTCACTGAAGAGAATCATTCCTTCAGAATTAGATTGGAGCAAATGGAAGCTAGTGACTTTATGAGAAATCAAGATACTATTAAACAGATCCAAACAAATGAAAAAATAGAAGGCAATGTAAAATATCTCATTGGGAAAACCATTGACCTGGAAAATAGATCCAGGAGAGATAATTTTAAAATTATTGGACTTCCTGAAAGCCATGATCAAAAAAAGAACCTAGTGGGGCAGCTAGGTGGTGCAGTGAAAAGAGCACCAGCCCTGGAGTCAGGAGGACCTGAGTTCAAATCTGGCCTCAGACACTTGACACACTTACTAGCCCTGTGACTTTGAGCAAGTCACTTAACCCCAATTACCCTCCAAAAAACAAAAACAAACAAGCCCCCCCCAAAAAAAAACCTAGAAATCATCCTTCAAGTACTTCTCAAGGAAAATTGCCCTGTTTTAGAACAAGAAGGGAAAATAGAGATTGAAAGAACCCACCTATCACCTTCTGCAAAAGATCCCGAAAAGAAAACTCCTAGGAATATTATAGCCAGATTCCGGAGTTCCCAGGTTAAGAAGAAAATATTACAAGCAGCCAGGAAGAAACAATTTCAATATTGTTGAAACACAATCAGGATAACTCAGGACCTGGCAACTTCTACACTGAGGGATCAAAGGGCTTGGAATATGATATTCTGGAGGTCTAAGGAACTGGGATTAAAACCAAGAATTACCTACCCAGCAAAACTGAGTATCATGTTTCAGGGGGAAATATGGTCATTCAGTGGAATAGAAGAGTTTCAAGCATTCTTGATGAACAAATCAGAGTTGAATAGAAAATAAGACATAGACAGTGGACACAGGATCAATTAAATAGGAAGGGATGACACTTAAAAGGTGATATTAAGAGGTGAGAGAGAAATATAAAGAGAGGAGATGCGGAGAGACAGAATGGGGTAAATTATCTCATATAGAAGAGGAAAGGGAAGATTATTACAATGGAGGAGAAGAACAGGAAGGCAAAAGGGAATGAGTCAACCTTATTCTCATTGAATTTGGCTCAGGGAGGGAATGACATACATACTAAATAGGGTATCTCACCCTACAGGAGAGTAGGGGGGAAGGGGATGAGAAGGGGGATGATGGAAGGGAGGACAGGCTGGGGGGAATGAAGTTGGAAGCACCCACTTTTAAGAAGGGACAGGATCAAGGTAGAGAATAGAACAAGTGGGGGGTGGGATAAGTTGGAGGGAAATATAGTCAATCTTTCACAATATATCCACTATGGAAATATTTTGCATAGCTACACATGTACAGCCTATGTTGAATTGCTTATCTTCCCAGTGAGGGTGGGTGATGAGGGAGGAAGAGAAAGAATCTGGAATCCAAAGTTTTAAAATCAAATGTTTAAATACATATATACATATTATTATTATTTTACATGTAACTGGGAAATGAGATAAACATGCACTGGGGCATAGAGATACACCATGCCCTACTGGAAAGTTGGAGGTGGTATGGGGGAAGATATAGGAGAGTGCAGATATGGGGACAGGGTATTCAGTGGGATTGCTGTTTTGGGGAGGTGGGTGGGGAAAAATGGGGAGAAAATTTGTAACTAAAAAATAAAAAAGATAGAAAATTTTTAAAAAAAGAAAGTACCAAATTTCTCTTAATTTCCATATTAATAATAGATAATTGCTGAATAGTGCTCCACTATTTATAAAACACTTTATATCATAATAATAATCATAGCTGATACTCACATAGCTCCTCACTTCTCACCTGGCTGCACTACTTTGGTCCTTCTCTGAATTCTCCTCCATGTCCCCTCATTGGGTACTTTCTCTGTTCCCCTCTCACTTCCCTATTTTTCAGCTTCCTTTTACATATTTTCTTTTCCTACTGGATTGTAAGCTCTTTGAGGGTTGGGACTGTCTTTTTTTTTATTTCTATACCTAGCACAGTGCCTGACACATAGTAAGTGCTTAATAAATATTTATTGACTGACAGTAAGGTCAACTAGCATTCAGTCAACTATCATTTTGTTAAGTGTCAACTATGTCAGGCAGTATGCTAAATGCTTGTTTATGAAGTGCTTTCTACCCTATAGCTCTGTGAAGAAGGAAGCATGAGGTCCTTTAGACCCATTTTACAGTTGAGGATATGATAAACATGTCAGTTAAGTATCTGAGAGGTAAGATCCCAGCCCAGGTCTTTCAATTTCAATTACATCCATTTCATTGTGCTGTCTCTCAGTACAAATGTTACATATAACAACCTTGTAAACTAAATTCTACAGGTAACTCAATCTGTAGATGAGGAAAAGGAGGCTCCATGTGGTTAAGTCGTTGCCCATAGCCATAAAGGTCAAAGATGGGATTGAAACCTATATCTCTCTTTCCTCAATATCCAGTATTTCTTCCACCATACCACACTGCTTCCATAATTCCATAGTCAAATGGATTTTTCTTAGATCACCTGGATGTTTTCACCAAAGTAAAAATGTCTGTGTAAAGCAACATGCAGCTCCTAAGTTATCTTTCCAAATATCAATGACAGCAGCTAATTGAGAAAATCCATTTGAGGAGATTTATTGCTTTTCATCTCGACCAGATTTCAGCAAGATCTTCTATAAAACAAAATACTAAAAAAACAAAAAGGGGGAGTCTAGGAAAATTTCCACTAACTAGTTTACCTGAGATTGGTTTTACTGTGCTATGAACTATAATTTCACACTTGCTAATGGATTTTAAAATCATATTACAAATTACTTGTGCCACTATTATCAGATGTGGCAAAGCAGATTTGGTAGGATTACTGGAGAAGCTCCAAACACAAAATATGATCAAAATCCTCAAATTTACCATATGTCACAAGAGCCCACAAAGCATATCTAAAACTTCCTATTTTCCAGTCAATATAAATTTTGAGTCACAAAGCCAGTTTACTAATTCAAGGATTCCTTTTAAGTTTATCTGCTAAGATCCCCAGGACAATATAAGAGACACAACCTCCCCACCCTTTCCTAGTGCTCTCAATTCATCTGTAAGATTCCACAGCAAACTAGTATTTCCTTTTTTAAATTCAAATTATCAGAAACAACCTGTATCCTCACACATTACTTGGCACATGGTAAAGACATGACAAATGCTTTTTCATTCATTGGTCTCTTCAGATATACTTGCATTTTGTCTAGTATTTACCTCCCATATCAGGAATGAAGTATAAGTCTTTCATAGCTATTCTTTCCTAACCTAAGACTATAGAATTTCTGTTTCAATTAAAAATATTTATTCATAGGAAAACCTTCAAATTCACAGAAGATATGATCATGAAAATAAAAAGCAAATTTATTAAATATTATATTTCTTTCACTTTCATAAAAAAACAGAAGGCAACATAAGGTAGTATTTGGAGTCAAAGACCTGGGTTCAATTTCCTGTGTTTTCACATAACAGGTGTGTAACTTTAGACAAGTTGCAACATTTATGGAGCTTGGTTTTCTCATTTGTATAGAGAGGGGATTGAAATAGATTCTCCCTAAAGTCTCCACCAGTTCTATGGTCTTATGATATACATAGTGTGTGTATGTATATACACACATATAGGGGAATAGAGTAGATAATTTCTAAGGTCTCATAATGAACATTAGAGTTTTTGGTTGTTGGGTTTATTGGTAAAGTCATCAGGGTTAAGTGACTTCCCCAGGGTCAAACAGCTAGTAGATGCCAAGTGTCTGAGGCCAGATTTGAACTCAGGTCCTCCTGATTCCAGGGTCTTGAAGAGGTAAAGGTTTTAGCAGGAAACCTACTATACCTACTGTACATTCCAGACCCATGGGATCAATTATCCACAAAACCATTAGACTAGAAAAGGACAGAAGGAATTGTAAGGAGTTCAAATTGGCAAGAATGGAATATTGTAGAATAAGAGTTATTTGTATTTGTGTCTTACTCCCCTATGAAATTATAAACTCAAAGAAGATATTAATAGCTAGGTGATATAGCAGATAGAGTGCTGGTTCAGTAGTCAGGAAGAACTGAGTTCAAATTTGGCTTCAAACACATGTGACTCTAAGCAAGTCATTTAACCTCTGTCATGAAGATAAAATGAGATGATATTTTTAAGTTCTTTGCAAACCCTAACGTGCTATATAAGTGTTAGATGTTATTATAATCCACACTCTATTCTCCCCACCCTACTGCACTTTTCACACCTAGCAAAGTGCTCTACATATAGCAAGGAGTTAGTGAAGTATGGAATGAAAAACAAATGCAGAGTATATGAAGTATCAGAATTTGCAGCAGGGCTGGTATGGTAAAGTTGGACAAAGATTATGAAGAGCTTTGAATTCCAAGCAGAGATCTTCCACTTTATCTCATAAACTGAAAGCTATGGCAGGATTTTGAATAGGAAAAGGAAGTGATTAAGTATGTCTATTAGGAATAATAACCATGGAATGTAGTAGTACATTATTTCATTAGGTTTTTATATAAGCCATATGAGAGTGGTACCACAGATATGATTCCCATTTTTCAGATGAGGAAACTGAGGCTCTGAGAGCAAGTAACACAGCTAGTGAATGTCAAGAGCAGGATATGACCCCACATCCTCCTGACCTCATCACACTGCATGAGCAGCAGCAGGAGGAACAGTCTGGGTGGGGGGATGAATAGGAGGAGGCAGATGGGTTCCAAGAATAGCATAATGGTCGAGGGGAGAAATGATGAGGGCCTGAAATAAGGACACTACAGTAAGAAAGTCAAAGAGGTAGAAGATGTAAGAAATGGTCCAGAATCCACTAAAGCCTAACTCCAGTACACAAGATACATTAAACTACAAATGAATCTATTATGAGTTAAGGGGATGGAATGGAAGCAAGAGTCAAGTGTGAAGTTCACTTCATGACACATTCTCCTGATGCAGGAAACTATTTGTGATCTTATTTAATTTAGATGTCCTAAATAACTCTGAATTCATGACAAGTATTGACAATTTAAATTAGCTCTCTCATCTCACCCAGTGTTTGGATGGGAATTTTAGCCAATTTGCAATGACTATAAATCATTTGAGGGGAGAGATACAGAGACAGACAGTGCCAAAGGCAGACACAGACAGAGACACATACCCAGAGACAAAAAAGATAGGGCATATGAGAACCAAATATTCACAGAGACTAAGAGCTATACAGAGAGTCAGAGAAAATAAGCATAAATTTGTATTAAAATTACTCTGTACATTGTTGGATATTAACTTGTGCTGTAATAGACACTTCATAAATACAGAAAGAGTACCATAGACTTAGAGCTTGGAAGGGAACCAATGTAACATCTACTTCAACCCATTTATTTTACGGTTGAGAATATGGAGCACCAGAGAGTCATGATCAAAATCACGTAGTTAATATATGGAAGAACCAGGATTCAAACCCCAAAACTCCAGACTTCCAATCTATTGTTCTTTATGTGATATTTTTGTTGCATCTCCCCGCCTTGAGTGTTTCTGAATATTTTCTGTTTCAGTTATTTATGTGTGTGTATCACAAGCCCCCACTAGGCTTTGAAGTCTATGAGGACATCTCACATATAACTGCTCATAATAAAAGACAGGCAGGATAAGGATACAGAGATAACACCATAGGATTCAGATGAGGCAAAAAAAAAAAAACCACATTTGGGGGAACAAAGAAATAAGAGAAGGCCTCCAGAGAAAGATGACTGTGGCACTTCACTTAGGCCTTGAAGGATAAGTTGTATTTTGAAACTTGAAGGTAGAGGAATAAGCCTTCCAGGCAGAGGAAGGGACAGTGGGAAAGCAAAGAGCTTGTTCAGGGAACACCAAACAAAAACAGTATAATTATTATGCAATAAAGGACATATGCATTAGAATACTGACATATCAGATTAGAAAGGTAGATTGTCATGAGTTGTCTTAAATTCCAGGCTAAAGAACCTGGGCATAATATAGAAGACAATAAAGAACTTTCAGTTGATTGTTTAACAAAAGGTTTTTGATCCAAGGAGTGATTACATTAAAATGATGTGGTATTAACAGGAAAAGGTAAGACTAAAAGTCATTTCCTAATAGATAAGTGATCCAGGGATAAGAATAAAGGCATTTCAAAAGATGAACTGCAAACCATTTAACACAAGAATGCTTCAAGTCACTAACAAAAGAAATTAAGCTCAAAATAGAGACCTTACTCTGATGCCCAAAATTGGCAAAGATGACAAAAAATGGGGATGGTCAAAGTTAGAGGTATTATAGAAAGAAAGGTATACTTATATATTGTAAGTGCAGCTGTGAAGTGGTACAACCAATCTGAAAAACAATTTGAAATTATAAGGATAACATATACATATCTTTTGGCCCTGAGATTACACAGTCATACTCCCAAAGAACAATGACAAAAAGAAAATCTCCATATATACCAAAACATCTATAGCAGCACTTTCTGTGGTAGCAAAAAAATTGAAGAAAAAAAAAAGATGTTTTCCAATTGGTAGGATAGTTAAACCAACATGCATAGATAGAATGGAATTACAAGAAATGGCAAATAATAAAACATATGCATGTTAAGATCTATATGAACTGATACAAAATGAAGTAATATACACACAATACAGGAAAATAATGCGCATGACAACAATGCAAATGGAAAGAATACCCACCACTAAACACTGAAAACTGAATGCTGTGAAAGTATAATGATCAAACTTGGTTCCCCAAAAAAAGATATGAGAAAACATTTCTCTGAGTTTCTTTACAGAGACAGGAGTCCATGGGTGTGGAACATTATATAAAACATCAGAATTTTTTCATGTATTTACTGTTTTTCCTGAAATCTTATCCTCTTTAGAAAAAGGACATCAAGGCTATAATTTATAAAGGATAGTTATAAAGGAGAGGAGAAGGAGAATGATACAGTGGGAAATATAAGTGACATAAAAACAAAAGTTAACATTAAAAAACCTGTGAGAAACAAACAAAAATGTTTTAAGTCTACTGGAAATTTGTACTCAGTCTTATTTTCATCATCACTTATTATTATTGTTGCTGTTGTTATTATTACTGCTATTATTATTGCCTGTGATTTTATTAGTACAAGGAATTCTTGGTGAGGGATGCCCTGTCCTGAAGCAAAGAACCTATGCTGCAGCTCAAAGTCTTAGAGAATAGCCTCGGGTACCAAGAAGTAAAGTAATTTACCCAGGGTCAAACAACTGGTGTGTGTGGTGCTGGTGGTGGTAATATATTTATATCTATTTTTATCCATCCATCCATCCATCCGTCCGTCCGTCTGTCCATCCACCTATCCATCCACCTATCCATCTATCTATCTATCTATCTATCTATCTATCTATCTATCTATCTATCTATCTATCTATCTATCTATCTATCTATCTATCTATCTATCTATCTATCTGGTAGGACTTTGAATGTAAGTCTTCCTGACTTCCAGGTCAACTCTCTATAAACTAAACTCTCCAACGGCCTCTCTTCTCTCAAGTTAAGAACCACAGATTGACTAAGTTGTACAAAAAGCAGGACTGTAATTTGTGTGGGGCAAATGGGATTTTGCCCTAGAGTGCCAAAATCTACAGTTGCAGGGACAACCACTACCTCCTTGCCTCAGCTAATTGTCCTCTGCTAGGACATAACCATGCCATCATCTGGTGTATTTTCCCATGAGCTGCCACCCAAAGGATGCTGTCACTGTAAAACACTTTTCTAAGAGCAAGCTTGCTAAGTGAATCCATCCACATGAGTGGCATCTATTTTCACTGGAAAAAAAAAAAAGGTCACTCCCAAGTGACCGTAGCCATGGTTAGACAACCTTTTCAGTCAGTGCCACCTCTTCTGCTCCTCACCCCCACCTATTTTTTACCCTAAGTGAAAGAAGTCATAGTAAACAACCTAGAGTGTGCTGTTAAACTTGAGGGTTAAATAGCATTATGTTAACACACACACACAAATACCATCTTCAGGACATGCAAAATCATTTTTCCTGTAGCATATGAAATGATTACCTTAGGGTGAAGAATTTAGAGCCATGATCAATGGTGGAACTGGATTCATTTCAAGGGAAATGAACAGGTCTAATTTGCAATGTTAAAGATGTGGTGGTATTCTCTGACCCCAATCAAGCTGGTAATGAGACCCATAGACCTCCCTCTGGGGGGGGGGGGGGAAGGTTGTGACTAATTTTATTTTCAGATCAGAGGTCAAACTACTACTGACTGAAGGGCAGTGTAGGATACTGCTGCTATGCTGAAGCCACGGAGAGCCCATGACCTTAGAGTTCTTGTCCCTGGAGATGCTGGCAAGTCAGAGTAACAATGTTTTGAACCTCTGGCTCTTTGCTATTTAACTACGACAGTAGCCTCCAAAATGACCGATATAAGGAAGAGAGCTGATAGTAGGTCACCTGGGTGATATGAGGCACTGATTTTCTAAAAGAAAGGAAGAGTGGAAAAGTAAAAGAAGAAAATAAAAGAACAAGAAGCAGAATTAATATACACGTATATACAGCACAAAAAGGAAAGAGCTTTGTACATCAGAGAGCATCTTACACATAAGAAGAAGTTGTTTTGTTCAGCCCTTATGTAAGGAGCTCAAATGAGGAAACTTGCTTTACCAAAGCAGATCATCAACTGTTCTGAAATTTAAAGACCCTTAGTGAGTTGTCTCAGGGGAGTATTAAGATGGTAAGGGAATTGTCCTGAGTTATGAAAGCAGGACTTGAACCTAGGTTTTCCTGACCCTACAGTCAGCTTTTTATATATTGCTACACTGTCTTTCAAGTGTAAGTTATTTTTGTTAAGGTCCTAGAAAAAGAGTTACTGCTTGGTGCAAATTATATATTAATTATACGTGCAAATAATGAATTCCGTGAAGTGGTCGAATGCATTAGAATTATGTACAATATGGTAATTTGTTCCAGACCAAAGAAAATACACAGGGCACATCTGAATAATGTGACCACTTCACCTGAGTCATTATTCTCACTAATTGGGACCTAGCTGTAAGAAGTCTACTTCCTAGTATCTCTGATCAAAGCAACTTAAAATGCCTACCTATGTGCTTTTCAAAATTCTTATAGTAAGAAGGTTGGGGTAGATGGTTTCTAAGTTCTGTTTCAATTCTAAATTCTATATTTATGATACATCTAGGATTCAATTGCACTTGGTGGAACATTTCTGTCTAATAAGAGAACTAACTGTTGACTGATAAGAACCACGAATTCTTGTCCAATGCTTTTATCAAACCATTGAGCACTACCAAACTTAACTCCAGATGGATAAGAACACATGTAAAACTCATCACAACTCAAAGAGAACTGCTATCTAAACAAGACTTTTGAAATTAAAAAAAAATTCAAGGCAACAAATACTAACTTACCATAGATGTTCTCTAATAATAACATTGAAAATAAAGGGCTTTTCTCTCCCCAGGTACATTTTTTAAGATTAAGGAGGATTCCATATTAGTGGAAAATTTCTCCTGTTTGCAAGTTATACTGCATTAACTGTAGCAAGTCTTAGAACATAGAATCTGCTCAGTGAAATCCTTCATTATTCAGAGGACAAATCTGCCAAACCAACCACACTTTAAAAACAAAGTGGATGAAAAATGCACATTAAGCACAAAATGAAAACCCTTTGAGTTAGCATATATAAGATACTACAATATTTCCATCAGTCTCTGAACTAATTTGTGTATTTATTCAATTGGTACAAATCACATCCCATGCATGTACTTTCTCATCCTGTTATCCCTATCCATGTTCTCCCATATTTGCTTTTCATTCAACACACTAGATGCTGTCCCCCAAGTGTCTTTAATTTTTTGCATAATAGCAAAATAACCTAGACTGCATCCTTTAAAAATCAGACATTTCACCTCAGTTGAACTGAGTAAGTATTTATAAATTGCCTAGTGTATGGGCAGGCACTATACTGGGCACTAGAGGTATATAAAAAGAATACTCCTTAAGGCATTTCTCAAGCACAGCTAACTATTTGGAAAAGACTGCCACTTACTTGTATTCATATGACATCTCTTCATCTTCCTTTGGGTCACCTATAACTTTTGTTCTTTGGACATTGCAATGTTTCAACATTTATAGACATAAAGAATCATGAGGAGAATACTTCTGTCTAAAAGATGGCATTTTAACACAGGGAACTGATTGAGAATCCTTAAAAGCACTGTACAGTCTCCCAAATGCTATCTCATCTGGTTTTTTTTTTCTTATTCCTTTTTTTTCCCTTCAACAAAATAAGAAAACACTCCAATTTGGCAAACCCTATTAGCTCCTCCTCTAGCTTTTGGTGAATATTTGGTAAAGTCATCATTGGCTCCAGATCTGAATAAGCCACTGCCTCCCCCAAATCCAGACTGATGGCTTTAGATCACTCCAGTCTCCCTGACTTCATCTGACAACCTACTGTAAGAATATACATAAAATATTGAATTGATGACAGATAGTCACTGATCTGGGTCCAGAACTAAACATCAGGTGGATAGTAGGTCAGGATGCATTTGAAAAACTGTGTAATACTTTCTATCATTCAAAGCTATTCAATGCCAAAAAAGAACATTGTTAAAATTAATATCCTCTCAGTAATGCTTTTGGCAAAGGATAACAGGACAACATCCTATCTTTTCAGTCTCATTATACATTAATCCCCTTCTTACACTTTGCATTTCAGTCAAACTGACCTTCCCTCTCCTCTTTATACATGACATGCCATTTCCAATCTCTATTCCTTCACAATGGCTATCCCCAATGCTGGAGTATACTCCCCCTCAACATTTTTGCTTCCTTCTCTTCTTTCAAGACACAATCCAGGGGAGATAGTATATATAAAGGGCAGTCTATCCTCCACTCTGGTGGGGCATTTCAGTTCCAATCAATTGAACAAATATTCATTTAACATCTGCTATGTGTAACACCACACTATGTATATCAAAATGAAAATTGATCCACTATGTGCACAAATGGATACAAGGTGATGGGGCAAAGGTGGGATCAAAACAAAGCAATCTAGGAAAATCTGAAGGGGAAGAGATGGCTTTCAGCTGTAGGGATAAGGAACCACTTCATTTGGTCATTCTTAGGACAAGGAATTTCTCAGTATTAAATAATAAACTTGGCCACTGTTTGCATGGGTATAATGGTAATGTAAATGAGAAGATCTTTCCCATCCATTAATAGGCCCATGTAGACCTGCTTAAGTCACATGGAAGCCTAAGATACATGAGTTTGAGTCACATGAAACCTGTGGTGGGAGGAACTTGTTGAATGGGTGGAGCAGGAAGGGTAGAGCAGAGCCTAGAGGAAGCTGGTCAGAGCAGTTAGAGCTGAGGGAGGAAGTCCCTACCAATGGGAAGGTTTGTGGATGGCAGTGCCCCTGCAGCGTTATTGTGTATAGATTTCTTTGTTGCCAAGATGGATTTGGCTTCCTGGTCTTGCGATTCAATTTTCTGGTGTCTGAATAAATGTTTTGGTTCTGCCTTCAAATTGGAGAGTCTATTATATTTTGTAATTCAGAATTATGTTGGCATATTCATAGCTACCATAAGCACTGTCAATATCAAACTGGTGATACAATGGGTAAATATCACCTATTTAGAGGTAGGTAGGTGGGACTGAGGATGGAGTGTTGGAATTGGAGTTACAATGACCAGATTGCAGATCTTCCTTCACACTCTTACTAGTTGTATGACCCTGGGCAAGTCACTAAGCCTCTGATTTTTTTCACCAGTCTGAGACTGGGTAACAGTCATCAGACAGTTTCTCAGACCCCATAAAATGGAAATAATAATAACCCCTTCCCCACAGGGTTGTTATGTGGATCAGATGGCATCATATGTTAAAGGGGTTTTCAAATCTCAAAGTGCTATATAAATGTAAGCAATGATTATTATCACCTGTTCATGAAGCCTTATGTTGGCTTAATTGAATCAGATTCTCTCTCTAGGTGTTTGTTTTTGCTGAACACACTTTAAGAATGTAGTAAATGTATCAGACTTGTTTGTGATAATGCTCTTAACTTATCCTCCCTCTGTAGCTCCTCTTCATGTGATCTTTCTGTTTTAAATTGGGAGAGTATAAAGAATTGAAAAACTTTAACAAAAAGTTTATTTTTTAGTGCAGTTCAAGCACCTTCCAAAGGAAGACTTTTCTTGTTCCTTTACACTCCTCCTACACTACCCCAGTTGTTAGCATCTTCCAATCTTAACTGTCCTGCATTTAAATGCTTTGCATTTGCTTCTTCTTGGTTTTCTATATACTTATCTATATCTGCTGCATTTCCCAGAAGAACATAAACTCCTCGATGGCAGGTTGTTCTTTTTTTCTTTCATTTTTTTGGTCTTTGTATCCCACATTGCCTGATACATAGCAGGCATCTAATAGTGATGATGATGATGATGATGATGATGATGATGATGATGATGATGATGACGATGATAATGATGACTATTTGTATATATATATATATATATATATGCATTTGTATAGCACTTAGAAATAGAAAACACTTTTTTTTTAGAAAACAAACACTTGATTTTCACAACAACCCTAGGAAGAATAGCTATAATTATCCCTGTTTTACAAATAGAAAACTAAGAGAAAAGTTAAGTGACACACCTAGGGTCACACATCTAGGAAAAGTTTGCGGTCATGTTTGAACTCAAGTATTCCTGACTCCAGGTCCAGTGCTCTACTCATTGTGCCCCCTAGTGCTAGCATTTATTTACTGACTGAATGCAATATTGGAAGGATCAAAGCTGCAAGCCAAAGGACAATGAAAAAATGTGGGATGAATGGAAACAAGGGACAGCATCTTATCGGCAAAAACCTGAGATACAGAGTAAGGGGCATCATCAAGGACATGTATAATTGGGGAAGGAGGTGAGATGGTCATGAAAGCAAGAATAAGATATAACAGATGGCCAGCTTGAATGCTACACAAATATTCCTGAAAAAAGAAAAATAACTAAAGGAAAGTTGCCAGTTATTTTGAAAAGAAACTTTATGGGAGATTTATAAAAGTAAATAGATGAGAACATAGGATCTGATGTAGAATAAAGTAAGCAGAGCCAAGAAAACAATGACTACCACACTATAAATTGAGAAAACAACCACACACCAAAAATCAAAAGTGAATGTTCCAAAACTAGAAAAATCAAGCTCAGTTACTAAGAAAAGATATCCCTATCCCATTCCTTTGTAGAGGGGGAAGGTCCATAGTTATTTTCAGAATTTTTAATATAGAGATAGGTTTTATTGATTTTTCTCTTTTTCTTTTTTCCTTAAAAATATTATCATATAGGGTAGCTGTCTAGGATAGTAGAGGGGGAATAATGAGAGAAAATCTCATATTATAAAACAAAGGTAATAAATATTTAGTTTTAGAAATTTATTTTTAAAAAAGAAGAAAGTAAAGTCCTTGAGGAAAGTGACTTACTTGTTTGTATTTGCATCCAAAGAACTTAATACAATGTCTGGAAAATATTAAGCACTTAAATATTTTTTTTCATTCCTTCATTCACCCACAGTTCTTATTTTGCAGATGAGGAAACTGAGGCTCCAAGAGATTGAGTGGCTTTCCTAAAGCCATGCAGCTGATTTTGATTGACAGAGTTGGGATCCATATAGCAATCAAAATCTACTTTTATGGTAAATCTGCTACCTGCATTTGTTAGCATTTACTACTTTTTTTTAAGACCACATAGCCAAAACATTCTTTGGGTACATCCCAATCCATCTTTTAACTGCTTAATCTTGATACTGTGGGGATATGGTGACAAACAATCAAAGAATTTCACCATAATGGCTTGTCCTCGGTGCTATCCAAAAGGGAAACATTTGGAGAAACTGCTGGGTCATTATTTTAGCAGCAATTAAGTTTGCTAACCCTATGTTCACGGGCACATTCTTCCAAGGGGCCCAACAAAATCTGTCTTTGTCTGATTGCACTGACACGCACTGGCAGATTCTGGCACATGGGAACGTTCCCTCCCTGGGTGAAACACTTGATATAGATTAAAGGAGGAGGGAGACTGCAGCTAATGAGGTCAACCCTGCTATACAATGCATTGTTCTGCTACACTACTCCCAACACCACTTTATCCAATCAGATCACATGCTCTCGGCTTGCTAATAAACACTTCAATTCAAGCATTATTTGACAGAATTTATAGTATAGGAGTCTAGAGACTTGCCAGCACAAGCACTTTAATTTATCCAGTTTTAGAAATAATGGATTATTGCAAAGACTTACAGCTCTGCTCTAAGGTATGTGCTGGAGAGTGTTCATAGAAATTTACAAGCTAAGAAGATAACCTATGCATAGGAAGAGGAGTTACACATCAAACATTTGTGAGGCCCAGACACTTCCCTGCTCTGCCTTTCATGGGTCTCAGCATTCACAGTAGCCATCATAGGACCTGGATTGAGCCTGAAAAATCACCCTGTAATTAAAGTAGAAAAGGCACTTGTCTCAAAAACCAAAAGGCTGGTTCTTGCTTTCTTGCTTACCAACTAGGTGACCTTGGGCAAGTCATTTCTCATTTGTGAGTTTCCGTTTCCTCACCTACAAAATGGGGATAATAATCTGCCCCTAGGTATTCTACAGGGCTTTAAGGATCAAATAAGATATGGTATACAGTGCTTTGTGGAAACCTAAATAGAAGAACCTATAAAGAACTTTCATGTTTACAAAACTCTGCCTTTTATGGTGCTGGCTAGCTTCCTTTAATGGTTATAACATGATCACCATTACTTTTTAACCAATTAACATATCTGTTGAACCAATACCACTCACATCAGTCAGCAACATTTGAGGGACCCTATTAAATTAATTGCCAAGAAAAGGCACCACTTTACCTTGAACAGGCAAAGTAATTGACCCTCTCACAAGATGTGGCATATGCTAGATGGGAGAAAAAAAGTCAGCCTGCAAAAACCTAATAACAAAGAGTTTGATGACTTTATCCTTTCTTGCAAGCCAAAGGTTTATTCAGTCTCCTTTGGAAGAATGCATTTGTTTTGCCACCATGACCTAATTTAGGAGGACAAGTGGACTTTTTCAAACTTGTTAGAGCCTTCAAATTACAAACCTGGTTAAGCACAGCCTCAGTTGGCAAGGGAGAAGAGTTTTTTTTTCCATTTTAGTGTTCTAGGGAATTAGATTTCCCATACTCATCTATGCCCAATGAAACTGGTTTTGGACAAGGCAGAAACTTTGTGCATCACCTGCAAAAATCTACCTTCTGATATTTAAAGAACATTCTCATTTTCCTGTTTCTAAGCCTTTTACAAAGAAGCACTAATCATGTATACCAACTTTACCTAACCACCCTACCTTAATCTAAGTTCAAGGTAGGGTGAGAGAGAAGAGGAAAAACAAACAATAGAAATAGTAGAAATAAATTAAATGATGAATTCTTAAAGTATATATGAACTGTTTTAAGAAGAGTACTTAAATGAAGTTCATTGTCATATTGAAGCCACCCGAGATTCCATTCCTCTTCCTTCCCCATCATTTCTAATCAGTCATTTCTAAGTTTAATTTAGCTTCTTCAATTCATGCAGACTGCACATATCCATGAATTTAAGATATGTATTTTTCACCCATATATCTTCCTATAAATTTTCCACAGAAAATCTATCCAAGAGACCATAGAGATTCCTATCATTCTTTTATTATTTGATCTTCCAAGCAATGTTTGTTCTGTTCATTTATTAACCCTCATGATGGGCTTTCTTTCTACCACCTCTGATGACATCATTCATACTACATCTTGCACACAGGTCGTCATTGGTAATACACTAAAACCTATGAATGTTCATCATGCACCTTCCCATTCCCCTTTGGGTCACCTGCAGTTTTGATTCTTTTGAATTCACAGTCTTCTATGACTCATAGTCAAATAGAAGCTCAAGGAGAATACTAAGATTAAAAATATGGGGTTTTCAAGCAGCAAATACGTGAAGATTACCCAAAGCATGGCTTAATTTTCTAAATTCAACTGAGTCATTTTATTATCTACCTAATTCTGGGTTCAGCAGCACATGATAAATATCCACCCACCTAACTCAATGGGTTCCTTTCCACTATCATGCCACCAACAAGATCATTAAGTAACCAAGAACCCTTTTCATTTCCACTTCCATAACTGTCAGTTCTAATACAACAAGGTTTCTAACTCATATATTTCATCCAGTATTTATCCTTTTTACTCTGGCAATTCACACAAAATAGATTAATTCTCTTAAAATCATCATCACCCCTTTCCTCAAAAACCTTCAATGGCTCCCAATTTCCTGAATAATAAAATCTAAATACCTAAGACTGACATTCAAGGCATTCTCTTCATTTTGTTCCCAATTTACTTCTGCCTCTTGAGTCTTTTCTAGACTATCATTTACTTCTATTTACACACACACACACACACACACACACACAACCATTCCAAATAAAATTATATCTTTACCATTCCCTGAGCACAATTCCCTTGCACAATTCAATTTGTCATAACAAATATTGTGTGAGGATGAATGATACAAAATTTAGATAAGACCTTGTCTTTTTTCCCCATCGTGCTTACAATCTATCTTCTATCCTTTTCTCATGACCATGTCTCCTATCTAGAATCTTTTCTTTCTCATCAACTATCAAAATCCTACACCATCATTCAAAGGGTCCCCTCAAAATCCTATTTCCTCCTTATAAAGTTTTACCAACCACGCAGATGGAAGGATTTTTTTTCCCTCCTGAGGAATTGCCACAATTGATACTAATGATACACTGGTAATACAGTGTTACCTTTTCGTGTTTTTTTTTTATTTATCCAACTAGACTATAAACTCCTAGAGGGTAAGCTCTAAGTCTTATGTTTTTGTTTATTTATACTCAACCCCCACCCTTGAATCCAATATCTAATACAGAGCCAAATCCTTCATAGACACTGATTATTGAATAAATATATCTAATTAAGTTTTCAGCTGCGTATTAGCAATACCACAGTCACCAACTAACTGCTTTAGCCAGAATTTTATTACAGAACATGACTACTGATATGAATCTGCCACTGATCCTATAGACTTAGAGGGTATATGGGGTTTTAGGTGTATGATTTAATGATCAAATTTCTTTCAATTAATTAATCTACATAGTGCAAAAGCTTAATAGTATAATTTTGACAATTCTATACTTTAGCAGACATTTTCTTGTTTTTGAATATAGTCTTCAATAGAAACAGGAACTGGTGATGTAAGTTCATTGGTAAAGGGAATTCCCAGATGAGGAAATTCCTTATACCAAGGTAGGTTGAGATCTTCCCTCTTCAGAGCTTCCTATAGCACTATGACATTAGGTGACTTACCTGGGATCACCTAGCCAGTAAGCTTTGGGAGGCAGGGCTTGAACTCAGGTCTTCCTAGCTCCAAGACCAGCTCTTTCAGTACACCTTGCTGCAACCTTTCAAATATGTTAAAACATAGGCTCACATGTTGTGTCAGTGGATTATTATTATCAACAATTCAAACCATGAGGTAATTGCTTAAATATTTCACTGATTATAGTGAAATAGTGCTAGGGTCAGTAAAATAGTGCTAGGGTCATATTGTTGACATGAATCAACAATGTCCCAAATTGGACAGAATTATTGGTAGTGGGGATAAGAAGGGCATATACAAGGGACTCTATTACTGATGAGTATCATTATTATCATATGAGATAACAGTGTAAAGTTCTCAGCACCAGTGCCTGGAGTACAGTACATGCTATATAAATGTTAGCTATCATCATCATCATATTATTATTATTGGTGAATTTTGAGTCAAAGGATTAGTGTTCAGATCCTAATTCTGTCACTTACTACCTGTGTGACCTTGGAAAAGCTACTTAGATTCTCTCAGACTAAGCTGCCTCATCTGTAAATAAAGGGGCTAGATTACATGACCTAAGAAGGTCACTTCCAACTCTGTCTGGCTGTGACACCTTAGGCACAACACAACATTTCTGAGCTTCCATTTCCTCCAGTGAAGAAACTGCATGTCTTATAAGATATCTTCTTGCTCTAAATATGCAATCCTCTGAAAGCCTCATGATTAATATTTACTATTCTCTTATTATCCACTGTTGCAGCACCCACATTCATTGAATATCACTTTTTACCCTAATGGGACGGGCACTAACTGCTTTGGAATCAAACAGAAAAGGCAGCAAATAATGAAATTGCTTACACTACATTTCCTCAGTTCAATGTGGACAATATTCACTCATCTTGCACTTCATGTGACTTTGAATTTAATTCGCACATCAAATTAATAGCTTTCTCCTTTTGGTTCTAAAAACACATATTTATTTAGAGGTTTATGTATAGATAGATATGACTAGTGGATTCCCAAGGGAGCTCATGTATAATAAACATAAAGAGTGCCAAAGGCAATCCAATGAAGAAGAGGGGAGAGAGAGGAAAGAAGGGGGGGAAGAGAGGAACAGGGGAGACAGAGATAAAGAGAAAGGGAGTAGAGAGGCAGGGAGAGGGAGAGGAAGGGAGGGGAGGGAATGGTATTGATGGGGAAAGTAGGAGATGAAGGGAAGGGAGAGGAGGAGGGAGAGGAGAGAAAGGGAGAGGAAAGAGAGAAGGGGAGAGGAAGCCAGGGGAGAGGAGGAGAAGAGAGAGAATCTCACTCTTATTAAGAAAAACACCACTACCATCCAATTGGTTTCATGGTTACTGTTCCTTCAATCATGTGGGAACCTTTAGTTTATGCTGACTTGAGAATCCCTGCTTGTCAGGCTTCCAAACCAGGCTATCTTCTGGTTGTGCTCCCTTGCCTGTCCTGGTTTGCCTCTCTTTTCCCTGTGATTATAGATTCACAGAGAATCAGTATTTAATAATCTTGCCTTAGATGTCCCATTATCCTACACCCAGGCTAAGCCAGGCATCCATGTAGTACAGAAGAATATGAAATGTAGGAATAAATGAGATTTTAAACACTACTCGACCGAGATAAGCCCAAACACAAAAGTCATATAGGAGAGGATTCAGCAGCTAATGTGCATTTCCTTCTCCTCTTATATAAAATTATTATTAGACTTCATTGAATGGCAAAAGAACATCTTTATTTTTTGCAAGACACCAACAGAAAGCTTATTAACAATAATAACTTAATTTTTATAGAGCTTTAAGTTTTATAAAGCAGTTTTCCTCATTACCCTATGTGATTGGTACAGTATTATCCCCATTTTATAGATGTGAAAGCTGAGGCTTAGGGAGGCTAAATGATTTGCCTATAATCATAAAGCTTCATAAGTATTAGAACAAGAATTCTCCTTAAGGTCTACCAATTGCAAATCCAGTGTTCTTTTTGATTATGGCAAGTTTTTGTTTTATATTATTTTGTTCTGTTTTGCATGGCAAGGATTATTTTTGTTGACAGCATGAACTATTCGACTTTTTATCTTTTTATATACAGTATCTAGTACAGTGCCAGGAACATAGCAGTATGTGCTTAATAAATACTTGTTGATGGACTAAATGTTGTTGAGAATGTATTAAGGATATATATCTGGGGTACGCAAATTGTAAAGAGTGTTGAGAACATGTAATGGATAGGAGACTGACTTGGAGTCACGAAGATCTGAGTGCAAATCCTTCCTTGGCCATTTACTATATTCACAAGTAATTCACTTAATTTCACTGAGACTTAGTTTTCTTATCTGTAAAATAGGGATAACAGTATTACAATTACAATATACAACTTTAAATTTAATATTATCTCTGATCAGGCATTATGGCTTTAGCTGAAAGGGCCCTGAGAGAAGATTTAGTTCATCCTTTTTATTTGACAGTGTGGCAATGGAGGTCTAAAGCAATGAAATAACTTGTTAGTGGTTACAGAGATAGCTGGGCAGCTAAGTGGTGCAGTGGATAGAGTGCTGGGCCTAGCATCAGGAAGATTCACATTCCTAAGTTCAAATCTGGCCTTGGATATTTACTAGTTGTGTGACCCTGGGCAAGTCAATTAACCCTGTTTGCCTCAGTTTCCTCATCTGTAAAATGAGCTGGAGAATAAGATGGCAAACCACCCCAGTATCTTTACCAAGAAAATCCCAAATAGGGTCATGAAGAGTCAAACACAACAGAAATAATTGAACAACAACAACAGAGGTAACTAGAAATACAGCCAAGACTAGAACCAAGAGCCCTTGATTCTCAGTATAGTTGCCCTTCTATTATACACAATGCCTCTCTTTGCTATTAAAATGAGGTTGTAGGGGCGGCCAGGTAGCACAGTGAGTAAGAGCACCGGCCCCAGAATCGGGATGACCTGGGATCAAATCCGGGCTCAGACACTTAGCACCCACCCAGAAATAACTGGCCGTGTAACCTTGAGCAAGTTACTTAACCCCAATTGCTTTAAAAATAAATAAAATGAGGTTGTAGGAAGAGAACACGTTAGGCCATTATTCATCACTAACATTGATTAGTGTCAGGTTAAAATTTTAGGACTCACTCCAGGGCCCTAGGATGAAAGTCTCAGTATTGGTAAAAATGATAGGGATTCAGAGAATGAAGCATGAGGGTTAGGTCTAGGTGAAAGCCAAAGTAGCAACTGGAACATAGACCTTGAGATGGGTGAGTCCTTGGAGATCATCTGTTCAGTCCACAGTCATGATTAGGGTGGGGCTGACAGAGTTTTGTTCCACAGCCCTAGCATTATCTGTACTTCTTCAGTAGGCAGAAACAAATACGCTTAGCATTGAGTTGAGTTAGCAAGAAAAATTACTTAAAATCAATCAATAGGAATTTTTGAAAAGCATTTACTATATCCCAGGCCCTGGGCTACTCATTGGCTATACAAAAAGAAAAATGAAACACTCTCTACTTTCAAGCAGCTTATACTGCAATTGGGGAAACGATGCATGCATATATGAAAATACACAAGATACATAAAAAGAGAATTATAGAAAGTCATTGATAGAATGCCTTGTCCTCCCTCCCCTCATCCTTACCTCCACCACAGGCTTTCCTATTGGGGCTGGTATTCCAGTGCCTTTATCCCTACCGGAGCCTGTATTCCATGTTCTCCCCTACCTTTAATTAAATTTCTTTCAAAAGTTGACTTCGTAGTTCTAGCCATAGGTGCAAAAATTGGTAGTTACCGGTCTGATCTAGTCCAGTAAATTCAAGTCAAAAGCATTTGCAACATGCCCAGCACTGTGCTAAACATTGTCCAGTCCCCTTGTTTTATAGATGAGGAATGGAGATCTATTGAATTTGTGAGTTTCCAAAAGTTCTGATTCCCAGTCTATTCTCTTTGTATCTCAATGACTTTAACAGATAAGTAATTTACAGAGAAATGTGCACATCCCTATCACACTAAGCTTGACATGACAATAGGTAGTAGACTGGTTCACATTCCTATGTTACCATATATGCCTAACACTATATAGTGCTTCAAAGTTTGAAATAGGCTTTATGTGTTTTATCTCATTGGATCCTCACCACAATACTCAGAGGTAGGTGTTATTATTATCCCCAGTTTGTTTTGTTTTGTTTTTAAGCAATTGGGGTTAAATAACTTGCTCAAGGTTACACGGCCAGTTATTTCTGGGTGTGGTGCTAAGTATCTGAGCCCAGGATTCGATCCCCAGGTCATCCAGACACTGGGGCCAGTGCTCTTACTTGCTGAATCAACCTTGCTGCCCCTGTTATCCCCAGTTTTAAGATGATTAAATTGAGTCAGGGAGCCATTAAGAAAGTGACTTACCTGGGGCCACCACCAGATAAGAAATATATGAGGCAGGATTTGAATTTATGTCTTCATGATTCACAGGAGCAAGTAGGTGACAGAGTGGATAAAGTGCCAACCCTGGAGTCTGGAGGACCTGAGTTCAAATTTTACCTCAGACACTTACTAGCTGTGTGAACCTGGACAAATCACTTAAGCTTGTTTGCCTTAATTCCTCATCTATAAAATGAATTGGAGAAGGATATGGCAAACCACTCCAGTGTCTTTGTCAAGAAAACCCCAAATAGGGCAGGTGGTGCAGTGAGTAGAGTACTGGCCCTGGACTAAGGAGGACCTGAGTTCAAATCCAGCCTCAGACACTTAATATGTACTAGCTGTGAAGTCACTTAACCCCAATTGCCCTGCCTTCCCCCCCTGCAAAAAGCAAAAAAAAAGAAAAGCAAAAGAAAAAAAAGAAAACCTCAAATGGGCTCACAAAGAGTTGGATATAAGTGAAAACTATCTACCATCATCACCAACTATGCCCCTTCCTACCTTACCAAAGGTTCTGAAGCTTCTTCTAAAGTTTACTCCACTTATCTAATAGAAAATTGCATGAAATAATTCACCATCCAATGATCTCTATACATTGTATGTAACGTTGTGATGTAGTCACAAAACCACTAAAAATACAAGGTTGGATGAGTGGAGATATTCCTAGTATCTGCTGACAGCCTCAGGACAGCTTTAGCTTATGCATCAGTAAGTTACACAAGTTTACAAGATGATTTACTTTACAATTCAATAAAAGCATGAAGTTACAATGCAATAGCAAAGCCTACATTACTTGTTATTCAAACCCACTACCCTGGAGACAGAGACCAAGAATACTTTTTTTTTTCCTTCAAAAATTCATCATTCTGAATTTTGTTTACTAGTCCTCAGGGGAAAAGGGGGAGGGAGGGAGTAAGGAAGGACATATATCAATTGCCAAACTCTTGTTGCCAGTGGCTCTGGGTTGGTGAGACAATGTTTTCTGCCATTAGCCTTATTTTTGG
This sequence comes from Petaurus breviceps papuanus, assembly GCF_028583685.1. Taxonomy (NCBI): domain Eukaryota; kingdom Metazoa; phylum Chordata; class Mammalia; order Diprotodontia; family Petauridae; genus Petaurus; species Petaurus breviceps. The sequence continues at coordinate 18,657,374 of NW_027187360.1, read as the reverse complement.
AAGACTATGTTTTGGCTGTAAAACTACTCAATGAAAGTTGGTTACCGAGCCCATTCTCAGCACAGCAGAATAACTGTTTGCTTTCAGGCCTAAGGCAGCCAAAAGAATTTGTTTAAGCATTTTAATAGATGTTCCAATGAGTTTTGACTAAACAAGTTTGAGTCATAAGGGCAAAAACTTTTAAAGAGATCTTATGATACTTGATATAAGTGATAACCACTTACATGTATAAAGTCCAATTTAGTTCAATTGTCATTTTACAGATTAGGAAACTGAGGCCTGTCAGATCAAAATTAGCTAAGGTTTCATCTCTTTCTGACCCAATGCTCTTTGCACTACATAACACACCGCCTCTATAACTTTCTGTTAGCATTTTAGGGTTTCAAAGAGTTTTCTCTTTTGTAAAAACTGACTTTTAAAAATTTAAAGTTTTATTTATTTTTTTATGCTGCATCTTTTTTAAAAAATTATTTACTTGCTTTGAAATTTTGAGTTCCAAATTTTCTACCTCCCTCTATCCCCTTCCCCACCCATTGAGAAAGAAAGCAATTGTTAAAATTAATTATCTGCGATGTAAAGGAAACTGAGTTCAAAATTCCAGAGACATCTATGATTTAATTTGCAAAGCTAGCATCTGCATATCAAACCAGTTCACCTGACTTCTCAAGGGTCAGAGACTTGGAGTGATTTACCATGATGGTTTTTATAACAAAAAAGAAGAATTGGAAAGGTTATAGAAACTTGTTTTGAACATAATTCTATTAGACAAAGCAGGTCACCTAACTAATTAGCTTTACCCAGACTTTCTTAAACCTATGCCAGATGTCCTTTCCTCCAGGTGGTAACTTTTGTAACCATAAAGTGTATTAGGAAAAAGGAACTTGTGATCAGTGGTTAGCAGTCACCCTCCCATTCTTTCTTATTCCTCCCTATTCTTCCTTAGAACAGTTAGTCCATTACTCAATTTAGACTCTAGCTCAAGAAAAAAAGGGGCTTATCCACAAAGACTGGAAAAAAATAACTTAATCTCTGGCTAACCTTTCTCCAGTTGCCAGAAAGAGGAACTTGGCCTCTGATCAACCCTCTTTTCTACTAGAAAGGGAAATTTAACCTTTGGAAAAATCTAATGAGGATTATTTTATTCTTACAAAACACCTGCTACTAAATGATAAAAATTTTCCCAATCTATCTATTCACTAAATCTATAGGTAACCTAGATTTAAGAGACTATATTAGTTTAGAGCTAGCTCTTCCTAAAGAAGGTAACTTAATCCTATAATCAAACTAAAAATAAATCAAAGTAATAAAAATAGATGACATCCTTTTCACAATATAATATCAATCAAACATGTGAAATCATGCAATTTTCATATTAGCCATGTTAAAAGGAAAATAAAGAAAGAGAAAAAATATATTCTTCAATTTGCACTCAGAGTTCATCAGTTCTCTCTCAGGAAGTGGAGAGAATTTTTCATCATGAGTCCTTCGGAATTGCATTGATCAGAGCATCTAAGTCTTTCACAGTTGATCATCATTACAATATCGCTGTTATTGTGTACAATGATATCTTAGTACTGCTTACTTCGTTCTGCATGGGTTTATATAAGGCTTCCTAGGCTGCTCTGAAGCCATCCCCCTCCCCCTCATCATGCTATAGCACAATCATATTGCATCACAATCATATATCACAACATTATTTAGCCATTCATTCTCCAATTGATGGGCATCCCCTCAATTTCCAATTCTTTGCCACCACTAAAAGAGTTGCACTACACACACACACACACACACACGTACGTATATAGTTCTTTTCTTTTTCATTTGATCACTGTGAGTATACAGACCTAGTAGTGGTATTGCTGGGTCAAAAGGTATGTACAGTTTTTTTTTTTTTAATTAAGCAATCGGGGTTAAGTAACTTACTCAAGGTTACAAGGCCAGTTATTTCTGGGTGTGGTGCTGAGTGTCCAAGCCCAGGATTTGATCTCCAGGTCGTCCCAACACTGGAGCCGGTGCTCTTACTCGCTGAGCCACCTGGCCGCCCCTACGCAATTGGGGTTAAGTAACTTGCTCAAGGTTACACGGCCAGGTGTTTCTGGGTGGGTGCTAAGTGTCTGAGCCCGGGATTTGATCTCCAGGTCTTCTCAACACTGGAGCCGGTGCTCTTACTCGCTGTGCTACCTGGCCACCCCGGTATGTCCCGGTATGTACAGTTTTATAGCCCTTTGGGGATAGTTCCAAATTGTTCTCCAGAATGGTTGGATCAGTTCATAACTCCACCAACACTGAATTAGTGACCTTACTTTTCCATATCCCCTTCAGCATTTGTCATTTTTCTTTTCTGTTATGTTAGTCAATGTGATAGATGTGAGGTGCTAACTCAGAGGTGTTTTAATTTACATCTCTTTAACCAATAGTGATTAAGAGTACTTCACATATATATATATGTATATATATACATATATATATATATATATATATAAAATGATATGAACTGACTGTTCATATCATTTGACCATTTATCAACTGGGGAATGGATCTTATTTTTATAAATTTGACTCAGTGCCCTATATATTTAAGAAGTGAGGCCTTTATCTGAGAAATTTGCTGTGAAAATTCTTTCCAAATTTCTGCTTTCCTTCTAATCTTAGTTTCACTGATGCTTTTTGTTTTCATTACACAATCATTCCCTGACATTCCTTCCTCCTATTCTATAGGAACCATTCCTTATAACAAAGAAAAACTCCATCAGAAAGACCATGTATCACTGGATCTATAACATTCCACTCAAAGGAATCCTTTCTTTTCTATTCTTATCAAGGGCAGCTATCCAGTGGTTCTCACCACTCCATCAAGCATGGAAAAGTATACTTCATCATCTCTTCTTGGAGACTGAGATTAGTCATTATATTTAGTCAAAATGTTTCTGCCTTTAATGTTCCTACTTTTTATCACTATCTCCATAAAACTCTTGAGGTTGTAATTTATCCCCATTTTAGAGATGGAAAAACTGAAACCCAGAGAAAGAAAATGATTAATCTAAAGTTATACAAACTAAGTGTTGAGTACTGAGATTTGAACCTAGACCTTCTACCTCCAAGACTAATGCTCTTTTTCTCCAAACCTCTGTGACTGAAAATCAGTACCAAGAACCAATTTCACATTTTGGAGTAATCATTCTCTCTTTAAGACCTAGGATTTTTCAAAGAGTTTTTAATGACCCTGGGCAAGTCACAACTTCCATGGGCCTTGGGTCATGAAGGGTTGCAGTCCTTTACAATTCTATATCTACAATCTGATGGTCCAGTGACCCTGAGATGTTAATGTTTATGATAAAAGCTCAGTTTTATCTGGGTTATCCTGCAACCTCAAAACTTTCTGGAAGAACTATACTACCATCCAGTGTAACTGGGTGCCTTTATTATCCTTTCCCCAACAGGAACATTTCTTCCTAACTCTTCTATTTCCATCAAGGGCACCACCAACCTTATTGACACCCAGATTTGCAACCTCTGATCATCCTTGACAATTAATTCTCCCTCACCTCTTCCCCCCATGTTCTAAACAGTTTCTAAGTCTTATCAAGTTGACTTCTGAAACAGCTTTCAGTTCTGTGCATCTCTCTCACATGGCCCCTAACCTACATCAGTACCTGATCATCTCCTACCTGACTTCTGTAATAGCCTTCCAAATAGTCTCCATATATCCATACTGTCTCTTAAACAAGGGATTTTTTAAATTTATGGTCTAATTACACATCATGTACCTTCATATATAGTTTCTTTTTCATCAAACTGCCTACTTTCTGTTCCTCCTATACAATTTCACATCTGTCTTACAAACAAAGGCCATCTACCATTGCTGGACTGTACCCTCTCTTTACCCCTTCCTGGAATCCCTTCAAAGATCAGCCCAAGTGGCACCTCCTCCATGAGACTTGTCCTTATTCTCCAAGCTACTACTATCTCTTTTCAAGTTTATGCTGTATCTATTTTATAACAGTGATATTGGTACACAGATTTCCTCCAACAGAATGTAAGCTTCTTGAAGGGAGGCATTGATTCATTTTCATCCTTTTATCCTCAGAGCCTAGCCCAGTGTCTGGCTTGCAGCAGGCACTTGATAAATGCTTGTGGTTTGACTGATTGTCCTGAGTTGTCTCTGGGGAGAGCTTATGGGACAGGGACCCAGTAAAAAGCATTTATTTCTTATATATTAAATAAGCAACAAGGTGCCAAGCAATCCATCTGCTGGCTTTGTTGTTTAGAAGACTGCTCATGAGAACAAGGCCATACACTTACTCTTCTTACAATCTGGATAGTCGTGCCACAGTCACAGACTGTATCTGAGGCTCTGCTCAGCTGGGGCAAGAGAATGAGTTGGCTCAACAAACCTATCCCCTAAAGCAAACCTACATCCCTAAAAACAATCTAAGTGTTTATATATTCCTGGGAAAGCCACATAGTATAATGGGACAAGGATGGTAATCTCAGAGGCAAGTGACTCAGCTGCTAGCCCTGAACCTGTTTTCTCATCTGTGGGTCTTAGAAAAGAGCCCAATAAACAATCTAGTATTATATAAATGTGAGCTACAAACAGATCCTGAGTCCATCAACTCATCTTCACACATGATCAAATCCTGCAAGGTGAAAGCTGAAAGGAACCCCAGGGAGCATCTAGCTGCCCCTCGTTTTTTGTTTAGTTGGTGGCAGAGCTTGTTCTAGAAATGAGGAGAGCATCTGGCATCCAGCAGAATATATTGTGTATAGAGAGCACTTAATAAATGTTTGGATGAATGAAAGGATTAAGTTGCTGGGTAACTGTTTATTATAAATACTCCTTTTAGCTATGTTACTGTATGCTATTTAGATACTCATCCGTTGTATTTTTACATTGCCATTCATTCTCCATAATGGAAAAACATAATTGTTATGTCAATTTCCATGGTTGCTGCTAGGATTTTCTGAACTAAAAAATTACTTTAAAAATATTTTTTTTAAAAAGCTCTTTGATAATTTTGAGGGCTTTATTTAAACAAACAAATGGAGTAAATCGTGACAGTTATGAAAACTATCCAACTATTCACAACAAGAGACAGATGAGTACTAAAAGTTACAGTGAAGACATAATTAGTAACACTTAGAAATGAAAATTAGATGGTTTCAATTGTTAAAGCTAGGTGGCACAGTGCGATAGAGCACCAGTCCTGAAGTCAAAAAGATCTGGATTCAAATCTGACTTCAGACACTTACTAGCTGTGAGCCTGGGCAAGCCACCTAACCCTATTTGTCTCACTTCCTCATCTGAAAAATGAACTGGAGAAGGAAATGGCAAATCACTCCAGTATTTCTAACAAAAAATCCCCAAATAGGGTCATAGAGAGGCATGATTGAAAAATGACAACAAAAATAACAACAAAATTGGGAGGTCCCCAAAATCTTAATGAAACTTAAGTTTATTAAACTTTAAATGTACACTTTAAACATATATTTGAATGACAGCATAGCCTAGTGGATGGAAGGGAGGCCTCAGAGCCAAGGAGACCTTATGTAAGCTCTCTGACCCTGACATATATAAGTGTTATGTGCGTGGACAAATAAATGAATTTCTCTGTTCTTCCAGGAAACTTTCTAAAATTGCAGATGTATTTCCCATCTGTATTGGTGGAAGGAGCTCCAACACCAGCAGCTCCCTACATTGAAGAAATCACAGGTCTGGTACACAAAAGGAAAAAAAAAACCACATGTACCAAGATTTTCCACATTTTCATATAATATTCTGTTTAAATGGATATATTGGCTTAAAATTATTTGAGGTTATCACCATCAAGGGAAAGGATTTGGAGACTTTAAGGAAATATACAAATTATTTCTCCTCCAACTTCTATTTGAGATGTTCCTCCTCTCTCCTTTAATACTTAATCTCCTCTCACTACTCTAAAAAACATGATAAATAAGCTTTCTCAAGGTGAAAAGAAATAATGAATTTGATACTATGGGAATGAAAGATTGTAAGCTTCAAAGGACAGCTAGAAAAGGTGAAATGATACTTCTTTACCTTGTTATTTGTGGTTGGTGCTGGGAGGAATACTCTAATGTGTTCAAATCTTTGGGAAAGTAAAACATCAGAGAGGCCCTGCTGTGAGCCATCTGACCAGCAGTATATCAGTGGATATAAGAAGTGTATGCTGATGTCTATATCTGATCCCCCACTCCCTTCCTTTCTCCCTTGACTGATGCCCTCACCTAATACAATCAAGTTTTACCACCTGGGCTCAATATAGGATGTTTCTGGGCCCCAGCTGATACTTGGTTGAAGGGCACTCAAAATGTTCTGCCGGGTACACCCCCTCTCAAACCTCAAAGGGAATACTTTCTGTCAGTTCTGGCAAGGGGAGTCCCTTTCAAGAGTTTGGCTTTTTAAAAGTCTCACTTTGACTGGGATAAGCAGCAAAATGATATTTAAGAATCTATGTCAAGTTTCTGCCAGAAAAAAAAATATTGCATGCTGAGAATTTTTGCTGTCATTTCTGCCCTAAACATTCCTCTTGCCTTCTATTTCTTCCCTAGGTAATCAAGTTCACATTTAAAACCACGCCCAGAGCAAGTCTCCTAAAAGGTTCGTATGAATTTATGCAAACCCCATATGCTGGATAAATACCTCCCCAGCAGAGGACCCAAAGAAGATTTTAAGAAATTCTGTCTGATCATAGAAAGCCATAGACCTAAGCTCTCTCCCATTTCCAACATCCTCTGACAATCTCCACACACGATTACTCTGAAGCAACGGCAACCATACAACCCACAGTTTAGAAGAAACATATCCACATACAGGAGAGAATTCTGGAAAGCCTGACTTTTGCCAGATTTTCCAAGTGGACAAAGATTAATTGCCTCCAGAGTTCTGTGGATAGTAAAATGGGATCTTTTGAGTCAAAGGGACTTTCATGGTCTTTCCAGAGAAAGAGGAATAATCATGTCACATTCTACTAATTTGATTTCCACAAAGTCTACCATTAATGCACTTGAAGATATACTTTATGGCAGCTTTGGTAAGGTATGTGTAAAAATAGAATCTACTATTGAAGAACCCATCTGCAGAATACTAAGAATTACATTGCCCTGGCATAAAACTAATAAGTGTCAAAATATCACAGACATAAAACAACAGTCACACACATAGAACTCTTGACATCTTAGAAGTTTTCACATCAATTTCTTGTAAGCTGAAGCAATTCAGATCAACTCAAAAAGCTTTTAATAGTATCTACTCTGTTTTATTTAGTATCTTATCTATTCTATCAGGCATTGTACTGGATACTAAGTATGCAAATACAAAAATTAAACAGAATCCTCAAGAAGCTTACATAGGCTTGGTGAATCTCTGCTTTTGATTTGACTCCTGGGAGAGATAGTGTTGAAGGGGGATAGGCCTTGGGTCCTCCAACTCAATGTTTACTCCTTTGTTTTAGGTGAAGAGACTGGAGACTTCAAATTTATGGGTTTCAATAAGTCAAGAAAGTGACTAGTCCAAGAGTCAAAAACATTAAGTGTTTTGCGTCCAGCCCAGCATCAATGCCCACAGGATTGAGGACTGACTTTGGGGACCAAGCCCAATGGCCTCTGAAGTGAGGACTCATCTGGTAGTAATACTACATTTGGATATAAACTTGGCTGAAGTACTGCTGTGTAGAAACTGCATTAAGTTTGAACCAACCTTCCACAGTGAACAAGGTGGTACATGGGAGATTTTGTCCCCTGAGTGTTTGGGGCAAATGTTTGCACTTTTGAAATTTTTGCTATATCTTCAGAGCAAATGTGTCTTTGTAAAAGTAAAAGCTTTTTTTAAGAAAGAAAAAAAGAGCTTACACAGGATGACAGTATCATAGGATGTGGATTTATAACTAGAAAGGAACTTACAGGGCATCCAGTTTAACCCCTTTTTTGAGAGATAAGGAAAAGGAAGGAAGGAAGGGAGGAAGGAAGGAAGGGAGGAAGGAAAAGAGGGAGGGTAGAAGGGAAAAAAGCATTTATTAAGGACTTACTGTGTGCTTATACTGTGCTAAGTGGTAGGGACACAAATTAAAGCTAAAAGAAAGTGCTTGCCCTTGAAGAGAATGGGGCAGTATGGTTTTGAAGTCCAGAAAGTCAGAAACAGATCTGTAAAGAGAATGAGGAGAGGTTCCCCAAAATAGAGGCTCCAAGTGGAACCTACCAATGTGGGTGGGTTATGTGTATGTGTGTGTGTGTGTGTGTGTGCATGCATGCCTGTGCATGTGGGAGAGGGCATGTCTTGTAAAGGAATGTTCCATGGTGAGCAAGTCACAGAGATGGTAGGTTTTTCCAGGGCAAGAATGCACCAGGCATTGAGGGAAGTTCCAGGAGGAGCCAATAGTAATGAAAGCATGATTGTGAGGTCCAGAAAACCAGAGTCAGGGCCAGGATCAGGAGGATAATTAAAGTAAGCATAGGAAGGTTAATTAATATGTTCAGTAAGTAGCTGAGGAAGGATTTGAACACAGATTTTCCTGACCCCAAGTACAGTGCCCTTATCCATTATAATCTGAAGGGTTACAAAGCACTTAACATAGATTTTTTCTAAGTCTAACAGCAACCATGTGAGCTAGGCACCTATTTTTTAGAGGAGGAAGCCAAGGCTCAAAAGGGTTATGGTGACTGGCTCATAGTCACTTAGTTTCAGAGGCAGGATTGGAACCTTGCTCTTTCTGACTAGAAGTCTAGTTATTTACTACTCAAAACTGCCCCCCCCCTAAAATAACTCACATTTCATAGAACTTTAAGCTTTGTTCAAAATTTGTATGTAGGACATCACTAGATCCTTGCCAGGATCCTATAAGGTAGGTGTTATTACTATGCTCCTTTTACAAATGAGGATAACCTAGTTCAGTGAAACCAGACAAGCTGCTCAGTCACACAGCTGGCAAAGGTCAGAGGCACAACCCTCAGAGACCCAGAAATCCAGGAGTCGGAATGAGTCACTAAAATCTGATTATTTCATTTCTCCCAGGAAAGTTATTTGTAAAAAGGGCTCTTAGACGAGCAGAGTATGCAGACTATGTGTCAGGCACCAATTAGATAGATTAGCTCAGAAGTTAACAATGTCCCTATTCCTTAACACCTTTCCAAACAAAACTGGATTTTAAGACAAGCCTACATTTTTTTTAGTCTGCAGTATTCTAAAGTCATGTGTTGAATCCAGGTTTAAAGTAATGATCCTTTCAAATCACCTTTGGAGACACAGAGACTGACCAAAAAAGCATAATGCACTTGTAAATAAAGAATCTGTCCTCATGATGTCATTAGTCCTCTTTAAGAAGGAAGGGGTAACAACAGCAATAACAAGGCACATGTGGCTGATTTTTTGCATTTCGCATCAAAGAATCCCAAAACTGGAAAGGATTTTCTTCAGAAACTCAGACCTAAAACAGAAATTCCCTCTACATCACACAGGCTCTGGTGATAAGGAACTCCCAAGACAGACAATTCCATAGTCATAAAAATTTGAATATTAGGAAGTTTTTTTTCCTCCCTTATATTGAGCCAAAATTGACATCTCTATAACTCCAACCCATTGCTCTTAATTCTGTACTCACATAAAAATCTAATCGGTCATCCACAGAGCTCACCTCCAAACACTTTCCTACAACCTATCCTCTCAAATTCTGCTCTTCTCTAAGTGAATCATTTCTAGTCCCTTCAGGCAATACTAGAATCACAGGATATTATTATATAGTTCCATGACTTTCCTTATCCTACACATGGGGAAACTGAGACTCTGGTAGCCCAAGTGATATTCAAGGTTGCAGGACTAGTAAGCTGCAAAGCTAGGACTTGAACTAAAATCTCCTAATGCCCAGCTAAATATTCTTTCCACTACACCATGCTGTCTCTCTGGCATGATTTTGAATAGTCTAATCATCTTAGTCCCCCTAAACAAATATGTCACTTGAAAATAAAACATCCAGAGGAAAAGTGATATAATGAATGTTATTAAAAGAAGGTTTTCAAAGTTCAAAAATAATTACCAATAATGTGTATTTATTACTCCTATCATATCAGTCTGTGGCACAGAATTTCATACTTTAAGCCAATAAACAGATACCTATCATATCTGCAGTTATCTCCGGTTCTAAACTCCCACACATCTCCCCAGTGATACATTTACTGAATCCATTTGTGATAGAGCACCATCCTTCATTTATTTATTTCTGCCTTCCTTTGGAGAAGAGAAAATGACAAGGAAAAATTCACAGCAGCTCATTTTAATCTTGATACTACTCCCAAGCATTTAGAAGGATGTAACCCAAAAAAGGAAACAACACTCTAAGCATGTGCAAACTCACGTCCATCAATATTTAGCAGAGCTTTCAAACAAAGAATGAGGGAGAAATCTGTAAACAGTTATAGGCTAGAGAGATTAAGAGCTCTATAGAACAAGGGATTTAAAATAAGACATTTCATTACTTTGGGTTATATAGCTAAGGTTAGAATATGGTGATATGTAATTTAACCTTAGTCAAGAATGATGGGGGTGGGGAGGGGACACCAAGATGGCAGAGTAGAGAAAGCATTTGGCTCAGTTCTCTCAATATTTCCCTCCAAACTACTTTAAAATTATTACTCAAATTTAATTCTGGAGTGGCAGAACCAGCAAAAGGTCAGAGTGAAACATTTTTTTAGCTGAAGATAACTTAGGAGGTCAGCAAGAGAGATCTGTGACATTGCGAAGCTAGCCCAGAGGCAACATGAATAAAACACCAGTGGTGGGATCAGGAGGTGATGACAAAAGTAGAAGCAGCTTTGGAAGCTCTCAGGCCAGAGACAGTAAGAGAACTGGATAACTAATAAGAAAGAGATTACAGGAAATCCCTGATGGCACCAGATGCAGAACCAGTTATTGTATGGCAAATCCATTGCCTATTCCCACTTCTGTGTCATAGTTCAAGAGCAAAGAGGAACACTTTCAGTCAAGAAGGAGAGGAAGTCCTGATGAGAAGTATTACTTTTGGTCACAAACCCAGGAACCCTGAGGAATGGTATCATTTCTCAGCCCAAGGGATCAGGGAACCTGAGGAAAAATATCACTTCCAGTCCCAAGGGAGCAGGGGTCCTACCTGGGTAAGGACAAACTAGGGGAATAGTCACCACATCTCTCTGTAGATCACCTTGGAAGCACCAAAAACTTCCAAACCCCCCAAATAACACTGAAAACAGCAGTGCAAAAAAGTCTGACGTTTGAGACAATGACCCTCCCCTCATCCACATCAGAAAAGGGACCAAATGTAACGTTAAGTTCAAAATGAAGAAGCAGAGTGGAAAAATGAGTAAACAAAAAAAGAACCTGATCATAAATAGTACTATGGTGACAGGGAAGATCAAGACACAAACATAGAAGAAATAATGAAGTCAAAACAGTTACAGGCAAAGCCTCAAAGAAAAAAAAAAGTGAATTTGTCAAAAGTCCAAGAAGAATTCTTAAAAGAGTTAAAAATTATTTTTAAACCCAAAGAAGAGGAGTAGAGAAAAATAGGTAAAGAAATTAAATCAAAGGAAGAAAATTATGAAAAATTAAAAACTTCGTAAAAGAGGCACAAAAATACTGTAGGAAATAACATCTTAAAAAAAACAGAATTGGCCAAATGATAAAACAAAAGTACAAAAATTCACTGAAGAAAACAACTCTTTAAAAAGCAGACTAGCCAAATGAAAAAGGGGTAAAAAAAAATGGCTAAAGTAATTTCTTAAAAATTGGAATTGGGCAAGTGGAAGTTAATGATTCCATGAGACAAGGCACAATAAAACAGTTAAACAAATGATAAAATAGAAGAAAATGTGAATTCTTTCATGAGAAAAAATGACTTGTAAAACAGATCAAGGAGAGATAAATTTAAGAATTAATAAACTACTTGAAAGTCATGATCAAAGAAAGAGCCTAGATATCATATACACACATATCAAGGAATAATTTCCCAGTATTTTCACCTAAAAGGAATCCCAAAATGAAAACTCCTAAGAATGTTTTATCAAAATTCCAGAGATCCCAGATCAAAGAGAAAATACTTCAAGCAGTCAGAAAGGAACCACTCAAATACCTTGAAGCCACAGTCAGGATCACACAAGATTTAGAGCTACCACATTAAAGGAAAAGAGGACTTGAAATAGGTTATTTGGGAAGACAAAAGAACTAGGATTACAACCAAGAATAAACTGCCCAGCAAAACTGAGTATACTCTTTCTAGGGGGGAAAGTTTAACCTTTATTGAAATAGAGGACTTTAAAGCATTCCTGATGAAAAGACCAGAAATTTTTACTTTCAAATACAAGACTCAAGAGAAGCATAAGAAGATGAATATGAAAGAAAAATAAAGTACTCAAAAATTTTAATTGGTTTATTTCTATATGGAAAGACAATACATATAGCTTCTGAAAACTTTATCATTATGAAGGCAGTTAAAAGGAGTCTACAGAGAAAGAGGGTACAAGAGTGAGTCAATTGTGTTGGAACAATGAAAAAAAAATGGATGCATGAGAAAGAAAGGTGACCTGGGAGAAGGGGAGAGGGAGAAGAAGAATTGGGAAAACATCTTATTTAAAAGAGATGCACAAGGAAGAGCTTTTAGAGTAGAGGGGGAAATGGGGTGTGTGTGTGTGTGTGTGTGTGTGTGTGTGTGTGTGTGTGTGTGTGTGTGTGTGTGTGTGTGTGTTTGTAGGGGGATGCTTGAAACTTACATCTAAATTTACTCAAAGGTGTAATACAGACAGACACACACACACATACATACACACACATACACATACACTCAATTGGTAATAGAGATCTATCTTACCCAATAAGGAAGTAGGAAGGGAAGGAGAAAAAAGAAAATGGGGTGGCAGGTGATAAAAAGGAGGGCAGATAAAAGAAGACAGTAGTCTTCAGTAGAAGGATTGTAGAGAAGCAACAGGACAAAAAGAGAGAGATGACTAATGTAAGATATAAGAAAATTCATAGTTAGCAATCATAACTGTGGATGTGAATGAGACGAACTCAGCCATAAAACAAAAGTGGACAGCAGAATGAATTAGACACCAGAATCCAACAATATTGTTTACAAGAAATACTTGGAAAGTAGAGACACACAGAGATTTAAAATAAGGGGCTGGAGTAGCATCTATTATGCTTCAGCTTAAGTATAAAAGGCTAAGATAGCAATTATAATATCAGAAAAAGTAAAATTAAAAAAGGATAAGCAGGGAAACTATGTTGCCAAGCTACAGATAAACAAGTAATATCAATACTAAACATATATACATCAAATGGCATGGCATTGAAATTCTTAAGGGAAAAGTTAAATGAATTAAAGGAGAAAATAGTAAAATATATACTAGTGGGAGGCTGCCAACTTTCCCCTCACAGAGTTAGATAAATCTAACCATAAAAAAAATCAAGGAGGTGAAAAAAAATTTAGAAAAGTTAGATATAATAGACTTCTGGAGAAAACTGAATGAAAATAGAAAGTGGTATACTTTGGTTTTTTTGCAGCTATATATGACATCTTCACAAAAACTGATCTTGTATTAGGGCATAAAAATCTGACCATCAAACGCAAAAAAGCAGAACTAGTAAATGCAGCATTTTCAAACCACAATGCAATTAAAATACATTTAATAACAGGCCATGGAAGTACAAATTAAAATTAATTGGAAACTAAATAATCTAATCCTAAAGAATGAATAGGTCAAAAAACAAATGGAAATAATACATCAAAGAAAATTACAACAAGGAGACAAATCTGAGGGAGAAAGTTAAAGCAGGACTTAGGAAAAAAATTATCTCTCTAGAAACTTACATCAATAAAAATGAAAAAGGGCAGAATAATGAACTGAGCATGCAATAACATCTCAAAAAACAATACCTACACAGAAAAAATAAAAAAATCTCCAATAGTGAAATTGAAATCCGGAAAATCAAAAGAGAGATGAATAAAATTGAAAAGTTAAAAAAAAACCCAACACTGAAATAATAATAATACTAGAAGCTGATTTTATGAAAAAAAATCAATAAAACAGATAAACCAATGGCTTTAATTAAAAAAAAAGAAAATCAAATTACTAGTATATAAAATGAAAAGAGTGAACACATTTTTACACAGTTAACAGCCATATTGGTAAGGATGAACAGCTGTAAAAGACACCTACTCTGATCAAGATAATGATCCAAAATATTTCCAAAGGATGAAAAAATATGAAAAATTCTATCCACCTCCAGGAAAGAGATTGGATGAAAATTGAATACACATTTAAGCATACTATTTTTAAAACCTTTTAAAGTCTTTGTTTTCTTTTGCAACATGGTTAATTTTGCATGACTTCACACATATAATTAATAAGTTTTTGCCTTAGGATTGGAAAGAATTTGGAATTCAAATATTTTTAAAATGATTATTAATTTTACATACAATTGGGAAATATTTAATGAAATAAAGTTTTGTTTTTTAAAAAGTGATAATGTGAACAGCAGCTTTCTAGCTATGTAAGAGGTCAAAACTAAAACTGCTAATGTATTATAGATGAAGGAATGGTGACAAGGCTTAAGAAAGAACTTCTCAGTAATATTATTGGTATCTTCCCTCCTAGTTTACAAGATTACCTGTTGAGATCCCCTCCCTTTAATGTGTGATTGTGAAAAGAGAAAATTCTGTACAATATGAATCAGAAAGCATAGCCAACCAAATTAGGAAGTTAGAAAGAGAGGAAAATTGATGCTACACTTTCAGATTGATTTCAAAAGAAATGAAGCAGTGTATCATAATTGTTATCTTGGATATAATTCAAATGAGTATCTCTATAAATATCGTCTCCCCCATGCCAAGTGGTGAGCAGTTCTTCAGTGAAAGGTAATTCAATTCAAGAAATATTTATTAAGTAACTGCTAAGTAGCAAAGCTCTCTGCTATTCTCTGAGGTTTCAAAGACGGAAGTTAGCAGAGACCCAGCTTTACAGCAGCTCACTAAATAATATAGGGAATACAGATCTCACACAAATAAGTAGGATGAAGTGAAGAATGTGATAGAATGAAAGAAGAAATACCAGAGGGCAATATGTTACAGTAGAATTAATACTAAATTTATTATCAAAGGACCTGGGTTAAAATCTGTTCTTCTCACAATTCTTTCCTCTTCTTCCCTCACTACTCACTGCCTGTGTAATAACCTAGAGGAAACATCTCTGGATCTTAGTTTCTTCATCTGTAGAACATGAGGACTGAACTAAGTCCCTCAGGTCTCTTCTAACCAATTCTGCTATTGCTTTTGGATGGATGGAGAGGAATAGGAGATAATCAGAAATCAGTTTTTTTAAACAAGTGACACCTGAGTGGAGTTTTCAACAGGAGAAGGATTTCAAGAGGTAGAGATAAAAACACAGCTCACTCCAAGCCTAAGAGATGGCCTGTGCCAAAAAGCCCAAAGAGATGTGAACCCAGGATAAAATAAGGGAACTGCTAGTAATTCAATTTTTATGGAACATAAAGTACAAAAAAAGTGTGTAATAAGGTTTGGAAAGGTAGATGGAAGTCAGATCATGAAGGGCCATATCATACTAGGGTAAGAAGTTTAGATCTTATCCTACATATAACAGAGATCCAGGAAAGGATAGAATAAAGAAGGAAAAACAGGAAGCAAGGAGAGAAGTCAAAAAGCTATTACTGTAGTCCACAGAGAAGTAATGAAGGCCTGAAAGGTTTCCCAGGTTATCAGGAAAAAACAAAACAGTAATGTCATTTTTAAAATGCCAATTCTGTTTGGACAAGTGGGGAAAAAAAGAAAC
Source organism: Petaurus breviceps papuanus (assembly GCF_028583685.1). Classification (NCBI taxonomy): domain Eukaryota; kingdom Metazoa; phylum Chordata; class Mammalia; order Diprotodontia; family Petauridae; genus Petaurus; species Petaurus breviceps. The sequence goes on along the minus strand of NW_027187360.1, from coordinate 18,641,547 downwards.
AAAAGAATATTCACAAGTTATCTGAACATTATAGGAAGGTTATGCAGAGTTAAATAAATAATGTTGAAGGGACACATTTTAAAGGGGACCATTCATAGTACTTCAATTTTGCATATGGGGAAAGTTACAATGTGCCTTTTACAAGACCAATAGCTATGAGACAACTTATTTCCAAAGCCTTCCTCATTATTAACACATGTAAAAAAATTGATTTCTCACCTAAGTCAATAAAAGAGTAACTGTACCTAATCACAAACATTGAGGTTTCTCCATAATGGATCTCTGTTCCATAGATAGACCTTTGAAATCAATGAGAACCTTACAGGGAGTATAGGTATAATACTTCCATTAATGTATTGGACTCCTTTTTTTCCCATTAAGTATGGAATCCCATAACCAAAGGGATCTTGAAAGTAATTTGGTCTGGTTTATGTCTGAATAGGATATATTTGACATAATCTCTGACAAGTGATCATCTAGTCTCTTCCTGAAGGCTTTCACTTACAGAAACATCATTATTTACTAACGGGGGCCCCCATTATATTCCTGAACAGTTTTTGGTCCAAAAGTGATGTTTTTTTATGTGTATGAGTTGTTTTTTTCTTTTCTTTTGTCCTTCTATGAAGCTCCCTCCCTGCCACTTTTTATTGCTTCTAAGTTCTTCCCTCTGAGGCCAGGCAAAATAAATCTAAACCCTCTACATAATATCTCTTCAAATATTTGAAAACAAGCCCCTGATTCTTTTACCTTTTCTAGGCCAAATATGACCTGTTTCCTCAAAATATAGGATGGTTTTCAGTTTCCCTCAGTAGACTGGTCAGGAGAAAAGGTGGTACAGAAAGTACTGAGGAACTAAGTTGAAAACAAGATAATGAGGAGACCTTTTAGTTTCCAAACTCCAAGAGTTCTACCAATAAATGAAAATTAATTTTGTTTAAGCAGCAAAAACCATAACAACTCCTGGAGCAGGGGAATAAATCTATTAGGTATTCAGCTGTTAGTCTCAATTGTTTAATCAGATCAGCATCTAGGTAAAATGGATCTTGCTGTAATGGAAAGCTGAGATGTGGTTTCCAGTCTCAGTAACACCTCAAACTAGGTGTGTGACTAAACAAGTCACTTTGCTGCTGTGGTCCTCCATTTTTTCATATACAAAATAAGCATATGAAGCCACATTAGAGATTCTTAACCTGGAGATTGTGTTTTTGTTTATTTTTTTTAATTAATGACATTTTAATAGAATTGGTTTCCTTGGTAAAACTTTACAATTTATCTTATGCATTTAAAAACATTATTTTTAGGATGGGTCCATAGGGCTTCACTAGGCTGCCAAAATGGTTCATGATCCCCCAAAAGATTAAGAACTCCTGAACTGGACGAAAAGGGCAGCTAGATGGCATGGTAAATTCCCTGGAGTCAAATGGACCTGACTTCAAATCCAGCCTCAGATCCTTATTAGCTGTGTGACTCTGAGTAAATCACTAAACCCTATTTGCCTCAATTTCCTCATCTGTAAAATGAATTAGAGAAAGAAATGACAAGACCACTCTAGTATCTTTGCCAAAAACCTCAAATGGGGTCATAAAGAATCAAACATGACTAACTGACTAAACAACAACAACAAACTGAATGAGTGCTTACTTAGGCTCTTTTCAAATATAATGTTCTAATCTAATATTCTACGAGTTCAACTTCAATAGTACATACTTTCACTGGAGGCAATAAAAGAAAAGGAGAAATGTGACAACCTAGGTCAGTCTTACAGAACCACATAATTGTGTGCATCTCACTGGCTGTGTGACCCTGAGCAAATTACATGATCTTTCTCAGGGCTCTGGGCAATGCTCTAAAATGATGGGTTGCAAAGCAATTGGAGTTTTGCATAGGAGGAAAAATTTACCCCACCAAGAATTTCCCTACATTTGTCAAGTTGAAATCACAGACTGAAATTTAAAAAAAAAATAGGTCTTCTCCCTGGTAATTTTGCAGAAATATAAATACCACCCAAAAGTCTTTGCATTATAGGAATCCCCCAAAAGAAGGGATACCCTTTCACTAATTATCTATATATGATTTACAAAGAATAAGAAGCAGAAGAAAAAATGATCTTTCTGAAATGACCTCATTAGCCTGTCTAGAATTCAGATATACGCTCTAGACCTTTGACTACTACAGCCCCAAAGAGAAGTTGGCATTCCTCCCCACCTCACAATAAAGCCCTGAGTCAAATACTTTTCAGATATATAAATAATTATTTCTGGAACACAAAGCTCTTTAAGATCTGTGAATAAGATACCTCTACATAATAGATAAGATTATGTAAGTTATTTGATAGGAGCTTCTATTTATCATTTTTATCATGAGTCTGTTTTCTTCAAGCAAACACAAACACACTCAAACTGTACCAGTTTACAGTATTTCTTTTATTACAAAAAAAGGAGACATAAAAACAAATTCTCCAATTTATTATAGAGGTATAAAGAAAGCACAAACAAAAAACACCTTCATTCTACCATTTTTTCCCAAAAATATAGTGCAATTAACAATTTTTTAATACAGAGTATTAAGCTTGTTCATCACTTTGCTTAGCTTAATTTTAGAAAAGCCTACTTGGAGATTCTTTAAAATGCATAATTAATTGATACTAGAGCAGTTACATTTGTACCTAAGTGAACAGCATGTGTGAAGCTTATGCAAAGAAATCTAGTGAGCAAAAGCATCAATTGGGGAGATAGACTCCTCCTGGCTCTCAAAAGAAATGCGTTCTCCTCTGGTGACAGATCATATGCCAAAATTGATATTTGTTCGGCAGCCTTGACTCATCTTTCCACATACAAGGTGGGTTATTGGGTTTTCTTTCTTTTTTTTGTAGGTTTCTTTTTTTGTCAATTGGATCTGACGGAAAAATTAAAATAATCCTCTTTTACCTCTGCATTATCCTTTAAGTACTTAAGTTTTAATTATATCTCCGTTTACCTGAAGATATTTTGGGAAACTTCCAATAATGGGCATACGCAGTCGAATACAGTGTAAAAGTGCATGTAATTTTCAAGTCCCCAGTTGTTAATGAAATCCCAAACATTCAGATTTTAATTGAACTAGATAACGATTACGAAGCTTAGCAGCAGCTGGCATTGCAAATTCATTCTCAGCAGATTTTTATGTTGTACTCTAAATCATTGCTTTTGTAATCTTCCTAAATTGTCCTTTATCTTGCTAATGCAGATATGATTCTCAGAGAGCAGCAGACTTCCACTGTTACCCTTGCCTGAAAATCTCCAAGTGTAAAATATTAATAGTGTTTTTAAAAAGTATTATGATCTATACATGTAATGTGCATTCAATAAACTCTTACTCTAATTAGAAGAAAAGTTTAACTTTTTGTGACACCTGTTTTGGAGAGGACGATTTATTACATAAAACTAAGTGCTAGAAACATCTGAAAAACAGAGGTCATCATACATAAAAAAGTGGGTGGGGTGGAGTTGGATGCTGTAGGAAATGAAAGTATGTTGCAGATTAAGATTCTTTTTCTCAGGTCACATCTTATCAAAAATCACAGCAAGATTCAACAATTCAAAGAAAAAGCAGTGATCTGATCTCAATCCAGCTCTGTCACAGAATATTCAAGCTATTCATTTACTCATTCTTCCCAACACTTTACTCAAATGGAAATAGGGACGGAAGATGAAGTGTGTCCGTCATCCTCAAACCAGCCATTTTAATGTTAGAAAGGGTCTTTCTTTTTCAATGGGTGCCAAATGACCTTTTTTTTTGACCAAAGCAACTCATGATAAATTTTCTAAGGTGTGGAGTAGTCTGACATCTATGTTAGTGAATGTGGATAGCACAAATCATGACCCATACATGCATTCTCAGCCTGTAGGGTTCACTCACTCCTAAGAAGCCATTGATCTTTTGGCATATGAATATAAACAATTCTAGTTGTTTTGATAGCATTATATTTTGGCTATTGAATAAGTATAGATACTTCTGTTTTGCTTTTATTCAGATATTGTAAAAGGTTTCCATATTTTTTAATGGATCCACTACTAATGAAGTTCCCAACATGACAAATTCATTAGTTGGGAAACAGGAGTTCAGAAACAAATTTCTGACCTCAGCATCAAGGTCTTTCATAATCTGGCCTCACCTTACTTTTGATAGTAGTTCCATTCCTAGAGGCCACATTCTAGCCATGGTGGATTATTTATTCTCCATACCCTGTTCTCATATCTCCCTCTTGCTTACGTGCTTTTACTCATGCAAAACCCCATTCCTGAAAATAAAGATCCAATTCAGCTTCACCCCTCATGAAAATTTTCCTGATCCCAAAAGGCAGAAGTGATCTCTTTCCCCTCCACCCCCTCAAATTTTTCATTGCATATCCTTCACTTTGCCTGAACTTTTTTTACACTCTTCCTTGTAGTTATTTTCATGCATGTATTTCCCTCCTAATAGATTTAATCCATGTTATGGTTTTCTTCCCCCAATCCTTATGACAATGGTTTTCTCCCTCTTGAAATTACTTGCATTTACTTATCTGCTTATATGCTATATCTCTCAATAGAATGTAAGCTTCTTGAAGTTAAAGACTGTCATTTTTGTCTTTTCACCCTCTACATCTAATACATTGCTTTAAACATAGTAGGCATTTAAAGAATAGAATTTATTTGGTTTAATTAAATATGACAAAACCTTTAGAAAGGGAAAGAATTTAAGAGAGCCTCGTGATAGAGCCATCATTTACACAATAGGTACAAATTCTCCCAGAATCTGTTATTCTGTATTCTATAGAAGACTTTGGAAAGCTACTCTTAAAGATGACTTTATCAATGAATCTATGTTCTCATCAGTATAATAGAGATAACAATGCAGCCACCTCATCTCATTTTTCTGATTCTTATATGTGTCTTTCCAAATTTTTTTCTAGAGGCTCTACTTAGCACTGGGGTGTAGCCCAGAGGCCTTCCACTCGTTATTATTTTGTCATTATCAGAGGCAGGATTTTGGCTGTCTATTTGTTTTCCTTCCTTCTTACTGAATTGCTTGTCCGTCATTTCCACCTGAAAGTTTCCTTGACAATATCTCTTTCATCACTCGTCTTGGAGATGGCTAATGCATTCCTTTTTAATAGTTACTCTTAAAACACATTAATTGATTCTGTTAGCAGTTTTGAACAGTAGCTACATCGTTCAAGATTCTCTAAAATATCCCAGAGAGAAATGTATGTACCCTTGAATATAGCAAACAATACATTGAACCTGTTCCAATGTTAAACATCTGTAAACAAGGAACTTGGAGCTGCTTGCCTTTGAACCCAGGTGAGAGTTGGAGCTGAGACCATGGAACAGAAACCATGGAAGCCGAGAGCCAACTTTAAGTCAAGCTGAAAGAAGACTTTACTTGGATACTGTGAAGATTATGATTTACTGTGACCTAGGGGTGGAGAACTTTGACTTTTGTACTGTGTGATTAAATAAAGTATTTTGCTATTGACTAAATGAATGTACTTTGTTTAAAACTATGTGACTACTTTGGTGAAAACTATGTGACCATTTTAGTGATAAGTGTTGAGTTGTGAAATGGTGAATGCTGTATTTTTATTTTCTGTGATAAGTTATAACATTGTGAATGCTGTGTTTTGATTTTCTATGAATGTTTTACTCTGATTTGTTACTGAATAGAGAGCTCACTATACTATGTAATCAGAACCTTGAAAGCTGTTCACAGTAGCAATCCTCTGGAAAGCTGCTCGTGTGTGGCTTTACAACATCTAGACAGGAAATGTGTTAACAAACACAAAAAATCGTGGAACATTCAAAGCTACTAAGGTGGGAGAAGACTATTATAGACTATGGTATATGCTGTAGGGAAACTGACCTATCCTAGTGATTAAGGTGATCACAATCACTAGGAGAAAGTTCCCCTCCTAAGGAAAAAAAGAGGCAGAGCCCAAGACACTAAGTATTTGTTTTTCCTAGTATACAAAAGTTCAAGGGACTAAAATAGAAAGTAGGATTCTCAAGAGATTTTTAGCCTGCAAGAGGTTAAGATCCCACCAGCAAGTATGTCAATGATACGACTTTTTGACACAATCTGTCTTCAAATACGGAGACCTTTTTATATGGAGATGTGCATGGCTGACATGTCAGCACAGTTCTTGGTATGGCCTGCTGTGTCCCCTTCCTGACTCAATTGTGCCAGTAATGTTATGGGCTTGGATACAGTAATATTGTACAACATCTTCCTCCCTATCCTTCAATATCAGAAGAACTTCTGATTGCTCCAATCATTTTATATCATGGAGCAATAGAACTCCTAGCCCCCCACAACCCTCCCCTTTCCCTATAAATTTGAAGACATGGACTTTTTATGGCTGATTTTAAAGGGCCCTTAACACTTTAATAGGTTGTTTTTCCAACTTTGCTCATCATTGTCTGCATATACATTGTGGTTTTATAAACCTCCTACAAGACAGTTTAAGCAGGAATGAAAACAAGCCAACTATAGTTGGATTATTATGGCTCTTCTGAGGTGGCTTTCAAGGAACAATGTTGAGACTTCATAAAACACACGTACATACAAACCTCTTTATTCCTAACACTCAATTCCTCCTTCCTGAAAAAGGCAATTCTTTAACAAGTAGAATAAGTGGGAACATATTATAGAAATCACTCCTCCAACCAGAAATCCCTTCAGGGGTAAGATACCCCAAATGTCAGTGTACTAACATTCTTTAGGGCTTCTCATATGCATCCTTCCTTTCAAGTTATCTTTATATTTCAAATACTGACACCCTGGCAGCAGCTTTGCTATTTCCAGAATCTATTATCAGCAACAATTATTACTGGATCATTTCAAGTATTTTCTCTACCTTGAAGACAGACTAAAGAATGCATTGATTCAAAAAATGTGCAACTTACCAGTATTACTCTTAGACTTCCACTCAGATTGATGACTTAAGTAGTGTGTCAGGAATAATATAAGATTGGGAATCAAGAGACTGGTTTTATACCTGGCCTGTCACTAATTGTGATGTTGGGGAAGTCCCTTATCCTCTCTGGCCTTTAGTTTATTGATCCATAAAATAAGGGGGTTGAACTAGTTGATCTCTATGGTTCCCTATAATGCTAATATTTTCTGTTCTATGGTCCCTCCTAGTTCTGACTTTCTGGGTTACCTCTTCTAATTTTCAAAGCAACCTCCTGTAATGGTAATGGGAATTTGAAGATCTTCTCTGTCCCTTAATAGACCAAAGGTAATCACATGGAGCCTGTGGTGGGAGAAGTTTGCTGAATGAGTAGAGCAGGAAAGGTGAAGCAGAGCTGAGAGGAAGCTGGGAGCCAGAGAAGTTAGAAGGAAGTGGGGGAGAGAACACAGACCAGCAGACAGCTAGGATTGGGAGTGTTTGTGGGAAAACCCAAGCAGAGGGCAACGCAGTGTTATTGTGTATAGATTTCATTTTTGCTATGATGGATTTGGTTTTCTGGTGTTGGGATTTGTCTTTCCAGTGTCTGAATAAATATTTTTTGCTTCTGTCTTCTATATGGAGAGTCTGCTTTATTTTGTGATTCAGAATTATGCCAGCATTTTCATAGTAGCCATTGGTGCTGTGAATATTGCCTTGGCAATACACCTCCACACCCATGTGGGCTCCAAAATGACATCTGGGGCTACAGTAGAGATTGGGAAGATGTCTATCAGATAATAGTGCTGGTCTCTAATAAAGCCTACCGGCTCTCAATCCATTATTGCCCAACACTGTCCCCTTCTAATATTGGCCTCTCATGGTTGTACAAGTTTCCATCTTCTCTTCTTCTGACAAGGGGAAAGGGAAGAGCCCTTAAGAAAAGTTATAACCCAAGGCATAGGCACCATCAGCTATATGGACAAAATTCTGTTCCACTCCACCCTTTTGTCACCAAGACCATACCTGTGGCTAGCGCAGTGTTCCTTTCTGGTCTCTATCCTCCCTCTTCATTTTTGATGGAAGAATGAGCCCCACAGGACTAACAGAAATGTTTAAGTTGTAACCTCTACCATAGAACTCTATTATATTTCCCCCAAGTCTATCCCTTTTAAAACTTTCCTCTTTCTAGTGAGGACATCCCATTTACCCAGGCTCCCAGCCTCAGTTTTATCACTGACTCTTCACTCTCCTTCACCCCCTATATCTAAACAACTGACAATTCTTATTTACTCTACCTCCCCATCTTTCACATTCATTTTTCTCTCTTCTCTATTCATATAGCCATCACTGTTGCAAAAGCCCTTAAGCCACCTCACACCTGGATAATTATAATAGTCTTCTAATTGAGAGAATGAAGTCTCTTCCCACTTCAATTTATTGTAAAGCCACACACAAGCAGGTTTCCAGAGAATGGCTGCTGTGAACAGCTTTTAAAGTTCTGATAACACAGTATAGTGAACACTCTATTCATTCCATAACAAATGAAAGCAAAATATTCACAGAAAATCAAGATATGGCATTCACAATATTACAACTTATCACAGAAAATCACAATATAGTATTCATAACAGCTTATCATCAAAATGGCCACATAGTTTTCACCAAAGTGGTCACAATATTTAGAACAAAGAACAATCATCTCAAAGTACAATAGTCAAAGTCTTCCACTCATGGGGACTAAGTCACTTATCAATCAATTACTAAATATCATTAATACACAATCTCTCCACTCCTAGGTCACTAGTAAACTATAATTTCATCATTACTCAGTACCTGTGGAAAGGTCTTTTCATCTTGACTTGGGGCCGATTCTCAGATTCCCTGGATCCCCTTCCATGGTCCTAGATTCTACCTGGATTCACCAGACTGTCACCTGGGTTCAATGGCAATCAGCTTCCAGTTCCTTGTCCAGCTCTCTGGGTAGGTCCTGTTCCACACTGAAGTTCACAGGATCCAGTCCATCTCAAATCCTTCACAATTTCTGCTCCCGGGAATTCAAGGCTCAACCAAGTCACAAACAGACAAAGTCTCAGCATCCTGGTCATGCTTCCTCAGTCTTCTGTTTCCTCAGTCTTCTCCTGGGCTCCTGGGCTCCTCTGTCACCTGGGTTCCTGGGCTCCTGTTCAGAAGAAGCTCCACCATCTCAAGTTCTCAGGAAATTTTATCTCAGTTCTCAATTCTCTCTTCTGTAGTTGCTCTGCCACCAGATGCTGGTCCTAAGAAATTCTGACTGTGCCTCTCTGGGGCTTTTATTATATACACAACATTAGCTACTTCCTGTTTCAGCCAACCCCATCCTCTTACGTCAGGAACAGGGATTTATCCCAAAAAAGAGGTCTTCAAATTACCATTATATTTATCCTCCACACACTTTATCCCAGAAGTTTTCCATGTTACTCTCCTATTAAAAAATAACCTACAACTAATAGCTTCTTCCTATTTATTGCCTGTAGGATCAAATATTATCTCCTCTGACCTCATCATTTTTTAATTTCTATTTTTGTGAAAATTTAATAATTCAATTAATTGTTATTAAAGAAGGGCACTTATAAAACTTATAAATGAGTAAATCTACAGATATGGGAAGCATGATCTTTTTTAAAAAAACTGATAAATGAATATGATCAACAAAGTTTGGAAAACATTGTTTTGAGGTCTCTTCTAGCTCTGACATTGTGTTCTCCTAAGATCCTTTTCAGCTCTGAGATTCTGTGTTCTCTATTCTAAGGACCCTTCAAATTCTGACAGTCTATAAATAATATGAATGAGTAGCTTTCTGTTAACTGTTAAGTACTTTATACCTGACTACTTATGGAACTATTTATTGTTCCCTTAGTCTAATTTTTGGAAAGGATAAATATAATAAAATAGAAGAATAAATAATCTCAGGACAGGCATTCAAAATAATAATTAGTATATCTTTTAGAAATGAGAAACATGGCTTTTCTTTGAAAATACTGAAAATCCTTAAATATTCTACAGTAGATTAATGTGTTGTCATATATTTCTAGCACACACTAATTAATAATACTACCTAGATTTTATACAGTATTTAAAGGTTAACAAAGATCTTTACCTATGATAATTTATTTGATCCTTAAATTAATCCTGTGAGGTAAGTGTCATTATTTCCACTTTACAAATGGGGTAAATGAGTCAGGTAACATTAAGTGTCCTTCCCAAGATCACATAGCTGATAAGTTTCTGAGGCAGGATTCAAACTCAGGGTTCTCCTCTCTCCAACTACATCATTCTATCCACTAAATCATTTAGATTGAACTTGGAAAACAAACTTCTAGAAGGAATCCCTAGAAGCAGAAAAGGAAAGAAGACAAGAGAGAAGCTAAACAAAGGCACAGAGGGAAGGAAAAAAAAGAGAAAAAAGGGGGGAAAGGTAGAAAAGAAACACAAATGGAGAGAAGACAGACTTTTTCCTGTTACAGAACTCTGAGTTCTCTAGGGGGAATGTTGATTGTACAGGACAATTGATCAATAAAGTCCATGTACTTCAATCTAATCCTTGCAATACACACACTGGTCTTAATTGACCTTTCTGAAAGTTAATAATCACTAGTCACTATACCTAAGGTTGCCTGGTACTAAAAGCAATTGTACTCTTGTCCACCGTAACATCACTTTCTGATACATAACCATGGATGTAAAATTACATTTCTTCTATTACTCAAATCATGAGCAAAGAATGCTTCAGTGAATACCTGAGTTATAGAAATCATTTGGGCAAAAACCATCTTCTGATGCTGAAATCTCTCTAGGAATTGCTGGTGCTCACTATTTGAATTTGCCTCTGGAGCTATAATGTGGGACAACAAACTCTTGGGTTTGACCTGCCACCCCTAAACAGATCCAGATGAAGGGCCTAGGCCTTTCCTGGCAGGAAATGAAGACTTCACAGTCACAGATCAGAACATCCTGATTAAAATTCAAATCACAGCTGCAGTAATAGATTCACTTTGGTTTCCCCACAGATTCATGAAAAGTTCAGCCAAGGGCACATTCTTATTAGATTAAAGGAACCTACTAAAACAATGGGAAACCCCAGATAAAGAGTTTGACATGGAGTAACATCTCTATCACACATCAAGTAAGCTCAAAGAACAGATAGTATTTTCAAGTTTTTCATAAGCCAGGCTGTTGGAACACATCTAAGAAGCCAAAAGCAAGCTTTGTTTAGAGTGCATACGCAGACAGACATATGGCTAAAAATGAAAGCATGGCCATAGGAACAACCAGACCCAACTGGAGAAGTTCCTAACAATAAGTGAAAATTCAAATGGTAGCTGGAGTATGTTCCAGGAGGCCCTCTCCCTTTCCTCCTCATTCTTCTCCCCTCAGTAGACAAGAGTACTTGGTCTGAAGTCAGGAAGACCTGAGTTCAAATTTGGCCTCAGCAATAGCTACGTTGTGTGACTCTGGGCAAGTCACTTAACCTCTTGCTTCCCTCACTTTTCTCACCTGTAAAATGGAAATAATAATAGCCTCCCTGGCTCACAAGTTTGTTGTAAGATAATATTTATAAAATGAAAAGGAGAGGAGAAAACAGAGGAGGGGAGGAGAGGAATAGAAAAGAAAATAAGAGAAGGGAGAGGGGGAGGGAAGAGAAGTAAAAAAGAAAAAGAAGCCTGTTTAGCACAGTGACTGACATAGTATGTGCTTTTATATATGTATATATATATATATATATATATATATATATATATAAAATATTCACCACCTTCAGCTCTAATAGATTCAGTTATCTCTCTGAAAATAATTTCCAGATCTATATATCTAGTCTCTCTCCCCTTTATGAGCCATCCTCCACACACATGACAAAATATTTCAAAAGCACAAGTGTGATCATATAACAGCTCTACAAACTCATCAACACAACCAAAAAATTCCAGTTGCTCAATTTGACATTTAAAGTCTTTTGCAAACTGGCTTGAAACCACCTTTCCTGACTTTGTTTAAATTAGTCTCTGAACATACTTCACATTCCAGTCCAAAGGGTCTATTTCTCACCCAGCCTTCCCCCACCCCCCCAATCCTAGTTTAGCCCTCCATCTCCCACTCCTATGACTTCAAATGCCCTCCTTTCTCCCCTCTGCCTCTTAGCATCCCTAGTTCCCTTCTAGGCTCAGCTCATGTATCAGCTCTTATAGGAAGTCCTTCTTGAGCCTCCTCTTTAATTCTCTCTCTTTCCTCAACTTCTCATGTATATACAGTACATATTTATGTCCTCGTTATGTCCCACCAGTAGAATATCAGCTCCTTAATAATAGGTAGTGTTTTACATTTTATCTTTTTTATTTACAGCATATTTTTAAAAGGTTTGTTGCATTGGATTGAATAAGGTAATTAATAATTTCACTCCCAGGAAAGAGAGCCTTCAAGGCCTCCCTTGATCATGGAAGGAGGGGAGAGTGTGGGAGAAACCATGCTTCCAGGTAACAAGGGATTTCCCAGCTTTCTGTTACAGTCACTTTCCAGTCATGTCTGATTCTTTATGATCCCATTTGGGTTTTCTTGACAAAGATACTGGAGTGGTTTGCCATTTCCTTCTCCAGCTCATTTTTCAGATAAGGAAACTGAGGCCAACAGGGTTAAGTGACTTGCCTCAGGTTACACAGCTATTAAGTGTCTGAGGTCACATTTGAACTCAGGAAGATGAGTCTTCCTGACTCCAGGCCCTGCACTCTATGTACCGTGTTCTAGCTGCCCCCCACTTCCCAGCTACTTACTACTAATCTCCCTTCTCTTTCCCATAGTTGTCTCTTTCACGCCTCAGACTCTCTTCTTAAGCAGCAAGTCTATTCTTCATCGAATAATCCTTTGCTAGCTGGATGATTTCAGGCAAATCACTTAACCTCTCTGCAATTTAGTTGTCTCATCTGCAAAATGAGGGGGTTGGGCTAAATGATCTGTCAGGCCTCTTTCATTTCTAAAGCCCAATGATTCTATTCTATGTAATATTCACAAATACATCCACACTCCCATATAGACGTATCTAGACTACTTTTACTACCAAGGTCTTTATTAAAAATATGGCTTAAAAGTATCAATAAACATGCCTTAACGTCAGCAAAAATTAAAACCTTTTCTATGAAGCAGATAGTACTTTAATTGCATTTAAAAAGCAAAGCATCCTTTTCCCCCCATGCAACAGTCTGATTCATCTAATGATCAATACATGCAAATGCTTTTACAGTTATACAAAATTCTCCCATAAAAAATCAATAACTATGATGAAGTAAACCAAACGGGCTATTTTAAATCCTGCTGATTTTAATGGTAAAAAGAGAAGCTTAGTTCTATTTATATTTCTAGGTAGGAATTACATCTTATTTTTGTTCCTGAAAAGCAATGTATGTATTTGAGTGCATACAGGTTATAGCTCTGGTAACTAGGAGCTTGCAGAGGCTGTAGAGTAGATGACAGAGGGCCAGAATCACTCTCCAGGGTTCAGAATTGCTGCCTTGTGAAATGCAGACAAGAGGGCTCTTGTCAGGGCCTGGGTGAACTTTTGCCAACACGCTGTGTCCTTGCCCTCTCTGTGTCATCAAGGCTGCATAAGTGCCATGGCGCTGAGGCTTCTACCATCCAACCCTTTTAAAGGGGTCAGGCCTCTACCAAACACAAATCCCCACAAGACACCAATGCAAAGGAAACAAAGTAGGGGGAAGGGAGCTTAATTGAAGCCTGGGTGGGAGAAGAGAATGTTTTCCTTTTTTTGTAATACTTCCACTCTGGAATCATTTATCACCACTCAATGCCTGGGAACGAAAGATGATTTTTTTTTTCATCTATGATTTACCCATATGTCTACGTTCTAAATAGTTAGGTCAATAGCTTTCTTTTGGAAGAATGGAGTACAGGAGGTACAGAAGGAAACACAGAAATAAGAAGGGAAGGAAAGAATGAGTAAGGGGTATTTCAGAGTTGAGATGGGCTCATTTAATCCAGCCCTTCCATGACCAAGAATCTTCCCTTCAACATATCAGACAAATGGTCAACCAGTCTTTTTGTCTAGACATTCAATCCATTTAAAATGCACCAGATTAGAATATTATCTAGTTTATATGTCTCCTTTTCCACAAGAATAAGAATGAGTTGTTTTCAAATGCCTTGATAAATTTTTAAATAACTTCTAACCACAGCATTATCCAGATCGGCTTTCTAATAACTCTGCCCCAAAAAGGAAATAAGGTTGGTCTGGTCAGAGATATTCTTGAAGTTAAGTTAGATTTTTGTGAATATTGCTTCCTTTTCTACATATTCATTAACCATCCTTCTAAGAATATGTCCCAGAATTTTCCCAGGATCTGGAGTAAAACTCACTGGCCTATATTTTGCAGATTCTCTCTTCCCTGTTTTGAAAATAAGGACATTTCCTTTTCTTCAGTCCTGTGGTACCTTTCCCATTCCCAGAAGGAGGAAGGGAGAAAAGGAAACAAGTAACCTTTCTTCTAGAAGGTATATGGGTATCATAACTGATCAAACTAGCTTCTCATTGACCTAAAATTATACCTACTCTGAAAGCGCAACCCACATCTGAGGGTAATACTAGTGTGACCCAGATCATCCATTCAATTCAACAAACATTTATTAAACACTTTCAATGCGCCAGCCACTATTCTGAGCACTGGGGATACACAGACAAAGAAGGACACAGAGTGTTTGTCCTCAAGAAAGGAAATGAGGCACACAAATCAGCTTGATAACAAGGTAGAAAGTGACAAGGGCAAAAGAGACATCAGGACAAAGTACTCTAAGAATATCAGAAAAAAGAGAAATCACTTTTAGTTAGGGAGAAGGCATAAGGGAAAGCTTTAAGGAATAAGCAATACATTGGGCAAAATATGCACACATATGCCCTGGACAGACACCCAATCACCCCTATAGATTAGAATTAATTTTTAAAGCTTACAACTACTTTCTTTGAAGGAAACTATATAGTTTTTTTTTCCAATAAGCTCACCAAATCTCAATGTGATTTCCTCTACCGTATTGGGTTCATTATTAAGGTTGAGGAAGCTTTTGGTGCCTTGCATATAGCCCTACTGTGCTGATGATTAGATTAGAGAGATTTTTGAAGCTTGGATATAGAAGATGCTGAGTAAAAGTGGAGAAGCAGAAGAAGAAGAAAGAAAAGGAACAAAAGGAGAGAGAAACTTTATATGCTTACCTATAACCCGTCTCCTATGGTTCCCACAGATGACTAAAGGGCTCAGAGGCATAAAATTCTTATAACATAAAAGGATATTCAGCATCCAGAAAGCTACCTGCTTCTTATTATTTTTTAGCAAATTATAATAAAAAGGAATGAGGGTCTATATATCTGTCAGTATTGTTCTATTTTCACTCCTGAGCCAATAGAGAGGTATATTTAATTCAACATTTAGCAAGCACCAATTAATAATAATAGCTAATATTTATAGAGTGCATTAAGGGTTTTTATTTTTATTTTTAATTTACAGAACAAAACAACCATTTCCATAACAAAGTACAATAAAAAAAAATCTGATTGCATGTGAAACTACAAATTTACTATGCACAACTTATTATGCCTTTCCAATATAAAACAAAATTATCATGTAAATTTATTTTTTCCTTCACGCTCCCTCTCCCCCCACCCTAGAGATGGCTAAGTTAAGGTTTGTGAAGCACAAAGCATTTTCTTCATTGTGGAAGACCAAAAGATGAAAAATATTTTAGTTCCTACTCTCAGAGCACTTATAATCTAATAAAGGGGGACAAGACAAGTATATGAATAGTATGCTATAATACAGACTAGATTAGGGGAAAATCTAGGGGATAAAAAGAAATAACATGTGAAGAGAGAGGATATGTTCATTTGGGGGAAGGGAGTTCAAGGAACAGAAATCAGGCATGGTTTCATGGAAGAGGTCTGATGATAAAGGAAAGGAAAGTATGAAGTCAAAAAATGAGTCTACTAGTCTTATTTAGAGCAAGGATATGTGCCTGAAAAACACTAATGACATTGTAGGTGACTCCCTACTATACCCCATGGATGTTTCTCCTTCAATCTCTCTTCTGTTCACCTACTGATTCATTCCTCTTCATAATATTTTCTTCCTTTTCCAAAGACTATGACTAAGATTTATCAGTGTTTCCATGGACCAACAATAATTAATAATACTAATGAATACTAGCTGTGTGACCTTGGGCAAGTCAGTGACCCAACTCCACTCATAAAAGGAGGACATAGGCCTAAGGTCCTATAATAATAATACTACCAATATTATTTAGTTCTGCTACGTATACTAGCTGTGTGACCTTGGGCAAGTCAATGACCCAACTCCACTTATAAAAGGAGGACATAGGCCTAAGGTCCTATCTATAATAATAATACTACTGAAACTATTCAAATTTTACAAATGAAGAATTAGAGGATCAGAAAGATTAAATGAGTTGGCTATACAATGTCATGTGGGTACTAAAAACCAGGTTTCTCTCAATTCAGGATCCAAATGCTATTTAACTCAGCTGATGGTAAGCAGAGATAGACTGCTGACAAGTTATGCAATCTAAGTATACTAGAGGGAATATCATTAGGGCATATATTGAGAGTAGCAGTTGTAAAGCTACTTTATAGGTGGAATCATCTTTGAAAGTTTTCTATAAGTTAAATACCTAGTATATTCCTCTCTTATCAAGTTCATGTGTGCATATGTATATATGTGTGTGTATGTATGTATGTATGTATGTATATGTGCTTATAAAATGGTCATTGTAAATTTCCAAGGTAATTTTTACCGAGCTAGAAGCCCACCATTCCCTGGGGGGAAAGGGGGAAGAAAGAAAGAGACAGAGAGATGGAGAGATAGACAGACCTCTTCACCCTGGAAGTTCACTTTATTCCTGAACTTCTCATATTGGAAGGACTCTCTGACTTTGTGGTCTCTCTCTCTGATTGACTAGTTCTTTCATTTTAATGAGGACAGGAGAATGCCTAGATTTTCACTACCATAACTTTCATTTCTGCCCCTCCCCCCCTTCCTTTTATTTGTGTTTCCATCTATTAGTACGCAAGCTCCTTGAAAGCAGGGATTGTCTTTTTTTCTGCTTATATTTCTATTCCCAGCATTTAGCACAGCGCCTAGCACATAGTAAGTGCTTAATAATTTTTTGCTGATTTCTTGAGTGGACACACAAGCTTCTGGTTTAATTTGTTTTGAAAGAGAATCCTATATTTAAAACTTTAGACAATTTTTTAGACAACATATTTGTTACATATTTAGACAATAAAATTTTTTAAACATTAGAATAAAACTCCTAAACACATCTGTGCACCAAATGAATGAGTTTCTCTTCTACTCAGCCCACTAGGATGATGGTGAGGGTTAAAATTTTATGAAACTAAATGTATTTTTTTCACTTCCTTTGAACTCAATCTAGTTAAAATGCAGAACCATTCTTGGCCAAATGATGAATTTCACCAATCTCACTGTCACCATCCTTCCTTGCCCCTGCCCCTCTCCCACCAGTTATCACTTACATCTTGAGGTTCCCCTTCCTCTTTTACATTTGAAAAGCAGGAACAAAAGTCTATATTTTGCTATAAAATTCAACTCACCCAAATACCCCATATGTGTTATTCTCTTTCCATTGTAATTGAACCACAGTTACACAGAATCAGAGTCAAAAGGGCCCTGAGAGGTCATCCTGTCCAATTTCCACAAAAGCAAGAACTGTCTCTCATATCCCCAACAAGAGAGACCATCCAGCCCCCAGTTAAAGATATCTAGTGCATAGGAACTACCCTTCCTCCCACCCAACCCCTTCAAGATCCCATCATGAAACATACCATCCCATTTTGAAACAGCTCTAAAAGAGCAAAAAGACCATTAGGTTTAGAGTCAGAAGATTAAAACAACAGTTCTGCTACTTACTAGCTGTGTGACCTTGGGCAAGTCAGTGACCCAACTCCACTTATAAAAGGAGGACATAGGCTTAAGGTCCTTTCCAGCTCTATCAATGACCCCCAATCAAATCACAGTATCACAGTCTTTCTTGTTGTTTGAGCTGGAAGAGACCTTATGGACCATCTACTTCAACCCCAACTTATTTTTTTTAACACAAGGTATTAGCATAATCTAATGTTCCTTTCTATGATTTTATGAAATTTTTCTGTATTCTGAACTAAAATATATTTTCTTGTAAACTGCACCCTTAGTCCTAGTTTTGTCATGGGGGTAAGTTAGAGGTTCAGGTAAGCATAATATCTAAAGGGTTGCCATGTGGAAGAGGGATCAGATTTGAAGACTGTGATCATCTTCCCCACTTGGTCTTTTCACCTCTAATTCTTTCAACTGACTAATACTGCTCAGGGAAAAGAATTTAGCTTTTGAGGTTGTTTTCTTCTTCCTTAATGAAGTTTTCTAAAAATAAAGTTTGAGAATTTAAAGCACATGTGCACACACACACACACATACACTATTATACCCTTCCTTAATGAAGGTCTCTTTTAAAACAAAAAATCCTTCCTTTCTTTGCCCAGGTTTATTCACAAATAAGTCCTGTGGCTCCAGGAACACAATACGATGCAGCCTGAAGACAATAGATACACTTGGATATGGCAGCACAGATAAGCTCTGAACTAGCTACTATCCTTAGCCATTTTGCAGCATGGTTTTCTATTGTTTGAAAACACCAGTAATGTCAGCAGCTTGAATACATGCTGAAGATACCATCAGCTTCATTTAGGGAACATAATGTCGCAGCTTTCCATACTTGCTCAAAGTTATTCTCCAAACAATGGAAGCATTTCCCTTTAGGGAAAGCAGACAAAACGGTCACAACAGATCCATAGTGACAAGCTCGGCAAACTGTCTAATGCTTGCCTAAATGGCAATAAAGTTCATTAATTAGGAGGCTGCATTAGAGTGTGTTTTCCCTGTAGCTATATTCTGCTCAAGGGTGTTTTCAATAGTATTGAATGGATGTTGCAATTACTAAACAAAATCCACTAACGGATGGCCTCTGTCAGATCAGAGTTTCCAAGAGGTTTATATGTTTCATTAGTAGGGGAAACTTGGAATGACAGAGTCTAGTAGGTAGGCATGACACCACGGGGCGCCTGGGCAGCCAGCACGATCAATGGTCACAGATCCAAAAGCCTGTGTTCCTGTGCAGGAGGTTGTATGTAGAGAGAGACAAATATGATTTTCAGCTGAACAAGGTTACACAGTCCAACTTCTGGAGCTGGAACGGAATATGGTAAAATCCCATTTTTTACGGATTAGGCTTGGACCAAGGTCATTCTATAAAAAATGGATTTTCTGGAAAGAAAATAAATGGCAATAGGCATCATACCTTAAGAACTTCATGGAAAAAATGGTTAAATGTACTCACGTTCTTCCTGTTTCCCTTCATTAAATATATTAGAAAATAAATATACAAATTCCAATCCATTTAAATAAGTTTTCGTGATCATTCTTCAGAATCTTCTCAGCCAAAATAGTTTATTTCTGTCAATCCTGCATTCCCATTAAAACAGTATTACAAAAAAACCCCAGGATTTTAACTGTGTGTCAGAGCATATTCAATAGACCAACTGAGAAGGGACACCATTAAATGCCCAATTTTCCTTTCATTCTGACCTCTTAGTTTCTATGATACCTTTCATACCAACTCAGTCCACAAAGACTAGGATTTATATTTATGACCACATTTCCCATTTAATTCCATTTTATGCCTGGGAGTTACCAAACAACCATTACTCCTATTCAGGGGAGTCTTTCAACATTTAATGCCAAGAATACGATAATTAAAACTCAGTCTTGGGCACTGATCTTTCTGCTATTAGAATAAAACATCTGGAGGTATGCTACAGTCAATGATAGTGATGTGTTTTGCCTTACTTTGTTTCACAAAATAAAGTCAACATAACCTAATAATGTGAAGGACTCATTCACCTCTATAGAGGTATTAAGCCTGCAACCTTGACCCTGAGAATACTGTCTTCATCTAATGCAGGGGTGGGGAAACTTCAATCTCGAGGCCACAAGTGGCCCTCTAGGTGCTTAAGTGCAGCCCTTTGACTGAATCCTTCTGGGGATTTGTTCTGTGAAGTCTGGATTCAATCAAAAGGCTGCACTTGAGGACCTAGAGGGCCATATGTGGTCTCAAGGGCACAGGTTCCCCACCCTTGAAGCATTTGTGAACTCTAGGCTATCTTGAATAGGTATGAGCACTGGTTTCAAGGGGAGCAGCGTAAAAGATGGAGAAGCATGTGATGTAATAGAAAGAGAACTGGAACAATAAAACACTTTGTTTTGAATTCTGGCTTCGGTATTTATTACATGTATATCACAGGGCAAGTAATTTCATCTCTTTTTGCAATTTCCTAATCATTAAATATGGATACTAAAATCTAGCCTCTCTATAGAATTGCTCTAAGGATGTAAGAAAATAAGGCATGTTGAAAATGCTTTTAAGAGGCCACACACAAAAAATAACTAAAATTTCTATAATCAGAGATCACACTGCTAGGCATATACCTCAAAGTGGGTTAAAAACAAAAAAGGGTCCACATATGCCAAAATATTGAGAGGATCATTTCCTCACAGTATCAAAGAATTAGAAACAATGTAAATGCCATCAACTGAGGAATCACTAAGACAAACAAACAAAAATCCATGGTACACAAATGTGATGGAATATTACTTTGTCAGAAGAAATGACAAATATGATAAATTCAGGGTAGCATGGGAAGACTTATATGACATGGTAACAGAGTACAGTAAGCAGAATTAGTTAACAATAACATACCTAAGGCCAAGAATGTAAATGGAACAAACCAAAAAGATGAAAGTGTATCTTAATCCCCTCTTTGAAGTCTGTCAACAAGTATGCATTAAGTGCTTATTTTATTATAATAATAAAAATAGCTGGAATTTGTATGTACACGTGACATATGAAAAGCACTTTTTATATGTTATCTCATTTGACCTATTATATTCCTAGGTATTATGCTCTGGAGATACAAAGAAAGGTGAAAATTCCCGTGCTCTCAAAAATAGGCTAGGACTGACTATAGATCTGGGCATAGACTTGATAACTGAAACTATGAGAACTAATGACATCACCAAGATATCCCATAGTGAAAAGAGGAGTGAATCCAGTACAGAGCCTGAAGGACACCCATGAATTGTGAGAGTGACATGGCTGAGGAAGCAGTAACCTGAAGAGCAGTCAGGTTGCAGGAGAAAAGGGAGAGGGAGAATGAGGAGAGGGAAAGGGAGAGGGAAAGAAGGGTCAGCAAAAACCTAGAGAGAATATTCGGCAGAAAAAAAAAGTGATCAGTCAAAGGCAGCAGGGGGTCATGAAATATGAGGACTGAGAAGGGAAAAAAAGAAGAGGTAGAGGGCTATGGATGCATATTGTAACATATGATTGAAGTGGTTTTTTAAGTGCTTTTCTCTATCTTTTTTAAGCTATTGTTTAAATGGGGGGAAACAACATATACATATAGAGAATTGTTATAAGGGATTACCCTTTAGGCTTAGAAAGGGAGGAGATATACCTTCAAACCTAAAGGTGATATAAAAACATCATGTCCCCAGGAAACTCAGCATTAGGAAATTTCTCATTCTTTGAGCCTGATTTTGCCTTTAGTACACTCAATATCTTCTGCTCCTCTGATTAGACTAGCTAAGAACTCTTTCCAAAGCCTCCATTTAAAGAAAGCTCCCAGGCAAACTATACTTAATGGACTCTGTCAGCTTTCTTTTGTGGGTTATCTTCTCCTATCATTGATTGTAAGTTCCTTGAGGTCAAGGACTACTCTTCTTTTTTGTATTTGTACTTCAAGCATCGAGCACAGTTTCTCCCACACAGTAGACAGTTGATAAATATTTACTGATGGACTGGAAAGCTAAAGACAAATAAAAATGTGACTTTACAACAGACAAGTGCTGGAGAAATATGATAATGATAGTGCAGAATAATGGAAAGAATCCTAGACTTGGAAGACCTGGGCATGAATACTGACTCTAACACTCACTGGCTGTGTAAATGTAGGCAAGTCACTGCAGGTGTCTGGGCCTCTTTTTCCTCATCTAGAAAAATAAAAGAATACTTCTACTGTATACCTTACAAGAGTGTTGCAAGGAAATTATTTTTTAAGCCTTAATGGGAGTTTTTGAGCGTCTTATTATATCAGGGTAGTCTGTGTTTGTAGGAACAAATATTTAGAGCTAGAAGGAACCTTAGGGGTCATCTAGAATATCACCTTCATTATTTGGTTAGAGAAACTGAAGCCCAAAGTGGTAAAGTGATTGCCCAAGGACTGAGAGGCAGTAAACGGTAGAGCTGAGCTCCAGTCCCATATCACCCACTGCCTATTGTTCATTTTGAAATGGATGCCCCCTAGGCCTTTCAAACTCATCTGGTGCAAGATAGAACTCATTATCCTTGTGTCAAAAAAATCCACCTCTCCTCCAAACTTCCCTATTGCTGTCATGGGCACCATCATTCTTCCAGCCACTCAGATTCTCAAATCTGGTGTCATCCTTGCCTCCTCACTCTTATCCCAACATTTCTAATCATCTGCCACATCTCTCATGTACATCTCCTTTTCTCTACTCACTGTCACTAACCTAGTGCAGGCCCTCATCACCTCTCCCCTGGACTATTACAATTAATTAATCAACACACATTTATTACTATATGCCAGTCATTTCTCATCATTCTCCCTGTCTCGTTTCTTCCGCACTCCTATACATCCTTCACACAGTTGACAAAGCAATTTTCCTATAGCATAGATCTGACCATTTAACCCCCCAATCCCACTCAAACTTCAAACTCCAGTTTAGAGTCAAATAGAAATTCCTTTGTTTATTATTTTAAGCTCCTCACAATCTGGTCTCTGTCTGCCTTTTCTGGTTGTAATATACCTTGCTGCCTTCCACATACTGCTCAGTTATATTGGTCAACTTGATGTTCATCACAAATAATACTCCATCTCTTCAGCTCTGTGACTCTGAACTAGCAAAATGTCCCCAGTGCCTGAAATGCTTTCCCTCTTCACCTGCACCTAGAAGAATCCCTAGTTTCCTTCAAGAATCAACTCAAGTTCTATCTCATTCTGGATCTAGGATGTCCAGATGCTAGTGCCTTCCCCACTAAAGCTGTCTTCCATCTTCTGGGTATGTATGTTTTTCCTCCATTGAAAAATTTAAATTATTTGAGGGAAGGGGATGGTTTTTCCTTGATTTTTAACCTCTAGTATTTATCACAGCACCTGGCCCAAAGTAAGTGCTTAAGAAATGCTTTGTTGATTGACTTTCAAAGTCAGTATTTATTCCCCTATGCCACAGAAGTCTTTGCTTTGTTCATAGTAACCCAAAAGGATCATCATATCAAATCATATCATATCATATCATATCAGCAGGTTATTTATTCTTAGGCACATTAAAGAAACGAATTTTATTTTAAAATGATAGAAATCTGGCAAAGATAAACTCTACCTAGAGATCACAGGATGGAAAATCTTAGGTAGCCTTTTATTTAGGGGGTGGGGTGGATTTGGTTACTGATCACAGCCAAGGCTAGGGATAGGGGTAGAAAATATTGGTACCTATTTTGGCCCAACATGTAAAGAATTGTGAGGAGGAAAATGTCTTATCAATGTGCCTTTTAATGACAGAAAACCCCTCTCCTTGATAAACACTGGTTTTGTAATAAGCTGTCACCTCTATTACCATCCTCCCTGTACCTTATTATGTCATGGAGGTGAACTTAGTTTTCCAAAGACAGTGAAGTATGAAATTTTTCATGATCTACCAAGCCAGGAAACTTTCAAGAATGAGTCCAGTCTGTGTGCATCAGGAGGATGGTCAGTCAAGGGCAGAAAAGCTCTTCCCTAGCGGGATCATCATCCACTGCTGTTACAGCAACTCATGAAAATAGTTCATTAAAGGTCAAGGGGGGATTGAAATCCCTACTAGTAAAATGAGTACCATCGCTGATGAATCTTTGCAGATTCTACATCATTGAAGATGTCTGACATAATAAAGAACAAGTTTAGTCTATGTGTTAAAGTGAAGTAAAGCCTCAGGGGGAAGGGAGGATACGGGGTTGCAATTTTCAAATGCAGGGTTTAGGAGAGAAGTTGTATAATTTCCAAACCCTGATGAAGTTATTTCATGTATGCCTTTGATTAAGGTATCTCTTCATAAAATCCATTTATTAACTACGGGCTTAAATTATGTAAGCATAGTAAAATGGAAATAACATTGGACTTGGGAGTTGGATGGCCTGGGTTCAAGCTTGGCATTGTCGCTTAAGACATTGTGACATTGCTATGTGCTATGTGACAATGGTCTAATCACTTAACCTTCCTGGACCTCAGTGTCATCTCATCTTTAAAAATGGAGGTAATACTATTTGCACTGTTTACTTCCCAATATTGTTGTAAGGAAAGAGATTTCTTTAAAAGCAAAGCACTTAGAAACATGAGCTATTATTATTATTACCCTCAGCTGATTTTCAGCTTGACATTAAATTTTCAAAGAATGACACAGAGTATCTTAAAAACTAGAGATGCCTGACTGTATATAGAGAAGTAACAGATGCAACTCTGTAATTTGCCCATAAACAAGTAAAAATGAACCCGTCAGCTATTCAGGGATACTTCCATGCAAGCTGCCAGATACATCCTTTTTCATTGTTTTCTTTTCAGTTTTTAATGTCTTGTGAACCAGACCAATATGCAGTGCTGTTAAAAAAGCTTTTACACTGTCATATGTTTGTTTTCACCAAGTTACTAAGCAGAAGTGTTGCCTCATAATTCTTGTCCTTAAATAAATGGATTAGCCACCACTTTAAGCTTCTGATCTGTGTATTCAATATCATCTCCAAAAACCATTTTTTTTTCTTTAATGCAGATGACTGTCTTAGGACTATTTAAATCACTAACTCCACACAGTAGTTGTGGAGAAGTCAGTTTCATAAATTAAACCAGTTATCAAATGCAATAGCCATTTAATTGAATTCTTCTAAGTGCTCCTTGAGTTATGTCTGGTTTTGAACAGAGGTGCATACATTCCGCTTCTAAGGATTGATCTAATTGAAGAAAATAAAAAATGGGAGGAGAGAGTAAGCCTTTGTAAATCTGAATGCTTTTAACTATAGTTTTCAAGAAAGAGTTCAAATTTGATTTTGTTTAGCTCACAATCAATTAGAGTATCTTAACTGTCTTTCTAATTTCCTGCCTCCCCATGATGATTAGCTGGTACTACCTGAATGAAACATTTACCACCAGGAATCTCTTCAACATAGTTCTAAGTGGCTGCATATACCTTGCTAAAAGGCATTGATGACCCAGCCAAGACATGGCAGTGGAAATAGTCTATAAGGTGGAAATTAACAGCACATTCCCTCTAATGAGTAGAGAGAAAACATGGTCCCTTGGGGCTGCAATTCAAAACAATATCATCTATCCATCTCCAGGCTAACTGAGATTTATCAAATCTTTCTACTGCCCCATTTTCTACTAGGTTCAAAACCTACCAAGCAAGCATCAAGGTCGCTTTAAACAAGTGATCTAAATAGTATCCCTTTAATAGGGTGTTCTTTTCAGTGATGCTTGTGCTGGTGTCTCTAATGAGGCAGAACACTGACATTTGGATTACACGTCTATGAAGAGGTTTTTTCATTTCCTTATCTGGGATGAGCACAGCAAAATGGAAGTGAGAAATCAGTGCATTTGTAACTATAGATTTTCAGTCAAAAGTCATTATATTGAAATCTGAATGCAAAATTAATGGATTGTTAATGATGCTACCTTTCCTTTGTCCTTTATTATTTTAGATTTTATTAAGTCACGTGATATGCACTAAGACCTAGAGGAAGGGTAAAAGGTAAAAGCATTATCTTTTTTTTTTCCACTGTAAATACACACATACACTTACTCTTTGGTGTGCCAGAGAACTTCTAAATTCTATGGTGAATCAAATTCTCTTCTCTACCGTATCTCCTCAATATGAGATTGCCCTGCTTTTCACTAGGATTAATTAGGCTCATTCTATGAAGCTCCAAAGGACATAACTAAGATGGATGTGCGTTACAAAGAGGCAAATTTCAGTTCAATATTAAGAAGAAGTTCTAACAATGGAACAGACAGTCTAGAAAGGTGGTGAGTTTCTCATCATTTTAAGTCTTTGAGAAAAAACTAGACAATCACTTATTAGGGATGCTGTAAAAGGGATCCCTAAACTGTGTGGAATGTCACTTTAAAGGCCCTGAGAGGTGTCTTCCAACTCCAAGCTTCTAGATCTTGGAGAGGAAAACTGTGCCCTTTGCATTACAGCATCCATGTCCACTCTTATAGGGGCTAGGCTCTTATCAAAAACAATTAGCGCCTAAATTGTGCGACCATGTATGGTGATATATAAAATATCACACACCCATTGTCCTCTCTTATCCTTACTGTGAAAAGAGTGAGGTATTCATCCTCATCTCTTCTTCAAATATTAATGAGCATTATGATTATATAGTATTCAATTTATTATTGTTTTTCTTCCTTACATTGTTTTAGTCATTATATATAGTCTTTCCCCTTTCTGCTTACTTAGCTATGAATCAGTTTCTACATGTTTTCCTTTGTTTCTCTTTTGTTTCCTTATTCATCAGAGGGCATGGACTCAAATCCCATCTGCTAAATTACTATGCTTGTGATCTGCCAAGCCATTTGATTCTGAGCCTCAGTTTCCTCTTCTGTAAAATTGAGGGGTTGGAATAAACTCTAAGGTCCTTTCCAACTTCTTAATGCTTTTCTCCACTGTTATTTCTATTTTGCAAATCAAATTGAGATGTGGTTACATGGTCGAGGTTGGTTTTGTTTTGTTTTTTCCCTTTGTTGTAAGTGAATATGGTAAATACCTTTAAGGGGGGATTTAGAAATCTACAAATATATACAATATTTAAAGCAATCAACAAAAACTTCCTATGATCTTATGAGTTCAGTTTATCATCTCAGACTACAGACAATTTTGGCATTCCTACATCTAACTGCTTCTTCTTTCTTCAATGGAGTCAGTCAGTCAACTAACATTACTGAGGACCTACTGTGTGCCAGGCCCTGTGCTAAGGATTGAAGATTAAAAAAACACAGCAAAAGCCAGCCCCTGCTCTCAAAGATCTCACAGTGAATGATGCTATTCCAATAGAAGCAATAATGGACACTCTGTGACATGGCATACTGTAACCACAGTTTAAATGATAACATTCCAGTTACTTATATTCTTAAAGGATCCAAAGATTTGGAGGTGCAAGGGAGGGTCCTAAAAGATCTTCTAGGATTCTGTCTCTCATTACCACTGTTATGAATTGATTCCACAGAACTTGTGCTTAGCCCTCTGGAGTTCCTGAAGGGACTAATAGAATGATTCCTAACCAATTGCTTTAACATACTCATTAAGAATAATGAGATAATATGAAGACCTTGTTTCACCTAAATTATGAAGACATTCAATGTTAGTGTCAGTTTCAATTAAGCATAGCCTTAATGGCAATAATGGAGGAAAATGACGTTTATAATCATTTGCAGGTGAGTCCACCATGTGATTTTTTTTAAAGAGATACTTATGAACTTCATTCCTCTTTGTTTTAATTCATTAATTTACTTGAAATGGACAATTCCACTAATACATAGGACAGAAGAAAACAGAAATAATCTGAGAAAAGGTGGCCCAGTTTAAGAAAAATCAAAACATAAACATCTGAAAATACAAACTAGATGAATTCAGGAATAATCATTCACAGAAAGAAATGCTTCTCCATTTTACAGAGTCATCATGGTTTTCCATTGAGGAGCAAATTCCTCTTAATTCTTTAAAAATGAGTTTTAATTGGCCAAAGTCAATAAATAAAAAAAATAAATAAAAAAATATTTATACACAACTTTTTAGAGACATTTTTGCATAAAATGAGATATAGCTACACTGGCAGTAAAAGTCATTTTCCAAGTTTTATTAAAAAATTTAACTTGCCTAAAGATACATTTTTTTTAAGATTGACCTCAATTTCTTCCAAGCCATGAGCTTATATTAAAATTTGCAAGGCTAAGTTAGGCCAATGCTAGCCAACAAAATTACATGGACATTTAAATTGAGTATTTGGCACAAGAATCTGTAGTATGTTTGGAGTAATATATAAGAAAATGTCTATCTTCATGATCAAAATTAGAGCAGAGCAAAAAAAAAAAAAGATTTACAGGCTTGGAGAAACAGTATAATATACTGTTTTGTGAGACAGGGAAGAATATTGAATCTGAAATCAAAAGGCCTGTGTTTTAATTCCAGTTATTCTACATACTTTGTGTGTGACCTTGAGTGATCCTTCGTCTTCTTGATTCTCAATTTACCAATGTATAATAAAAGGGGATTGGATAAGTTCTCCAAAGTACCTCCCACCTTTGAACGCTATAATCCTATGGGTATACATGGAAGTTTATTCTAAAGCAATTACAAGCAACAGCAAAATTGTACCTCCTTCTTGGGCTAGATTTCATGCATTTTATAGATGAGAGACAATAAAAACAAAACCTTTTGGGGTACAATGGTGAATTGGTCCTACTTAATGGCACCCAGTACACATATACTATGTGCTAAGTCCTACTTCACATCATGCAGAACTATAGAAGGTTCCAGTTCAGAATTATCCCTTAGCTTACAGATAGGTTCCCTGTACATTTTAGATGCTCAAAACCTGCCCTCTAAATAAATCTATAACCCAAGGAAGCTCAAGTTTATATGTGGAATTGTTAGCTCACTTCTTTGCTGCTTAAAAGGAGAAAGAAATGCTGCTTAACTTTGATTGAGTGACCCTATACTGATTCAAACCATGATTTCTTCACACCTTTTCATTTTAAACCTTATTACTGTCCATGGAAAATAGGAGGTAAAGTGCTACACATATAATCTAGAACAGTGGTGTCAAACCCTAATAGAAACTGGGTCCACTAAATCAATCAATCAATCAATCGTTATTAAGTACCTACTATGTGCCAGGCACTATGAAAGGACTGAGAATATAAAAAGAAGCAAAATATAGTATTTGTCTCTAAGGAGTTTACAATTTAATGATGGATGCAACAAATAAATATATACAAGCAAGCTACAGACAGTATAAATAAGAAATATTTAACAGAGGGAAGGCATTGAAATTATGAGGAATTGGGAAGAGGTTTTCTATAGAAGAGGAAATTTCAGTTGAGACTTAAAGGAAGCAAGAGGCGGGGATGAGGAGGGATTTCAGGCATGTAGGACAGATAGCCAAAGAAAATGTCCATAGTTGGGAAATAAAGTGTCTTGTTCATGGAACAGCAAAAAGGTCAGTGTCACTGGATCAAACAGAATGGGGTGAAGAGTAAGGTGTAATAAGGAAAGGTAGGAGAAAGCCAGGTTATGGTTTTGAATGCCAAGCGGAGGATTTTGTATTAAATCCTAGATGTGATAGTGAGTCACTGCAATTTAGTGAGTGGGGGGAGGGTAACATGGCCAGACCTGAACTTTAGAAAATCACTTTGGTGACTGAATATGAACCCTACAGGCTACATATTGACTTGGAAAACCACATGCTAGCATTATCTATGTTCTACTGTATTTTTATTTGTTTTGTAAAATATTTTCCTATAGCATTTTAGCTGGTTCCTATAGCCGGTTGGGGCAGCACTCAGGAGGAGTCTTGGTTGTGGATCATATGTTTGACACCCCTGATTAGTTGTGGAGCCATAAACAATCATATAACCTCTCTGAACATCAATCTCTTTTTTCTGCAAAAGGGAGAAAATTATTTCTGTAGGACCCACTCACAGAGTTACCATGAGTCTCAAATGAGGTGATACATGAAAAAGGGCTTTTCAAAACCTAAGGCATTATATAAATGTCAATTACTATTATTTGTGTTAATCTTGTAAAGCAGTGCTATCAAACTCAAACAGAAACAGGGGTCACTTAACAGTACATAAAGATGGCTGCAGGCTGCATTTGACTTAGTTTTAAGATGTAACATTGTTGGGGCGACTAGGTGGTGCAGTGAATAGAGTACCAGTTCTGGAGTCAGGAGGACTTGAGTTCAAATTTGACCTCAGACACTTAAAACTTACTAGCTGTGTGACCTTGGGCAAGTCACAACCCCAATTGCCCTGCCTTGCCCCCCACCCCAAAAGAAATAAAAAAGATGTAACATTGTCTGTGTTTTATTGTATCTTTGTTTATTTTGTTAAATATTTCCAGATTACAATTTTAATCTGTTTCAGGTCATAGCTGGGACTGTGGCCACATGTTTAATATTGTTATTCTATAGAGTATTTACCCAAAGTACAAAACACAAAGTCTTCCTCTAGTTCTTTTCATGTTTCATAGGTACCAATCTAATAAGCATCTAGGCAGCACAACTGATAGAACACTGGGCCTGGAGTCAGGAAGACCTAATTTCAAATATGATCCCAAACACTTACCAGTTGCAGGATCCTGGACAAATCATTTAAGCTCTGTTTGCCTCAGTTTCCTTGTCTGCAAAATGGAGATAATAAAAGCACCCACTTCCCAGGGCTGTTGTGAAGATTAAATACGGTAATAATTGGAAACCTCCTAGCACAATGCATGGCACATAGTAAGCACTATAGAAATGTTAAATATTATTGTTACTATTGCTATTATCCTGCTATCTAATATCCTTAAATCTTATTATATAGCTGTTCTACACAGCTATACATTCATGGGTACATGTATATATATAGATCAATTTATTTATGTACATCAATATATTTATATATCTATGGGTGTCTATATATTTATAACACTATATATCTCAACTTCTACATTCATATACATATAGACATATGTGTGTGCGTATGCATACACGTGTGTACCCAGGATGAGAACTGCATCTGGGCAATGAATGGGTCCCATAATTGTATAAAAGGAGATAATGGTTGAATCAGTTTTAGGAAACCACAGCACTTTTAACGATCCTGAGGTTTTTGCTTTCACCAAAACAGTATGACCCTAATATTGTCCCAGTGCACGCTGTATTGCTTTGAAACGTGGAGCACCACTACATCAGAAGAAATCAAAATTGTAATACATAGAAGTTATATTTTGGCAATATAATCACCTTAAATAGCAACTTTTATAATTTGTCAATTTGTTCCCAGGGTCCTAAATTGCCTATTATTTTGTGTGTGAAAGAAAGAGGCTAAATAAACACCAAGAATTCTCTGCTTAATATGTTAGGCTTTGCACGTATTAAAAATCCATCTCCAGAGGTTAATTCTTGCTCTGCGTCATTATTAAGATTACCCAAGCCATTACACACTAAATTATGTTTATCACTGTCCCTCTCTATTCCAACTGCCTTTCTTCTGCGCTTGTTGGTTTTCTTCTGACAGGTTGATTGTTCTCTTTAAGACAAAAATCAAAGTGAATTCAGAAATCACAGACTGCTTAACAGATTCTATTTATTGTTCTAATCAGGTTTTATTTTCCCTTATGTTAATGTCTCAATTTTCTCACCAGTATTCCCCCTACACCCATACATACAGTACCATCACTACCTCCCACTCCCTCTGCCCCCCAGAAGAGAAAGGATCAAATACTTAGGCATTTAGTATACTTTTCCTAGTACCCATCTCCAGCTGTTTTCTCCTGATTTAGAAACAAGCAAACAACAGAAAAGCTAACAAGCTATTCAAATCAGGAGTATGCTACACTGACTCTCATTCATTTATCATGACTATCTTACAGGGCAGAGTTGACAAATGCATTCGATGTTAACCTGGCTTCTCTATTAGCGTATAATTCTCCTGTTGGACATAAGCACGAATCACCAGAGGAGGAAAGAGGATATCAAGAACAGGAATTAGGATCATTCAAAATGCACTAAGAAGTTAATGTTTAAAATGAAACAGACCATTAATTGGGCATGACACCTTGTTTCTACTCCATAGTCTATGCCTAGATATTATGGGGAAGTCATATCAACTCTGTCTTATCTATGAGATCAAGGTATTAGACTAAATGATCTCTCAGTTCTCTTCTAGACATACATCCTCAATAGGAGTCATATGACTATGAGTACCAATGTTTATAAGGGAGAAAAGACTGAAGGAAATGGGTAATTAATTATAAATCCATTCTTATCACTACTGCACTAACAAAGAAGAGGCCCTATGGATTATGTGCCAGTCAGTCAGTAAACATTTATTAAGCACCTACTATGTGTCAGCCACTGGAACTATAAAGTAAGGCAAAAAACAATCTCTTTTCTCAAGGAGCTCACAGTCTAATAGGAGAGACAGCATGCAAAAAAAATGTACAAAAAAATCTATGTGCAGGATAAATTGGAAGTAATCAGCAAAGGAATGTCATTAGAATCAAGGGGAATTGGAAAATGTTTGCTGTAGAAGGTAGGATTTCAGCTGGGATTTGAAGGAAGCCAAGAGGCAAAGATGAAGAGGAAGAATACTTCAGACATGGGGACAGCCAGAGAGAATATCTAGAGTTGGGAGACGTGAGTGTCTTGTTCAAGGAGCAGCAGAGAGGACAATGTGACGAGATCACAGAACGTGGGGGGTTGGGAGAGGTATACGGTATAAAAACAGCCTGGAAAGATAGGAAGGTTAGTTTATGAAGAGCTCGGAATGCCAAGCACAGGATTTTATATTTGATCCTAGAGGTGATAGGGAATTACTAAAGTTTATTGAACAGGTGATGGGAGTACAGTGGTATGGGGCAGAGTTGACATGGATAGACATGAGAATTAGGAAGATCACTTTGACAATTGATTGGAAGATAACTAGATTTGAGAAGATACCAACTATGCAGGCTATCACTATTGCATTAGTCCAGGTATGAGATAATGAGGACCTGAATCAGGCAGCATCAGAGAGAAAAGGGCAACAACATCTCTTTGGTTTTGTTTGTTTTCTTTCGCTGTTTTGGAGGCGGGGAAGGCAAGGCAATTGGGGTTAAGTGACTTGCCCAAGGTCACATGGCTAGTAAGTGTTAAGTGTCGGAAGGCACATTTGAACTCAGGTCCTCTTGACTCCAGGACTGGTGCTCTATTCACTGCGCCACCTAGCCGCCCCAACAACATCTCTTTGTAAAAAGAGATGTAATGAAGATAAAATCAACAGATCTTGGCAACAGATTGACTATGGGGTTGGGGACATGAGAGAATGAGTAGTGAAGGAGGATGCCTGGGTGACTGGGAGGATAGGGGTACCCTTAACAGTAATAAAGGAAGTTTGGAAAGGGAAGTGAGAGAGAGTTAGGAAAAATTATGAGTTCAGCTTTGGACATGTTGGGTTCAAATATCTACAGAACATCTAGTTCAAGATGCCCAATAGGCACCTTCACCAATAGGCAGGTGAAGATGTAAGATGATGTCAGCAGAGAGATTAGGGCCAATTAATACCATTCTCTTTCAAGAAGTACCATATAATTATGGCAAGAGCCCTCCTTCTCCTGAACTCTTCCTCTCATGACTTGTCATGGTATGGAAGTGACCCAGTGTTCTTAAAGGCTTTTCTAGCAGAGCATATGACCATGTAGGCCTTGGCAAATTGGAAAAGGTTTTGAGTACAGGACTAGAATGATATTATCCATCCAAGTCCAGATACCTATGTTAAATCTGCTCAATATCACAAGGCCAGTCAACAGTAAAACTGTCCCTGTCCACAGAAAGGGGTAAAAAAAAAACTTATGAAACCACAGACATTGTAAAGTATGAATAGAAGGATAGAGAGACCCATTGGGTAGAGCCTACACTGAAATAACTGAGTGGGAAAAATGTGATTTCACTCTGTATTTAAATAGCTATTCATATATCTTAAACATTTAGGGAGGCAATATGTCATCTTAGATAGAAAATTAGCTTTGAAGCCAGGAAGATGAGGGTTATCTCTGACAAATAATAGCCTTGTGACCTTGATTGAGTCAATTAGCTTTTTAGTGTTCTTGACAACTCTCTAACACTATAAATTCTAAGAAGATACCAATTCGCATGGTAGAGGGAATTTCCTCGAATTGGAAGCTCCCTATGGCAATGAAATCACAAATCTAGTCTATTTCTTACACCATTTACATCTTTCTTTGCAACTCTCTTCCCTTTATACTGTATTAACTTGCCTCCTTGTCTTTTGATCAAGCTACCCTTCCTCTCTGGAATACAACCCACACCCACTTCTATATTCCCCAATGTTACCCATTGTTCAATGCCCAGGTCAGCTTCTACTTTCTTCTGCCCACTCCAGGCCAGAATAAAGTCCAAAGGGACACTGCATCTGACCTTTATTTTGGTACTTAGCAATAACAACAACAACAATAATAGCATTTATATAGCATTTTGAGTGTTACAAATACAAAGTGTTTTATATTTTCACATATTTTAAATGAGATTAACATAGATTTTCTTGTATCACTACTTAAATGATAATTGTATATCTTTGTTCTTTAACTAGACTGTAAGTCTTTTGAAAGCAAGAATTATATCTATCTTCTGTCATCCAATTTGATGAGTTAGTATAGAGTGCTGTCCACACAGCAAGCACACAATAACATCTCATATCTGAATTTATTTTGATTGTGACCGTTGTCAACAAATGCACAGAAGCCTCAACATCCCAATGTCTACTACTAAAAGAAGCAAAATGATCACATTTACTCACAGTATAAGTTCAAGAAGTTTAAGTAACAAATTCTTGCCATAAAAATGCTCAGTTTACAATAAGCTAATCTAATATTTTTATTAAGTGCACACACATATTCAATTACTACTATTCACAATAAAATGAAACTTGTACAAAAGCTTCATGAGTCAATATTGTATTCACTCTCCCCCAAAAGAAAGGCCCTTTTGTCATTAGAATTTGAGTGAGCCCTCAATAAATGAAGTACATCAAATTAACTCCTTCAAAAGAATTAAATTAGTCAACACATGCAGGTTAAAATCACAATGTGTCTCTGTTTTTTCTCAAAGCTACTTGGTTTTTCAAAGATGTGTCATACAAAGTGACAGGAAGCAGAGGGGGGTGGGGGGGTGATGTGGAAATACCAAAGCTTCAATTATTTCTTTCAGGAGAGAAAATGTTTCTTGTAGGCCATGTACTGACAGTATCTAAAAACACTTCTACTTCAAAATCCCCTGTATGTTTGCTGTTGATTGAACACTCTCACCTTAAAACAATTATAGTAAGCATTTTGCTCTCCTCCCCTCTCCAAAGAATATAATAAAAAATCTAGCTGTTTACAACAAAATTCTCCATGGCAGCATGGCAAAGGATGGAGTGCATATTTTCAACAGAGGACAAGAATTACCTGTTACCCTGTTGGAAATGGAACCTATGGGAAGGCCCATCTGCAGTTGCAGTTTTTACAAATCACAATAATTATCTGAGTTCTCAGCCCATATATAAGATTTCAATACCTAGCAAGAGACTATCCATGCAATGGGCCCTCAACACACAAAAAAAAAACACTACTGCCAGCTCATTTTGAGAGGCTCGAGGCTACTTGTAACACAGAAAAGGAGATGAATCAATAAAATGTTATCAGTAAAACAGTTTGATTCCTGCTCAGTTAAGCACACGGCCACTTTTCTATCTCAATCCCCTCAGGTCAATATAATTTTACAGTTACCCAATTCTCCTCAGTAAAATGATACAGGCAGATATATGAGACAGGCTACAATACTCCTTTTGGCCTTGGGGGGAGTGTAAGGGTGGGAAGGAATATTTTTTTTAAAGGGGAAAAAATGTAAATTGGAAATAATGATAGGTGAACCTTTTCTGGACTCTTGACCTGTACCACTGGGCCCCTAAACAGGTCATCTCTGCTGAACAGTAGGATGGTGAAGAACTCCATATCTATTCACATTGCCCTTTGGCCTCTTTGATTGCAAAGTAGTGCCCTGAAATGGTATAAAAAAGGTCTACCCCAATTTGCCACAGCGAGGGATGCACATGTTCAGTATACAGACTGGCTTAAAAGTCAAGGCCTTTCCTAATTCATCAGACTTCCCAAAAGCTACATTTTAGAGCAAAACAAAAGAATGAGGGCCTCCTGTACTAACACTCTGATAATTGTCATTGTTATCCAATTATGCTCTAGGACACCTGAAGTTAGCATGACCCACAAAGGAGCACTTTGATTAGGCTAAGATCCACTTGTCTTACTTTATTTGGCAATGGTTTAATAAAGTAGCATAGTCTTATTATACCTGGACAAAATGAAAAAAAAAATACTGCTTCTTTTTCCCCCATGCATTCTCATTCTTCTCCAATTATCTTATATCTACATTTTCCTTCTTGTCAGTGCCCTCCTCTCCATTAGGAGGATAGCAAAAAGTTATCTCATCCTCCATTACAAGGATGTCCTTCTGATTTGGGAGACAAAGAGAACAGGAGGAGTAGTTACCAAATCTCTGTCTCTCTCCCTCTTTCCTTCCCTCCCTCTCCATGTCTCTTCTCTCCTCTCTTCCCCTTCCCTCCTCTCCCCTCTTCTCTCTCTCTCTCTCTCTCCCCCCCAACCTCCACCCCTTGCCCAGTATGCACCACATATTGGGAGAAGCTTCACCTACATTACAGGGGGCACCATTAAAGTCTGGATGCACAAATCAACTAGAACGACTAGAATTTGAGTGCAGGAAAGGGCTTCCTGTTGCCCCCAAAGAATAGAGAGGGAGTGTGGTCTAGTAGGAAAGCCCTAGATTTGGAGTTTGACACCCTTGGTTTGAATACTGGCTTTGCCCCTGAACTTCCTGTGTGCCATTAGGGGAATCACTTAATCTCTCTAGGTCTTCATTTCTTTATTTGTGAAACGAAAGGGATATTCTAGATGATCATAGATCATAAGAGGTTGTAAATCTGGGGGCTGAGCCAAGGTGACAGAATGGAAGCAGGAAGTAATCTGAACTCCCCCATGAATTCCTTCAGTAACCTCTAAAAAGTCAATCTGAGCAGTGGCAGAATCTATTGGAAGATGAAGTGTGGCAAATTTCCATCCAAGGAAAGTGCAGAAGGGTAAGATTAGTTGAACCAAGTGATGAAGTGCAGAACGTGGAGTGTGGGGGCTGCACCATCAGCCCCAACCATAGTGGAGCTGGAGTGAGCCCAGGTGAACTGACTCACTCACTGTGGGGGTAGTTCCCAAACCTCTCACTGCAGGACCAGGAGAGGGCTCTGTTGGAGCTGAGTAAGAAACAAGCACAGGGTCTGTGGCAACAGCATCAGCAGCTAGCTATTCCTGGGGCTATCAGCCCACAGTCTAGATGCTTAAAAATCACCTACCTGACCTTCCAGGAGCCAAGACAGTGGAGTAAACCATAGTTGCTCTAATCTCTCTCTCTGACCCTGAAAAATCCAGAGGATATTGCCCCAGTGTAAAATCCTGAAATAGTGTAACCAGTTGGAAGTTTGGGAGTCCTAAAGAAAGGGCATGGCTGTGGCTGTGCTGAGGCTAAAATGAAGGACAGGAGGTATCCCAATAAGCACCATCTCAGCTGCCTTGCAAAGATCTTGAATCTACAAGGGTGGAGCCAGCAAGCCTTAACACCAGAACTCCAGGTGTGCCTTCTCCCAACCAGGGGAATCTGCAGACACAAGCACCACCCAGCCACCAGCAGCTAAGCCTGCCTGAGCTCTAGCCCAGGGGCACAGAGGTCGAATCCTGAAGAGGCCAGACCACTCCTCCCTCATATTTCACACTGTGAGTTTCAGCGTAACACTGGGAAAACACAGAAAGTCCTGTCCATGGCCGACGTCTAGGCACTCAGAGGCCACAGCACACAAAGTCAATAACCAGGCCCCTAAATCCCAGGATAAGAAAAGTGAGTCAGAGCCCTCTGAAGGGAAGGAAGCAGAGATCCATTTTAAAATCCAAGAAACAGGCAATCACAATGTTCAAAAAGCAAAAATAAAGACCATAGAATCCTATTATGGTGAGCAAGGAGAACCAAATCCAGAGAGGACAGCACTGACCCTAAACCCACATCTGAAACCTCAAAAGGGAATATGAACTGGTCTTAAGCCCAAAAAGCATTCTTGGAAGAGATCAAGAAGGATTTTACTTTTATTTTTTGCTTGTGTGTTTTGTTTTTTTGGAGGGGGAAGGCAGGGCAATTGGGGTTAAGTGACTTGCCCAAAGTTAACAGCTAGTAAGTGTTAAGTGTCTGAGGCCAGATTTGAACTTAGGTTCTCCTGACTCCAGGGCCAGTGTTCTATTCACTACACTACCTAGCCACCCCTCAAGATTTTAAAAGCCAAATTAGAGAGGTAGAAGATGAAGTGACAAACTATATTAAAAATATAATTGGTAAAATGGAAAAAAAATTCACTGAAGAAAACAGCTCCTTTAAAAAGTAGAATTTATCAAATGGTAAAGGCTGTTCAAAATCTAACTAGAGAACATAACTCCTTAAAAGTAAAAACTGAACAAATGGAAAAGGAGATTCAAAAACTAACTGAAGAAAACAATTTGCTAAAAATTAGAATAAGACAATTGAAGCTAATGACTATATGAGGTATTAAGAATCAGTCAAAATCTATAGAATGCAAAAACAGAAGAAAATGTAAAATATCTCATTGGAAAACAACTAACCTGGAAAACAGATCCACGAGAGATAATCTAAGAATTATTGGTCTCCTGGAAAGTCATGATAGAAAAAAGAGCTTGGACAACATCTTCCAAGAAATCATCAAGGAAAACTATCCTGAGGTCCTAGAACCAGAGGGTAAAATAGTTATTAAAAGAATCCACAAAACATCTCCTGAAAGAAATCCCAAATTGAAAACTCCAAGGAATACTGTAGCCAAATTTCAGAATTATTAGGTCAAGGAGAAAATACTGCAAGTAGCTATAAAGAAACAATTCAAATATCACAGAACTACATAGAGGATCACAAAGGACCTAGAAGCTTCTAAAATAAAAGATCAGAGAAATTGGACTATGACATTTTATAAGGCAAAACAACTTGGACTACAACCAAGGATCAACTACCCAGAAAAACTAAGCATAAACTTTCAGGCAAGGAAATGGTCATTCAATGAAATAAGGGACTTGCAGAACTTCCTGATGAAAAGACCAGAGCTTAATGGAAAATTTGATCTCCAAATACAAGACTCAAGAGAGACATAAAAAAAGTAAACAGGGAAAACACACAAACACACTGTGTTATTCAATAAGAGCAAAGTGTTTACATCCCTATATGGGAGGATGATACCTATCAATATTGAGAATTATATAATTATCATGACATGTATTTTTTTTTTTTTTGCTTTTGGGAGGGCAGTTGGGGTTAAGTGACTTGTCCAAGGTCACATGGCTAGTAAGTGTTACGTGTCTGAGACCGGATTTGTACTCAGGTCCTCCTGACTCCCGGGCCAGTGCTCTATTCACTACACTACCTTGCCGCCCCAATTATCACGACATTTAAAAGTGATATATAGGTATAGATATAGACATAGATATATAGATATAAATAGAGGGTGTGGGTATCAATTAATTATTGTGATGATAAAAAAACTCATTAAGGGGAACAAAGGGATTGCAATGGGAGAAGAGGAAAGGAGGAGGCAGAAAAGGGTAAATTATGCAACATAAAGAGGCATAAAAACATAGTAGAGGGAAAGAAGGAAGGGAGACGAATATTGTAAGAGCTTTACTCTCATTGGTTTTTGCTCAAGGAGGGAATAACATACTCAGCTAAGTAC
Organism: Petaurus breviceps papuanus; assembly: GCF_028583685.1. NCBI lineage: Eukaryota > Metazoa > Chordata > Mammalia > Diprotodontia > Petauridae > Petaurus > Petaurus breviceps. Next base: position 18,601,834 of record NW_027187360.1, on the reverse strand, counting down.
AGGAATCTTAACATGAAGACACACAAACACTTATTATAGTAGAGGGAAAGAAGGGAGAGAGAGGAACATTGTTTGAGATTTACTCTCATCAGATTTGGTTCAAAGAAGGAATAACATACTTTGTTAAATATAAAAACCTAACATGCCCTAAGGCAATATGAAAGGAAAGGGAAAAGAAAAAGGGGGGTGTTAGAAGGAAGGGAAGAAGTTTTAAGGGGAAAGGGTAGGAAAAGGGAGTGGGGCTGATAGGGAGGGAATGATTGAGGGAGGCGGTGGTCAAAAAGAAAACTCTTAAGAAGGAGAAGGAAGAAATAAAAGCATAAACAGGGGAGGGAATAAGATGGAGGGAAAGATACAGATAGTAATCATTACTGTGAATGTGAATGGGATGAACTCTCCCATAAAATGGAAGCGAATAACAGAATGGATTAAAAACCATAATCCTACAATATGTTGTTTACAAGAAACACATTTGAAACAGGGGGATTCACATGGGGTAAAGGTAATAGGCTGGAGTAGAATATATTATGCTTCAGCTAAAGTAAAAAAAGTAGGGTTAGCAATCCTAATCTCAGACAAAGCAAAAGCAAAAATAGATTTAATTAAAAGAGATAAGGAAGGAAACTATATCCTGCTATAATGCACCATTGACAATGAAGCAATATCATTACTAAATTTATATGCACCAAGTGGTACAGCACCCAAATTCTTAGAGGAGAAGCGAAGGGACTTAGCGGAAGAAATAGATAGCAAAACTATGCTAGTGGGTGACTTCAACCTCCTCCTCTGCACTTGATAAATTGAACCTCAAAATAAACAAGAAAGAAGTTAAGGAGGTGAATAGAATTTGAGAGAAGGTAGATATGATAGATCTCTGGAGAAAACTGAATAGGAACAAATAGGAATATACCTTCTTCTCAGGGGTACATGATGCATACACAAAAACTGACAATGTACTAGGGCATAAAATCCTCACAGTTCAGTGCAGAAAGATAGCAATATTAAATGTATCCTTTTCAGATCATGATGCAATAAAAATTATATGTAAAAAGGGCCATGGAAAGATAGACTAAAAACTAATTGGAAACTAAATAATCTAATTCTAAAGAATGTGTGGGTCCAACCAGAAATCATAGAAACAATCGGTAACTCACTCAAGAGAATGACAATAATGAGACAACATACCAAACTTATGGGATGCAGCAAAAGCTATTCTTAGGGGAAGTTTTATGTCTCTGAATGCTTACACGAATAAAGTAGAGAAAAAGGAGATCAATGAATTGGGCATGCAATTAAAAACGCTAGAAAAAGAACAAACTGAAAATCCCCAATTAAATACTAAATTTGAAATACTGAAAACCAAAGGAGAGATTAATAAAATTGAAATAAAAAAAACTATTGAACTAATAAATAAAACTATGAGCTGGTTTTATGAAAAAACTAATAAAATTGATAAGCCTTTAGTCAATCTGATTTAAAAAAGAAAGGAGAGATTGTAGATCTATTTAAGGGACTGTAACTTTTAAGTTTTGAGGGATCTTAAAGGGCATCTTAGTCAGTACCCCTTGTTTTAAAACCCAGAAAACTTAAGTCACTTCTTCAATGTTTATATAGGAAATGAATGAAGGAGTTGGGATTCTGAGATTAGATTCTCTGACTAAAGCCAAGTCTCCTTGCACTGTCTTGCCTTCCTTCTCTACAATTTACACTTCAGGGGGTGGCTAGGTGGTGCAGTGAGTAAAGCGCTGGCCCCAGAGTCAGGAGGACCAGAGTTCGGTTCTGGCCTCAGACACTTAACACCCACACAAAAAAACTAGCCATGTAACCTTGGGCAAGTTACTTAACCCCAATTGCCCTCCAAAAGGCAATAAAATAAAATAAAATAAAATTTACACTTCAGTCTCACTCATCTACCTACCACAATGGTAAAAAATCAAGAATTACAGGTTAATTGCTACCACTCCTGGACACACCTTTTTAAAAGGCAGATGCTCATGGAAAGAGCAACCTAAAAAACAAAACTCACAACAAAAGAAAAGGAAAATCATGTATGAAACACATACTGTACTAAATTCCTAGACACTGGGGATGCAATTACAAAAGACAGTCCCTGCCCTCAAGAAGCTTATGTTCTTTTTTTTTATTTTTAAGCAATTGGGGTTAAGTAACTTGCTCAAGATTACACGGCCAGTTATTTTTGTGTGGGTGTTAAGTATCTGAGCCTGGAACCAATCCCAGGTCTCCCGACTCTGGGGCCAGCGCTCTTACTCACTGTGCCACCTGGCCACCCCAAGAAGCTTATGTTCTAATTGGAGGAGACAACACTCATAGAAAGAAGCAGCCAGAGAAAGGAGGTTTGGTCTCATGAGTCACAGAAATGGTGAGTGGAACTGTACAGAAGTTGATTGGCATGACTTTCCAGAAAAATTGGTGATATTAATTTGATTCTGATTCCTTGAGCAAGAAATAGAATTAATAATAATAATATCTAGAATTTATATAACACATTATGATTTACAAATCACTTTATATATAGTCCCTCATTGAATCCTCACAACAACCCTGGAAGTTAGATGCTATTATTATCTCCATTTTACATATGGGGAAACTGAGACAAAGAAAGGATAAGTAGGCCAGGGTCACATAGCTAATACATGTCTGAGGCAAGATTCAAATAGATATTTTTTCACTCCAAGTCCAGCACTTTATTAATTATTCCAGGGGAAAGAGTTTGCATATGTAAGAGGGGGAGGGTTAATGATAGGGAAGTGTGGGGTAGATGATAACATGTCATACATGTGTGGATATGAAGCCTTGCCTGGGTCTGGACAGAGTTGATTAGGGGAGCTTACACTCATTCACCAAATAAAGACAGTTTAGCCTCAGGATGAAGTTCTAAAGTTGACCAGTTAATTCCACTATTGTCACAGGCATGATCTCCATAGGTCTGGCCAAAGGGTGCTACTACAGTGAGGAAATAGGAAGAACATCTGCAGGGCAGATGGCAAGATGTCCATGGTGGATGGAAAATAAGTAATTTAGCAGTTATTTTCTAACATGACAGCCAGCAAGAAGGCCAATGAGGACATTTTTATTGAGACAGAAGAAAAAAAGAACAAGGAAAGAATTTTTGACTATGGCCATGGAAGGGCAAATTCAGATGAGATGCTTTGATGTCTGTTACTGCAGGAAATGCAGATCATCATTTAGGAGCTAGCCAAACCTGATGTTAATTCAAGAAGAACAAAATGGCAGGTTTAACATCACACCCCTATGCTTAAAATGCTATGACATCTGCTACCCCTTGGGTACAGCTGCTTCACATACAAGATATATTGGCAGTATCCAGGAGCCATCCATAATTGATGCTCCTTCAGAGAGGAGATGTCGAAGATCACATGCTCATGCTTACAAGGAAAGGCTCGTACTCACTGAGTTGAATATGGCAAATTGCAGGTGAACTGGATATCTAGTTTCTTATGACCATTAATATGACCTTGGATCACAGCCTACTCTTCCCTCCTTGCTGCTCCTTGCATAAGAGCCTCCATCTCCTCATTATGAATATCTTCACTGGCTATCTTCCATGTCTGGAATGTTCTCTCTTATCTCCACCTCCTGGCTTCCCTCAAGTTTCTGCTAAAATCTCTTCTCCTCCAGGAAGTCCTTCCTAGTCCTCCTTAATCTTATACCTTCCTTATGAGAATACTACCCCCAATGTATTCTATATGTATCTTGTTTGTACATAGTTGTTTGCATGTTCTCTCCTTTATTAGACTGTGAGGTCCTTTAAAAGCAGAAATTGTTTTTTGTCATTCTTTTTATCATCAGCACTTAGCACAGTGCCTGGCATAGAGCAGAAACTTAATAAATGTTTACTTATTGACTGACTTCTCAGTTTCCTTTGCTGGATCTTCATGTGGGTCTTGCTTTACTAAGGGTAGGTATCTCCCCACCCCCTCCAAGGCTCTGTCCTAGACTTTCTTCTCTTCTCCCCTCCCCTCCCTTTTCTTCTCACCTTTTCTCCCTCTATACTATTTCCCTTGTGTACCTCATTAGCTCCTATATTCAACTATCATGTCTATGCTAATAATTCTCAGACCTATTATTCCATAAGTCCTAACCTTCAGGCTTGAATCTTCAACTGCCTATTAGACATCTCAAACTGGATGTCCCCTTGACTACTCTTTTGATCTTGGACATTCTTCCTGGATTGGGCCCTTATTTCTTACTTACTAACTTTCTGACTCAATTGCTATGTGAGACTTTGCTGTACAGGACACACACTGAAACTATATTGTACTTTGGAAGATCTCAATTAGGACTACAGAGGATTTTTATATGCAGCCCCAGGCTTTGAGCCTTTGTCCTTCATCTCTACTGGTTGAAATCTGTAAAGTCCTCTGCAGAATTCTTTACCATTATATTCTTGATCCCCTCCCTCAGCTAGAATTCTACCTTTAACTTCTCAGGACTGTCTGGTCTCTGAAATTCCAATTAGAATAGTTTTTTTATAGTTATTTGTATACATGCATTATCTCTACAGTAAAATCATAAGTTTCTTGAAGGTAAATTCTTTATCATATTTACCATCATGTCTTTCCTCCTCCCCTCAGAAAAAGATCTTGCACGTAGAAAGCAATTACTAAATGTTGAATTTATTATTTTCTTTTTTCTTTCAAGTAAACATATATTTACAGAAATGGAAGGATTCATGAAAGAAGTCTACAATCAGGCCATTGATAACAGATATTATTTTTTAAATCACCCTTTTTATCTTTTTTAAAAAGTTTTTTTTCTGGATGTGGATAGCATTTTCCATCATAAGATTTGGAGTTGTCTTAGATCCCTGCATTGCTGAGAAGAGTTATGTCTGTCAAGTCAGTAATCACACAATGTTGCTATTACTGTGTTCTCCTTGTTCTGTTCACTTCACTCAGCATCAATTCATGTAAGTCTTTCTAGGTTTTTCTGAAGTCAGCCTGCTTATCATTTCTTATGGAATAATAGCATTCCAACACATTCATATACCACAATTTGCTCAGCCATTCCCCAATTGATGGACATCCCCACACAATTTCCAATTCTTGGTCACAACAAAAAGAGCTGCTATAAATATTTTTGTACATGTGGGTCCTTTTCCCATTTCTTTATGATCTCTTTGGGATACAGACCTGGAAGTGGAATTGCAGGATCAAAGGGTAGGCACATTTTTACAGTTCTTTGAGCATAGTTCCAAATTACTCTCCACAATGGCTGGATCAGTTCACAACTCTACCCACAATTCATTAGTGTTCTGATTTTCCCACATCTTCTCCAGCATTCCTCATTTTCTTGTTTTGTTGTGTTAGCCAATCTGATGTGGTACCTCACACTTGTTTTGATTTGCAATTCTCTAATAAATAGGGATTTAGAGCATTTTTTTCATATAACTATAGTTTTAATTTCTTCATCTGAAAATTGCCTGTTCATATCATTTGATCATTTATCAATTGGGGAATGATTTGTTGAATTTATCATTTTCAAGGCAATTCAACAAACATTTATTAAGTGGCTATAATGATCAAGAAACTATGCTAGGCATTCAGTATATAGATAGACAAAGGGAGAGAATGGCCTTGTCCTTAAAAGAATTAACATTCATTTGGGATAGGACAATATGTACACAAATAAATATTGAAGTACATGAAGGACCTGTGATTTCATAAGTGGGAGTCCTCCCAGCTTGGAAACTTTCTCTGCTGATGCAGATCACTACCCTTCTGTAACTTAAGACAAAAGTGTCAAAGTCAAGGCAGAAGTTGCCTGACAGACTCTCTTGTGGGCTAATCAGATTAAAATGTAATTGGGAAAATATTTAACAAAGTAAATAAAATAAATAAAACCAAGTTGTCTTAGATTTTTATTCTAAATCAATATGTAGTCTGCAGGAAATCTTATGTGTGAATTAATGGGGGCCCTTTACTATTTCAGCTTGACACCACTAACTTAGGAGATAAGGTGCAGGAAACTTCCAAGAGACACAGGGTTTAGATGACTTGCCAGAGTTACACAGCTAGTATTAGTCAACAACCATTTAAGTGACTACTATGTGCCAGGCACTTTGTGCTCAGTCCTGGTGACAAAAAGACAAAAAGAAAGCCATCTTTGCCCTCAAGATCCCTGAATGCTGTCAGCAGTCATGTTATCCTGACTCTAAATTCAGTTCTCCATGCACTATTCCAGGCTGCCTTCCTATATAAAAATATTGTATAAGGAAAACTGGAGAGACCACACTTAGTATTGGTAGCAGGATGGGAAGATCAAGAAAGGCTTCACTGAAGAGGTAGCAGCTGAAAGAATTAGACTGGGATTAGAGACACTTTGAGAGTAATGTGAACATTTCAGTGCCTTCTGTTTTAGTTAGTTTTCCCATGTCCTGGGATAAACCTTCATGGTTTTCATGAGGTCCCCACAGATCAGTCTGGCAATGGAACATGACCAACAATCTCCTGCCTCTGTGACTGGGATAAACTCCCTCCTCACCTCTCCCTTCTTCCTTATTTTACTTCAAGAATCAGTTCAAGTGTTACCTCGTCTCCAATCCTCCCAATTATTAATGTTTTTGCTCCAAACATTACTAAGGCTGTGTCTAGTCAATCCCTTGTTCCCTTCACTTTTTTACCTTACAATATACTTATTCATGTTGCATGAAAGACAGAAGGAAAGGAAAAAGCATCTATTAGGTGCCTACTATACACAAGTACTATGCTAAGAGCTTTACAAATATGTCATTTGATCCTCACAACAACCCTAGAAGTAAGGTGCTGTAATTATCACCATTTTTCAGTTGAGGAAACTGAGGCAGAGATCAGTTACCCAGGATCACACATCTAATGTCTAAGACCAGATCTGAACTCAGGTCTTCCTTACTATAGGTCCTTTGCTGCTTGAAAAGTTGTTATATCTCCACAGTAGGATCTAAGTTCTTTTAGAATATAGACCATTTTATTTTTTCTGTGTATCTTAATACTTATGCTTAATATGCTTGATACATTTAAATTTTTTAATAGCTAGAGACACTTTGACATCCCTGAAGCAAGAATTCCTCTTGCCATTCAATAATAAACAAGTCACAGGAGAAACATAGACAATAATATATAATACCAAAAGGGCACCTTTCTACTAGTCATACATATTCCTCAGGCGCTGGTACTTACTTTATCTGACCCAGATAGCCTTCTAAGAAACAAAGACATGGAAATAAATAAAAGGTCCCCATTATCAGGGGTCTGGCTTTTTATGGACATCAATATAATTCTATCTTTAAGGCTATTTGGAAGCCTAGTAATTTTTAACAGAATGACAGAATATCAGAGCTTGAAGGAGATTTTGATACATAGAATCAACTAAACCACTATGTTCCTATATGATGATATATTATGGTTTATAGACGTGAAAATTGAGGATGAGAAAGGGGGAGTGATGTCCACCATCAAGCAGTGATTGAGAAGCAGAGCTAGGGTTAGAAAGCAAGTATCCTAACTACTAATTAACATCACTTCCCCCATACTAAAGAAACTGCCTAATCTTGTTCCTTTGATGAATTCTCTAATTTAAAACCAAACAAATGTCCATGTCCAAACTCGAGCTCACTACTTACCACTCTCTGAGGTGTCAGTTTACTCAGATGTAAAATAAAAGGGGCTGGACTAGATGACCTTTGGGGTCTCTTCTAGCCCTGAATCTATGATCCTATGTTTGCTGCTATTCCTGAACTTTACAGATGAAACAACGTAGATGATGTTTAATTGAGTCTATTTAAGTCAGATTTAGAACACAAGGCATCACAACTCTGTGATGATCTACTAAAATAACACACCCATTTTACTGATAAAGAAGCTGAGCAAGGGTGAGTGTCAGGGTCCCACATGTCTAAAGTGATCTAGAGTTAGGATTCAAACCCAAGCTGTCAAACTCCCAATTTAATTATTTTGCCACTGTGCCATGTAGTCTTTATGCTTTGTGTTATAACAAATAGCTTAGGATTATGATGGAACACAGGAAGATATAGACTCTGTCGCTTCTCTTTGGTAATACATTTGTACCAGGAAGAGAGCAGAAACACAATGCTGGCATTAAATTCTAGCTTAATAGTAGAAATATAAACAAGACGAGACTTTAATTTGTGCAAGGGAGAAGAGAAATGTGCTCAAATTTCAGTGAATAAGCGAAGCTCTCCTATGTCTTCCCATGCCAGCAGATTGGCTCTATGACTTTCCCTAAACAGGTTATCATTTTAACATTGGAAAGCACTAGACTTACCCTTAAACAGCAAAGCTACAATTATCTCTGCACGGCCTATATCAGCACTCTGCAGTGCTCCTGCCTAACGAATCGACTGTCAGAGATGCTAGCAGGATGAAGGGGCCTATATCATGCTAGAGGACCAAGCTTATCAAAATCCAGCTGCATTAATCCTTTTTCTTACTTCAGAAATCAAATAACTTCCTAGAGAGAGGCTAGAGCCTCGTGAACAGCATATCCATTGGGAGAAGGGAGGTGTAGATTAACGGCGCAATATGTTCAGAAATAAATAGATAAGCTTTTGCAAGCCACTACAGCCCCAAGCAGATGCACTGGCCCTCTCCAAAAGCACACATGAGAATCAGGAGGGGTTGCTTCCCCCAACTTTGTCTTATAGCAAGAAAACTAGTAGTAAATTAACATAATGGTCAATAGAAACAACAATAATCAACAACATCATTTAATAAGGATAAAATTTTGTCCACCTTGGTATTTCAGCAAGAAGGCTCTAACTTTTTTTTTTAAGTTATCAGACAGAGAAGTACAATAAGATAATTCATAGATAACCACAAAAAAGGGATACATTCCTGATAAAATAAAAACCTTTCAGAGCCAAGAAGTGAAGTGATTGTCTATGTATACTAAGGGAGCAAGTCAGAGCCGCCTTTTGCCATGCTTGTGGGGTAGCCCCTTCATCCTTGTGACTTGAATAGGTAGGTTAATTCCATACTTCTATGGATTCCCAGCCTCAGAAAAGGAGCAGGCAATTTTAATTTTGTCACAGAACTATTGCAAAAGATCAAATTTCTATGGTGCTTTGTGGTTTATGAAGTGTGTCCCTTGTAATATCCTTATAATAAAGTGTGAATATTCCCATTTTATAGATGAGGAAAACAAGATCAGAGGGATTAAGTAATTTGTCCAATGTTACACAGCCAGTAGAGAGCAAAATCAAGGTTAGGACCTGTGCTTCCTGATTGTAAGCTCAGTACTCTTGTCATTATAAGCTACCCTTCCAGAAATATTCCCAATTAGAATCTAATGATCTTCAAAAAGCCTGATTGGCTAGAGAGGTAAAAGACAACTGTCAAAAGACTCATAGAATTTCAGGGAAGAAATGTATCTTGGAACTTTCTCCTGGGAACTTCTTTTGTAACTGATGTTAAATCTCAATAGAAAGGACATTAGAGGGGGAGATGTGAGAAATAAAATAAAAGCTAATAGATTCACATATCTGATCAATGTATATTGTTTTTCAATCTGCTCCTATTCTCTCCCACTCCCTGCCCCAGTCCCTCAGCTTAACTCAATCTGAGCTGCTTTGTTTCAACGGAGCCTACAAGTTATCAAGTGGGTCAATTTTTTGCACCCTTAAAATCTACACCTTCTGCTGAGTACCTGTCCTTCTGGTCCCTCCTGTGATTTTTTTTAAATGAAATATTCCTGAAAAGGCAAAGCCAAGAAACGCTCTTATCATAATGCACCATAGTCTTGCCACCTGGAGTCTCCCCTGATTACTGCATCTTCCTTTTCATGCTCCAGCATGAAGCTACAGCCTTTGTTATTTTGCAATGCCCAGAATCTTCAACTGTTGTTTTTAGGATTCTTTTTTAATTCATGTCATTTTATACTTAAAATTCTAGAGACAGAAGAGAGCCGGAGATGATGGGTTGTAAAGTGAGAAAGCTTTATGGTAATAAACAGGTAGACAAATGGGCTTATATGATTCAGGCTCTAAGACCATATTACAAGACTGTAAAACTATGGCCTATGGCTCAAATCCAGCCTGCAGAGTAATTTAATCCTGCTCACAAAGAAATTAGAAAGACAGCCTGCCTGTCCCCCTGTTGTGCTGATTCAGCAGTGCTGGAAGCCGAGAGCTGCCTCCTCTCACTAAGGATCACTGTTGCTAGTAGTGCCAATTTAATGCAACAGAAGATCATTGGATATGAAGAGAGCAGGAAAATTAAAACAATATGAGCCATTTTTTTTAGCTGGGGTAACATGTTTTCTTTGATTTTACAGTCGTTCATTCCATATACACAAAGCAGACATGCATCAACAATGGAAACAATCTTCTAAAATAAGGGTAAAAATAAGAATTTTAATAACAAAATAACTAAATATGAATAAATATTATATATTTATATTAGCAAATATTACACACAAATATTCTATTATTACTATGCCTGACATATAGTAGTGCTATATAAATGCTTATTCCTCCCCTTTCCCCTTATAACTAGCACTTATATAGAGATTAAATATTTGCAAAGTGTTTTACAAATATTATTTCCTTTTGTCCTCCCCCAAATCCTGGAAGATAGGTGCTATTATTATCCCTATTTTTTGTTGTTGTTGGTTCAGTTGTGTCTGACTCTTCATGACCCCATTTTGGTTTCTTTGGCAGGAACACTGGAGTGGTTTGCCATTTCCCTCTCCAGCTCATTTTCCAGATGGAAAAACTGAGGCAAACAGGGTTGAGTGACTTGCCCAAGGTCACACAGCTCGTAAGTATCTGAGGTCAGATTTGAACTCAGAAAGATGGGTCTTCCTGATTCTCAGCCTCGTATTCTATTCACTGCCACCTAGTGGCCTCATCCTCATTTTGGAAATGAGGAAACTGAGGCAGAGAGAGGTCAAGTGACTTACCCAGAGTCACACAGCTAATAAGTATGTGAGGCTGGATTTGAATGCACAGCTATCTGACTCCAGGTCCATTACATTATCCATCAACTAGCTACCTCAGATCATTCACTAAAATATCTATTCCTTCCTAAGGGTCTCTGGAAAAGTTCCTAAGCCTCTCTGTTTCCCGGTTTCATAATTCACAAAAATGGAGAAACTATTTTCCACTGTCATAAGGATATGGATGAGCATAATAATTTAGTCAGAGTTTCTGAGGACAAGTTCCCCAACCCAGGAAATCTGTGGCAACCACCTAGCAGTTTTCATGCCTGTCACTGCTCATTGCCCTGCATACCTTAGTCTTATCCACATGGCTGTACCAATGAAGATAATGAGAACAGGATAGTTCTCAGGCTCCCACTCTGGAATAAACATTGAATGCTAAAATCATAAACCGCTGAACCAAATGTTCCTAGGAACTCAGTTGTGTCATTTCTCTCTATTCTCTTTATAAATGCCCTATTCTTCAAGCGGATATGTAAAATACTAGTCTATGATGAAACCATAGTAGTTCAAAAGAATATGAGAATTGAAAATGGTCATCGAAGGCCTTTGTAATTTTGGTGAAATGGCATCTGTGTCTGCTAAACTACTTTTATTAGCTGGGATTAGAGAAAAATGACGTTTACAAACTATTAGTATTTAAAACATGTAACTTTTTTCTTTCCAGTGTGGAAATTTAACTTACATTTCTATGTGATCAATCCTAACATCTTTAAGGAATAAAATAATAAATAATAATGTAGCGTGGCTTCATTTCAAAGTCTCTTTAGTTTTGTGGACTTTTCATCACAAACTTATAGTCTTCAGCATTATCCTCACTCTGCCCTTAAAAGTAAAGGCAAAATAAGAAAGAAGTGTTATAGTACTATCACCACTATTTCTCTAAGAAAAAAAAAATCAAATAAGGCTAAGATCCATTCTAAATCAATTTTTTTTAAAAGTTAAGCTTGTGAAAAACCAGGGAGCCTTCTGGCTAACATGTTTGGAATATTCACTTTCTAACATTATCAGTTCATTCACACTCAAGCGTCAAACATGATGGGACATAATCCAATCATACCAATACCCATATTAATAAATAACAAGAAGTAACTTATTTTTATGTAATGCCTTTCAACCTCAATGATCCTAGAAAGCTTTTAAAATTGTTACATAATTTATTTATTCAATTTCAAATATATATCCAATGCCAAGAGGTCCCTGGCTCAAATGTACAGAATTTATAAAGGGGGGGAAAATCTATGGCAAGAAACCACAGCTTAATGAGAAAATACCACTACAAAGGACAGGTCTCTCATTCTATATCTGGAGCAGAGATGGGGAAAAAATATCTCATCTTATACTATAGTTCATGAATTGACACTTCACACTTTACCAAGATGAAAAAAATATATATTTCTTTTTCTTTTTTGGCTTTTCTTTTAGAGGGGGGAAGGTAGGGCATTTGGGGTTAAGTGACTTGCCCAAGGTCACACAGGTTTGTTTTTTTTTTTTGTTATGTGCCTGAGGCCAGATTTGAACTCAGGTCCCCCTCACTCCAGGGCTAGTGCTCTACTCACTATGCCACCTAGGTGCCCTTAAAACATATTTCACATATTAATGATAACTGACATTTCCATAATACTTTAAAGTTCGAGGAGCATTTCACATATGTTTTCTGAACCTTACAATAAGCATGTACAGAAATTTAGTACTAACATTTTTTACAGATGAGGAAATTGAGGCTTAGAAAGGCTACCTATAGCCACAGTCTCTGAGACAGGATTTGTACCTAGGTCTTAATCACTCCAAGTCCAGTACCCTATCCACTATAACTCACTAGCCCTAATTGTCACATACATGTTGGAGTAAGATCACACAAGGCAGCATGAAATACTTGAAAAAGTGTTCAATCTGGAGTCAGAGGACATGAGTTCAAAGCCCAGCTCCATTACTAACTCTGTGACCTAGGCAAGTCAATTAACCTCACTGGACCTCAGTTCATCTTATTTTTTTTTAATGAGGTGGTTAGATTGGAGGATCATTAAAGTCTGCTCTAGTACTAAATCTATGATTTTATATCTCAGAAGTCTTTTCTTCAAGAAGGTATATTTTTGGGGCGGCCAGGTGGCTCAGCGAGTAAGAGCACCGGCTCCAGTGTCGGGAGGACCTGGGGATCAAATCCAGGCTCAGATACTTAGCACCACACCCAGTAATAACTGGCCGTGTAACCTTGAGCAAGTTACTTAACCCCAATTGCTTAAAAAATAAAAAAAAAAATTTAAAAGGTATATTTTTCCTTTCTATAGCTACTATGAAGATACGAGCTTCCATACCAGAAACTTCTCCATAATTTCTAGATATTGGAGTTGGTGAAAGGTGATTATTTTATTAGGCTTAGCAAAGAAACATAAAGATAAAGTAGGGTCCACTATCAGAATCCATGCTGATTTCTAAATCCAGTGTATCTATCAGTGTGACTGAAAACAAGCCTAATAGATTTCTGGAAGAAAAGCCAAGATCTATGTCTTGCCTAGGTTAAGAAGTGACAAACACTGAATCATGTGGGAAATTTAACCTATCAACAAACAGCTGAAATCCAATAATCACCCTTAGCACCATCAATGAAATATTCAATGGGTCCTCACAAGCAGCTAGGAATTACACAAGTCAAAAAGGTAAATTGTTCATTAAACAAAGGGTGATGCCCACCAGAGATCAACAAAACTCCTTTGAGAATGTCCTATTTTAAACCACACAAAATACAAATCTTGCCCCTTTCAAATCTCATAATGCTTAAACAGAATCTGAGCATTTGAAAGAGCAGCTTGAAGTTAATTTGCAAAGTCCTAAATTTTTCTTTCCAAAGATACACAGAACTCTTCTATCCAGTAAGGATTTATGGTGGGGTTTTTTTTTTGGTTTTGTTTTGTTTGTCTTTGAGCTTTTGCTTAGCAGCAAATGAGCATTGATGATATAAAATACACCATAGTAAAGCAAACACCAAATGCCCTACACTTTCTCTTCTACCAGTTAAGAATGTATGCCCTAGGCTTCTTGGCCCTGTTTCCTCCCCAATCATACTGGCTCTAAGAACTTCTGAGATTCAGTACCCCTAAACCTCTAGTCTTTGGAACCTTTATAAAATGTTCATCCTAGCATTTCATCTAAGTGAAAAGTACTGCCTGAAGACTAATATCTGAATCATAGACTCATGATCATAACGGTCAAGATACAACATCCAAAACTGTCCATTTACTATACCTCCACTTAGGGAATCCCTGTCTGGAGAGCATATAAAACTGTGCAAATATGAACATTCACTCAAACTAATCAGATACCTATTGGCTTATCCAGCTACTGATACAACTAGGCTCATATAGCAGTGATGTAACATTGCTGTTACTGTTTCAAAACACCACCAGCAACTGTCTTGGAAAAATGTTTTAGGCCTTCATTTAGAGTGCAGATGCAACTGACTTCAGTGCTAACTATTGGAGAAGAGTAAATGGTAGGAAGCTCTGGCCACTGAAAGCTGGCTCAACAGCAGCTTTCTCTGCCCAGTTGTAAACTGTCAGCTTTCAATGGAACAAAGCAACCAGCATACAAAGATGAAGCTGCCTGAAAAACAAGAAGTGAGATATTCAGACCCTGAAATAATAATGCCTTTTTGCATTTCTCTAGTGAAGCATTTTTAGGGAGTGAAGTTTCTATAAATACCACTCTGCCTGAAAATGTACTATCACTCTGTCCCTGTTCAGTGAGCTGCTCCGCATCTCAGCAGCAGAGGGAGTCTGCTCTTTTTTCTAATAGAAGTGCTGCATTTCTGTAAAACAATCCATTTTTCAAATGGAGAGTGAGCTTTAGATTAACAAAATATTTACAATATACCTATGTGATGTCATCTCAGCCATAATCCTTGTGAAGATTTCATTTGACAGAGGCAGATAATGCATATGTTAATTTCAATGAAATTGTTCAATGTCATGCTTTATAATATAAAATACTAAACTACAGTAAAGTGCCTCTTTTACAATTTAGGTGGGATTGAAATGCATAGCATTATTTCAATGTACTCATCTGAACAGTATTGTAAGATGCCAGTTATGGCATAAAACATATACCCTCCAGAATAATAACAGTGAACATAAAATGGCACCGACCCATCCTAACTCAGTGTCTCTGTTTACTTTAGCAGTTCTTCGGATATGAAACTAACATTTTAAGGCTACTGCAGATTGTAGCCAATGTGCCACTCTTCATCTACATTCTCTGACCCTCTTTGCTTCCAAAGCACAGTTTCATAAGCCCCATATGTGGACCTTCAAATGTGTGTGTATGTATACACACACACACACACACACACACACACACACACACACTCCTGAGTCATTTCCTCTGGCACAAAGCAAGCTGCCAACCTGGAAGCTTGAGGGCTCATTTAACTGCCTGGTTTGTTCAAGGGCAAAAGAATTCTGTCCTTCTATGCACATAGAGCATATACACACATATTGTATTTAGTGTGGGAAATTAAGAAGCCATATTTGAAACTAAGAATACATTAATTTAAAAAAAAACAACAGCATTCTTAGAATGATGCCTATCACTAAACTTTAAGGTTTAACTGTATGAATTTCACCCAGGAAGGTAATATCTCCACTCTAAATGATCACATAGAATGTGTTCTTATTAGTACAGCATGGGGCAGCCCTCCTGTGGCCCAAGGATGTTTATATCTCTCTAAAAGCTTACCTTAATCCTCCCTAAATCCCAAGACACTGTCAGGAAGAAAACACTGAGAATCCAAGCAAGATGAAGTTAAAAGAAGCCAGATCTTCAGTTACTGACACCTTGGTCCTTATTTTACACGTCTGTGATCATGAACACTGGAAAAATCTTCATTTTAGTACCCATTAAGAAGCTACCAACTTAGATCTTAATTGTTGGCAACTAGAAAGAAAAATTGTTCTTATGGTGATAGCCCCTAAATAAAGTTTCTGTTGGTTTTAAATGAATCAAATACAAGCTAACCTATCTGATGCTACTCATCTGTGACACCTAGTTAGCTGCCATTTCTACTATTAAGCATATGAGCTAATTTAAATTTCTACCACAGTTGTATATTGTTGCTTTTAATTAATGGCTACTTAAAGTAGTTTCTATTAAACTATTACAGTAACAAAAGAACCAACACAATTGATAATCTAGGAGACTAACAGGGGATAAGACTGCCATTTTCAAATACTTGAAAAGAATGTCATTAAAAAGAAGGGGTAGATGCACTTTGGCTGAAAATGGCAATCTTGAGACCACAGCAGAAGCTATAAGGAGATGTATTTCAACCCAATGTAAAAAACTTTGTTACTGCTAAGATCATTTAACAATAACACATCATTATCTCTCAAAAGGAGTTATCCCAAAACTGGATGGGTTCAAGCAAAGGTTAGATGACCATAAGTTAGGGAAGCTACAGAAGAGATTCTGACATTGGATGAGAGGTTTGATTAGATAACCTCTATGGTCCCTTCCAATGCTATAAGATCTCATCAGGGGTGGCCAGGTAGCACAGCGAGTAAGAGCACCGGCTCCAGTGTTGAGAAGACCTGGAGATCGAATCCTGGGCTCAGACACTTAGCACCCACCCAGAAACACCTGGCCATGTAACCTTGAGCAAGTTACTTAAACCCCAATTGCTTAGGGGCGACCAGTGGCTCAGCTGAGTAAGAGCACTGGCTCCAGTGTTGGGATGACCTGGATCAAATCCGGGCTCAGATACTCAGCACCACACCCAGAAATATAACTGGCTGTGTAACCTTGAGCAAGTTACTTAACCCCAATTGCTTAAAAAAAAAAAAAAAACAAGATCTCATCTAACTCAAAAACTTATTGGCCTAAGGTTGAATGGGAATAAGGAACAAGAATGGATGAGTAATGCACATTCCATTTCAAATGTGTTTACTAATAAAATCCAATAAGCATTTCTTGTTTACTATATGCAAGGCACTATGCTTGGTGCTAGGAATACAAAAGCAAACAATAGTACCTGCCCTTCAAAGAGTTTATAGCCACTGGGGAGAAGGGAACAATATGTAAATGGACAAAGCATTTAAATAGAGACACATACATATGCATATGTGTGTATATGCATATACATACTTATGATCATTTTCAGAAGGAGAGAATACTAACAAGTAGAAGAGATCATCTTCCATAAGAAGTTACACTGACCAGAGTCTTAAAGGAAAGGGATTTTAAAAGGCTGGGATGAGGAAGGAATGCCTTCTAGGCATGGGGAAAAGTCTGTGCAAAAGTCCAGAAGCAGGAGATTTGAAGGGAAAGGAATTAAGTGAAATAATGCTGAAAATGAAATTTTATTAAAAAAAAACTTTAAATGTGAAGTCAAGTAGTTTTTCCCACCTTTTATCCTCATGGCAATATGCAGCCACTAAAGGTCCTTAATTAGCATGAATTTAGTCAGACTTGCAATTTAAAAATATTTACAGCCTGTAATATCACACCGAATAGGAGAAGTGAGTTTCTAGGTAATAAGAGTCATATCTGAAATTACTTCTGTCTCCTCACAGTTATGTCATCAAACAATAAATAGTGACTAACATTTATGTGGTGCTAGAAGATTTACAAAGTGCTTTAGACAGTTAATTCTTTTGATCCTCATAATAACCCGAGTAGGTAGACTGCCCAAGCACTATTATCCCCATTTTACAGATAAGGAAGTAGGAACTCAGAGAGATGAAGTAATTTACCCAAGGTCACATGGTCAGAAGAGGGGTCTTAACATCCGGCACCTTTTCTACTACTCTTTTCTACTCTGCCTTCGGGATGCAAAATTCTGTAAAACTTTCCCTATTTATGATGTCTATAATGTAACATTGGACAACTCACTCACTTTATACCTCAGTTTCTTAATCTGCAAAATGAAGATGATGGCTAAAATGAACTTTAAGGTTATCTATGATCCAATAATCCCGTGCCAGTTCCCATTAGCAGACCAAAGTCAGAAAAGGATCATTTTATCTCCTCTTCCTTCTCTTTGTCAAATGGTGAAAAAGAAAGGAGATGATATGTGAGCCTTCATAGAAGAGAGAGAGAGAATTTGGTGTTTTCTGGGCAAAAGAACCAAAGGGGAAGAATTAATTGCACTGAGTTGCCATCAGTCACCACCCTGAAAGAGTGTGAGGTATCATCAGAAAAAAGCAACAGGTATAGCTGAAAAAAGATTCAGTGACTGATAACTGAACCCCTCATATCACAAGAGTCATGGTATAAAGAACTGGAATCATCTCTTTGTCCAGTATCCTCATTTTACAGATGAAAAAACTGAGAGTTAAATGACTTCCATAAAAATCACAAAGCTTAGTAAGGAGAACACATAGATGAATTCATGTTCTCTTAATTCCAAATCCACTGTTCTTTACTGTATGCTATACATATTATCTCTATTACCTAACTGGGAGCTTATTGGGGCTCACAAGTACTGTTATGTTTTACAAGAATAAAGATATGAGAACTTTAGAACCCCTGACTGAAAGAAATTAATTGAAAAGGTTTTCCCCCCCTTTTTTAAATACAGGAATTCACTAGTGAAAAGATTGTACTTTCAAAAAATCAGAATAATAGGTAAATCCTTTGAAAAGACAGATGCTTTGCTATTTTTCCTTTTATCTGAATACTGCTAATTAAGTCTAATGTTTATTTAACCATGCTTTCATCAAAAAAGAAAGAAAAAGAAAACTCCCTTCTCTTAATGTTAACCTGCCTTCATTTATCACTACCTAAAAATCCATAAAAATCTTTCTTTCGAATTCCAGCATTTAAAAATTCATATCATAAAATTCATAAGGCAAACAATACATTTAACTATACTAAATATGCTTTTAAACTTTAACAAAAAAACACTGAAAAAAATCCCAGCAGGGTATAATTAGAAAATTTATATCTCTGAAGGTAAAAAGTTATATGTCTTAAAAGTCTTACCAAAATAAAAGTGGTCTCACAGAGTAGTCCACTGAGACTATTATATAAAGGAAAGGGTAAGTGAAAAGCCCATCAGCTCAAGGTCACTGAGGCTTAAAGAAGCAGCCATTATACTAACTGTTCCATTGATGAAGCCAAGAGGACCATGACACCAATTCAAATACAGAACTCACTAACATTTTCAAGTACATGGTGGCTCATGTCACCAATGGAAAGAACAAATGCTTTGAAGAATAAATACAATGTCCTTTAAAAGCAACAAAATGAAAACGGCATTTTAGGTCCTTATTACTGTAATTCTAAAGAAAGGATTCAGGAAATATTTATGATTTTTGAGAATGGATTAAAATCCAACATTTAGAGGGAGAGACCTACAAGTCTCTACCTCAAGAAAGAATGAAAGGCTGAATATTCCTTGATCCTTACAGACAATGAGTGTGTGTGTATGTGTGTGTGTGTGTGTGTGTGTGTGTGAGAGAGAGAGAGAGAGAGAGAGAGAGAGAGAGAGAGAGAGAGAGAGAGACAAAGAGAGAGAGAGAGTTTTTCATGATCCACAATCATAAATCTCATTAACGTTACAACTCACCCACATTATATACAATTTGTGTAAATTGTTCAGGCAAGAGCCAACCTTTCCTAAACCAAGCTCATCAAATGTTTTCAAGGGTTTCCAAAACTGCTAGAAACTTCATTAGGATCTTTCCATCTTCTGCTTTTCCAAAAGTTGGCAGAGACTCAAAGCAGAGTGAGAGATCTGGGCTCAGAACACTTACAACATGTCCAACATTAGAAAATACCTGCTTGCAAAGGAGGGTCTGCTCCCAGTGGAGAGTAAGCCCAGTAAACATAGCTGAGGTGTTTATAAAGTTCAGATCAGCATTAAACAAACACCGAAACTTTAACAAGTATTTAAATTTAAGAGGTGGTAGTATACTATGGTTCAATTTGTTTCAAAGGAAGAATCCAATGTAACACATATCACTATACATGCTGCCTCTCAGACTGTTCAGTGCAAACTGTAACATTAAATCCTTACAATACTATGACACATTTTTAAAAGATATAATATGGTTCTTATGCTATAGAGAAGCAAAATAATTCAACATTTAATATTCATGTCAAATATATATGCATACATATATATCTATATATATTTAGATATGATAGATATGTTGTATTTCAGTTATGTCTAACACATGATCTCATTTGGAGTTTTCTTGGCAAAGAGAGTAGAATAGCCACTGCCTTCTCTAGCTCATTTTCCAGATGAGGAAGCCAAGTTATAAAGGGTTAAGTGACTTGCCCAGGTTAAGTGACATAGCTAGTAAATGTCTGAGGCTGAATTTGAACTCAGGAAGATGCATCTTCCTGACTTTAGGTCTGGTCCACTATCCTAGCTGCCCATAGATAGATACAGATCACTAGTGTGTGTGTGTGTGTGTGTGTGTGTGTGTGTGTGTGTGTGTGCACGTGCGTGTGCATGTGTGTATAAAACAAATGTAACTAGCGATTTATATGTATATGAGGGAAGAGAAAGGGACACAGAGAAACAGAGAGACACACGGAGACAAACAGAGAGACAGAGAGAGAGAATAAGTGAATGAGTTCTTAAAAGTGTACAACCACCTCATACTTGTGAGCCTTTCTATGTAGGTTTTGGTCTAGAGACAAAATATGAAATAACAAATATGCTTGGGTTTCCTTAAATTATTGAATTGTACTTTATATAATTTTACTCTTTTGCTTTAAAATGTTACATGCTACAGATAGAAACTCCCATTAAAAACAGAACTTAACAAAAAGAACCTGGCAAAAAATATGGTAGACTGGGACAGATGAGAATTGAATTAACAATAAGTTCTATAGCAGACAAACTACTGCCACTACAATATATTTGCTTAAAAAAAAAGTACCTATCCTTTGCTGTTTTGGTGTCACCAAAGTAGGAAGGCTTTAGATGTGGATACATAAAGAATATCTTTAACTGATCCAAATCAAAATGGAAATTGAGATGAAGAGACTCAGAAACTAAGTCCTGTCCACACAGATTTAACTTTATTCCCAAACTCTAAGAAGCCAATTTTTATCTCAGACCTTCTATAAACAAGGAGATTGGAGTAGCTTTCAAAGTTTCCTTCCAGATTTAAATCCCATGGACTTGTGGACTTTACCTACCAGACACTGGAATCAAATCTTTACATAACTAAGGAGGGTCACTTTTTTATTCAGCTGAATGATAGCCTTGGTTAGTGATCACAAGTGACTTTTGGTGCACAATCTTCATCCAAAGAAATGAGTCACCTACATGTTCAAATAAGAGAATATTAAGGGTAAATAGACCTCATGGTTTCTTTTAATCCTGCTGAACCAACATAAAATTATACATGCTTAAAAAAAACTACTAACGAATATGTTGTTTTCATCACGAGGGACAGTATGCAAGAATAATAATAAAATTAGTAGTAGTATCACTTATATAACACATTAATATTTGTAAAGCACTTTAACTATATTATCTCACTTGATCTTCCTATTATGCCAATGTCAGGTGGTGTTTATATTTTTAACCCTTAATTTGTAGGTGATTATATTTTAACTTACATTCCAAGTAACTCCTTTCAAACCTCACTAATTCCTACTTTGTAATAATATAGAATTAAATAAACTACTTATTACACCTCATCCCGCTAATCTCCTTCCCTCTTCTTTTCTTATGTCAGGAAAGTAACTTTGCCTAGAAGACAGAGGTCACATAGCCTTATGAAATTAAACCTGGAAGGAGACTTTTGAGATTATATAGTCCAATTCTCTTGCTCTTCCTTCTAGCCATGCTTTGACACTTTATAAAGAACATTCAATAAGATTCTAATAAAAGTGGGAATGATCTTAGAGAATAACCATACTATCCCCAAATGCCACCACCAATGTCCTGCTACTTCCCCCCTCACACAAAATGTGTTATTCACCTGCCCCTTTGTATTCCATAAAACAGTAACACAAAGTCTTCAGTACCTATTAGAAAGCCCAACACTGCCGTGAGCTGCCCCCCATGACATCAAGGTGGGTCTGAAGCTTCTCTGACACTATGCACTCTGTGGTAGCATATTAGACCTCACCAAGTCTGCAGGTGACTTTTGTTTCCAGATTAAATTAAACATAAATTAGTAACAAAGCCATGAAAAAAGATACCAGCTTAGTAATCATCATATACTATCCAGACCATACTAAAGATTTATGATTGTTCTTGAGAAAAATGGCATAACCATCCAATTTTAGATATTACTATATATCAATAATCATGCCTGTGGTTATATTATCCCCTCTCCAACCACCAAAAAATAAACAAAACTAAAGTAAAAAGAGTATATGCAATTGCATTCAACTACTTTCTAGGAAAAGCAAAGACACTAGACAACCTGTCTGAGGGATCTCCTAATGCCACACATCAGCTAAACTCATACCCCATATCTCTATATTTAGCTATCATGCTTTCAAAGGTTCACAATACATAGTGGTTGCTACCCTATTGGGGACAACTATTTTAGGCCTAATTAGCATGAGATTTTTTAGAACGCAAATGCTTTTCATTTAGACATAAAACAAAATGCCATGACATTTCTTCCATCCATTTATCATAAACAAGTTAATTACTGTGTAACAAATAGCTCCTGCTGAAATCTGTAGGTTTCTAAGATGTTGGTGAGCTAATAGAGGCAAACAGGATAAACCACAATGTAGTAGTGAATAGCTTATGGCATACTTATAATAAAACAATGACTCTGTGAAAGCTTTTATTGTCAAATTAAGGCTAAACTATTTCCATTGGAATAACAATTATAAGCTGTCATTATCTGTTTAACTTGATTCACACGCTTCTTTGATATATGGTTCTATTCAATGTGCTTGTAAAAAGTCTTAAAATTTACTGTGGGAGTGCAAAATTTTTCATTTCCTTGATTTAATTATTTCAGAATTTGTTTCCTTTTCTAAAAAATAGTTATAAAGGTGAGGGCAAGGGGGGAGGGGGAGGGCCATCTGTTAACTAATTGTATGGACTTTAAAAAAAGACAGCTAGCCAGTTGAATTCAGTGTTAACAAAATGGTGCATAACATCCAAACTCAAGGGAATGGATCTCTTCATCCCCCTACCCATAAAATAGGAGACTAAGTAGGCTTCTTCACTATTTAGTGAAGTGCTTTGCAATTATTTATTTAGATATGAAAATAAAGCTCACATATATTTTGAGTATAATGAGTGCTTGGAAAGCAAAAAAAGTCAAATATAAATGAAAACATATGTTTGAGTATGGGCATGTGTTTGCCTAGGTATTTATATAACAATATCACTTAACCCCTTACATTATAAACAACAGAAATCCATATGAAACTCCATTCAATTAAAAAAAATAGTTGTTAAATATCTAGTGTGTTCAAGACACTGTGAGTAAAAAGACAAAAAAAAGAAGTGGCTTTTGCCCTTAAGGAGCATATAATCTACTGGAAAATTATATGTGTGTATGTATACACACATATGTACTTTTACATGTGTATATATAGACATATATATATCAATGTCAATATAGATTGATATTGTCAAGATAGATATAGATAGATATCCATGAAAGTCAGCATTGTAAAGTGACTAGAGACTTGACCTTAGAGTCGGGAAGACTTGTATTCAAGTCCTCAATCAGGTACATAGTGGCTGTGTGACCATGAGCAAGTTATTAAACTTCTCAGGGCCATCTTATGTTGCAGAAGAGGTACTGAATCTCATTAGTAAAGGCTGTTTTCTTGAGGAGATTCCCTACATTCACAAAATTATAGCTCTGGTTAGAAACTAAACAAAAAAAAAATGAATGAATAAATAAACCCATTCCAAAGAGTCTAGCACATTTATGCTGGGGGTTGTTGGGGGGCATAAAGGGCATCAAGGATACACAGTAAGTATTGTTATACTTTACATGACAATTTAACAAGACTATAAGGGGCGGCCAGGTGGCTCAGCGAGTAAGAGCAGTGTTGGGATGACCTCAGGATCAAATCCAGGCTCAGATACTTAGCACCACACCCAGAAATAACTGGCCGTGTAACCTTGAGCAAGTTACTTAACCCCGATTGCTTTAAAAAAAAATACTATATAGATATATTTATCCTCAAGAAATTAAAGATTCCCACACAGGCTATATCACACCTTTAAAAAAAATTTCACATATGTAAGCATTTACATTTCTTTTAGTGATCTTTTTAATCACAGTCACCCAGTTTCAAAAAAACCTTTTTCAGTTGTTGGTTTTTATTTTTCATTTTCTATTACATCGTATCTCATGAACACATAAATATACCAAGTCCCTACAAATTTTCTGTGGATCAATGAGGAATTCAATATCATCATCTGACTGATTTAGAAGTCATCTCAGATGTTTCCTGATGAGTTATAAGTAAAAGATGTTAGTCAGTTAAAAAGTACTGATTGGCAGACCACAAATATGCAAATAGGCATACAGGTTTGCCTGCTCTTTCTCAATGGACCTAAAGCTAGAAGTGAAGCCCAAACTTCACTACAAGCTTCTAATAAATCTAAAAACTATAGTTGCTATTAATTTCAAAAGGAAACTACATAGACCCACCTCAGTGACAAACTGCTAGGAAAGTTAGAGTTAGAAAAAAAAACTCATGCCTTTCTGAATACCACAGAAATAAGGTACTTGATAATCTACACAGTAACAAATGTTGAAATATAACAATTCATTATATAAACTTCCCAACCTCCTTTACTTTGATTTCTGAGAAAATCCTAGTACAATGGAAAAATTTGGAATAGATGAGGAAGAGACATAACTTGATGTATTAAATATGAGGTTTCTTCTTCTTAGAGAAGAAAAACTGATTTATTTCTTTTACCATGCAAATATAAAGTTTAATTAGTTTGGCTTGAAAGGGAAACAGATCAATATCCGGGATGATCTATTGTCATTTCAATTTTGAAGCTGTCTTAGAGTTTGCCATCACAAAAGTGAATATAATCCTGCAATTACTATAAAGCTAATTGGTAGTTTCTTCTTGCATGTGTGTTTTCTTGTTGTCAGTGGGGCAGTAATGAAAATGAATGCCACATTTGTGAACAGAATGTCTGTAGGCTTGTTTACCACATTTGCGACAACAACGTCTGCTTTATCATGCATTTCAAAGCAGGGATAATTTAAGAATCCTGAATTTCATACATAAAAATACTTGGGAAAAGTCTCATCTGCACATTATTTGGGTGAGGCTATGTGCCATTTTCAATTTCTTGCCCAGGAAATTAGTCACCTCACTCAAAAATGACAGGAATTCTAAATAATTTGCAAGAGATTCCAAATAACTTTCAGGTAGACCAATTTGTACTTTGCTCACCTTAGAAACACTGTTTAGGCAAAGCTAAGTGCAGAAAAGTACCAAAGTCTTGACTTCAAAATAGTGATGATAATGCTTGAGCACTTTGAGAGCCTTACAGATCTTTATCTTATTTGAGCCTCACAACAACCCTGGGAAATAGGCACTGTGCACATTACCACCTGTTTTAAAATCTGAGTATTCTTCTTAATTGAGAATACCATAACTTATTTCCCCCTACCTTTAAGTAACTTCTCTCCTTGCAGAACACTTTGGGAGATTAGCGCAGTATAAGTTTCTTCAGAGAAACCCGGTTTGCAGGCTGTTCTTACTGTAAGATTTCCATTGTGGGCCTAAGGGTAGAGAAACATTTTTGTAAAAAAATAATAAAATAGGTGAATGAAAAATAGGTAGATAACATGATTATGTACTCTATCTCTATGATAGCTAGAGTTTGGAAGAGAATTCAAACTGAATTAGAGAGGTCGTTCCCAGACAATCTGAAAACATGGATTCTCAGCTGTCTAAAGTTATAACTGAAAGGGAGAGTTACAGAGAGAATGTCATGCAAGACAGGGAGGTATTATTCAGGAAGACTAAGCAGGACATTCATTGCATGCAAGCTTCAGGGAACCATTCCAATGGGGCTGATGAGATAGACAGCAAGGAATGGGTTTTCTACATAAAAACAAGTCACTCAAGAACAGAATGCTGACTGAGGGGACTCCCCCGACTTGGATCAGATGGGTTCAAGAGCTCAGTGATGAGTAAAAGAGAGATTGGAGAGAGTACATTTTTCCAGGCAATCTTGGAGTTTACTCTTTCCTCAGAAGCCCAAGGAACTTAGGGACCCACCCTGGCACTTTCTGCCTCTTGGAACTAGGAGGGTAAGGGAAGGTTGAAGGTCCTAGAAATATGAAGGAAAATCTTTAAATCATGCTCTCCCCTCCAAAACAACAACAAAAAAGAAAAACCCTTTCTAGATGAGTTATTATCACTTAAAGTAAAGGAAACAGGTAGACAAACACTCAAGAATTTGGTCCCAAGTTGCATAGGGATGATGTCAATAATCTCGAATTCTCTCTTAAAGGAGGCAGAGGATGTAACCTTCTGGCAGATTCGAAGTAGCAGCAATCCTCACCACCCACACCCTCACCCCCATGAGGGGCTTCTATCACGGTCTCCACATCTAGAAAGCCAGAGGAAAGAAGAGCACCAGCAGGCTCTTTATTGAACTTGACCCCTGTAGCTCTTTTCCCTGGGAGAGTTAGGTTGATCCGATCTGGATGTTACAGAGCATTAGGAGAGTAGTAAGCACTAGCTTTCTTAAGAAATACTGTAGTGAAGACAAGGGCTAAATCATCAGACAGCAGACTTATTTATCCCATACCCCTCCAGCAGTTAGAGATTAGAGGGAAAGAATGTAAAGAGAAATATTTCTGCAAATAATGGAAATCCACTCTTATGGCAAGGCATTTTTTTAACTGCATCAAACACCCCTCTTCTTTGATTTTACAAATATACAAAAATCATTACTGTTATTTCTGTTCCAACTCCAGTTTCAAGAGATGCCAGTTCCCCAGACCTCAGCTGTCTCTGACAAGATGGGCAGAGTTCCGAAGAAGCTGTCGGGAGGGTCTGGACAGCACTAGACTAGGGTAGCCAAGGAAATTAAAGGAGCAGGTGCTGTCCCCTCCTCCCATATCCCTAACTAACCACTCATCCAGGGCAGAACTTGAGGCATTAAGTGTAACCCCACCCCCCCCATACACACACTCCTTAAAATGTCTGGATGAGAACTGTTTTCTCAATTGCAAAACAAAGCAAAGGCACACCCAAAGTCCTTAGTTGCCAGAACTGTCACACACTAGCACAAAGTTTAGCCCCAGTTCTTCCCTGTAACTATAGCTGTGTTGAGTGCATAATTCACATCAGGCCCTTCCTTTCCAAGGTCTGAAAACAAACATCACAACTAGTTTCTTTTGTTTATTTCTGAAGTTTAAAAGCTATGCCAAGAGTCTCCTTCTGGGGAGGACATATTTTGCACGTCCCCCAGACCCACTGTGTTCTGGGACAATCCATAGGTCTTTACCTTCCCTCCACACGTTCCCCAAATCTGCAGACCAGGCTAGAGTCTATCCTAACCTGCTACCACCAACCTGGATCACTAGACCTGCACTGATAATGGTCCATGCCAATTCCTGTGCAGTGGGTAGGGAAGAATTAAGACACACCGCCCCCCCCCCCCCCCCACCCCGGAAAAAAAGGGAACAGTACAAGTAATAACAAGGAGGTAGAATGGCCCCAACACTAGAGGGAGAAAGGACCAAATTCAAGTCTGTTGCCCATATGGAGTTCTTGCTAACTGCACAGATTATAAAATAAATAAAAGCAAGAACATCTTTCCAAAGATGAACAGCAGAACAAGGTGGGAAGGGACGCTGTCCCTTGCTGACCCCGACTCCTATATTTCCATGCTGTGAGAGTTTTTCAAAACCTACCACAGTCAAGAAGTCAAAAGACTCTAAAGTTAAGCAGGTACCTTAGCTTCAAAATGCCCTGTGGGGTCGTGGGTATTATGGAAGTATATGTGAATGGTGTGTTTGTTCGTGTAGAAGGAGAACCCCAGAGGTATGCCAATACTCACCTGCAAATACTATTTATTTATTTATATTCTGAGAATTGAGCGGAGACTGTTGCTCCATCTAAGCAAAACCCAGAGCAAGGGGCAGCAGAGTTGGAACCCTGCCACACATCTACACCAGCACCCCCTCCCCACTCTGACACTTCCCTCTTCCAGATGCTAGCCAAATCCTTCCTTCCCTCTCATCCCCAGCTCCCGGCTAGACTCGCCAACTCCACAGCCGCCCTGGCTCCCCTAAGAGACATCGGCTGGCTCCATGCATCCGAGCCCCAAAGGGCTGATGATGGAGAAGAGCAAAGAAGCTTAGCAGGTTCAGCTGTAGGTAGCGTAGTAATACATATAGAGAGAACCCAGCTCCGTGTCGCCAGACCAAACGAACCTCCCAAGCCTGGTGGTTCCAAACAGCCCTTCAGTTCAAGAAGAGACAGAAGGGGCTTGGGGGCTGCCAGCTCCAATGAATGGATGGATGGAGAAGGCTGTGTATGTCTGTGTGTAAGAGAGTGTGTGTGAGTGTGTTTTGGAGATCGTGCCAGCGATCTCTGCCGCGAAACACCGCTACACACCCGCACTCAGAAGGACACACAGTATAGGGGTGTGTATATATATGTGTGTGTATATGTATGTATGTGTGTGTATGTGTTGTGTTTGTGTGCGCGCGTAGAGAGAGCAAGCGAAGCCTGCGCCACCCCCGGTCGCCACCGCCTCCCCTCTGCACCCCAAAGAGCCGGAGGCTTTGGAGGAGGAGGAGCAGGAGTGAGAGGCAGCAGAGCAGGAGGAGGGAACCGTAGCCCGCTCTCCAGCTGCAGCCGCGGGCGACCAAGCGGGGCATGAAACTTACCCGGAGCGAGCCGTAGACCGACAGCAGCACAAGTAGAGTTCCGGAGCCAATAGTCATTTTCCCCGCTGCGCCCGGGCGCTTGCACGCGCCGCTGCCGCTGCCCTCGCCGCCGCCGCCCCCGCCGCCGCCGCCGATGCTGCCGCTGCCGCTATCCCGCGCCAGCTCCCGGCTTCCAGCCCGGCAGCGCAATCCCTGGTCCCGCCCCCCCCCCCCCTCCCGCCACCCCCACCTTTTTGGTCCCTTGCCTCCACCTTCTGGGGAACCCAACTCTCTCACTGTCTCTCGCCCGCTTGCTCTCCCTGTTTTTTCCCCTCCCTCTCTCAGTCTCTCCTTGGCGTGCGCGCTCGCTCTCCCAGCCGCCCGCTCCTCTTTTTCCGCCTGGTCTGAACTGCAGGTGAAACGCGCTCCGTGCAGCTCCAGCAAAATCCCCGCCCCTCAAGCCCGGCCCCGTTCGCCTTCGACTGACAGAGAGCCTTAAAGGAGCCGCACGCAGCATCCGCCAGCGCCTTCAAACGCCAGCCCGCAGTAGCCGCCTGCGCGACCACCTAGGGGCTCACCCCTCCAGTCTCGCCCCTTGCCCTTGCATCGCAAGCCGAGGTGGGATGGAGAGGAGGAGGAAGACTTTTGCACCTGAGAGTGGACGGAAGAAGGGTAGGGGGGTGGGGGGTGATAAGCCTAATGCCAGGTCCGGGAGGTGCGGATTCTTTGTGCTACGAAAGTTGGCTGTATGCAGATGAACTGTAGGCAGAAATAATAAAATAAAAAATAAATAAGTAAGAGGTGCCCCGACTCAGAAACACTAGTGTTACCTTTGGGTGGAAGGAGGAAGGAAGGGTTTTTGAAGGAAGGATGACTTCTTGACAATGGAGGGACAGATGTTTTCTGTATTCTCTCCTCACTGTCATACTAAAAAAAAAAAAAAAAAAAACCCTGACCCCAGTCTACAGATAAATGAATTAAAAAATAAGCGAAGTTAATGAATTAATAGCACAATCCGGCTTCTCTTCAATTGAATGGCTATGTAGCATATTGTTATTTATTTATTCCTTCGCTCATTCATTCATTTACTTGAAGAAACAATAGCTAAGGAATACTTCACAGCTTCAGGACTTTGGGGAATAGGGTGACCTCTGTAAGGTTAAATGTCGTCTTTTACACTGTTCCCAATCTCCAGCCGAGAACTGAGATTGTCTGGATTTTGTTTCTGTATTTAATGTTAAGACTGAGGAACCAAGAAAGAGTCTTTACATTTTGGGGGAGAAGCGAGGTGTCAATTCACATCTGAAAGGAAAAAAAAAGCTGCTAGACAGTTCGGACAGAAGACCTGACTACATTTGCTCTGGATGAGAGATTTCTGAACCTAGGGGGAGGGGGAGGCATCTAGCCTACAAGTAAAACATATGTAGGGCTCCAAAAGTGAGTAGCTGTTTGTGTTTGTGTTTCCTCTAAGGAGATAAAAGTGGCTTCATTCGCTCAGATATTTTGAGTTTTCTTTGTCTTGATGTTGCAGGAGATTTGTGTCTAGAATGCATTAGTTCTGGTTTTAAAAATGTTCAACAGGAGGGAAAAGGAGATTGAGTCAAATGGTTGGGTCCCAAGGTCAGAGGAAATTTGTAGGAGAAAACTCTGAAAAATTGTAAATGTTTTCCCCTCTCCCCCCTTTTTAAATTCTTGAGCAATGTAGTCCTCTAGTTAAAACTGCTTCACTTCTAGAGACCGAGGTTCTGATCTTAGATTTAGATAACTCAAAGTGTGAAAGATTTGTAATTTGTGCAATTCCTGAAATGAGGATTCTTTCTGGGTCTGGTTAGGAGAAGAAAATGAGGCATTTCAGACCCTTAGGTGCTATGACAATGTGAAATACTGTTGCTTGCTAAAAGAAACCTAGGCTTAAATTAGATTAAAAAAATTTCTACCTTTCATTGATGAGACTAAATGAACTTTCTGATTCATATCTGCATCACCCTTAAACCATCCATGTCTTGTGTCCTAAGGTCAGTATAAGTAGAGATTGATTGATTATAATTTAGTTTACATAATCTATGCAGTTGTCCTTTAAGATGTGGTTTAATAGGTTTCTAGCACGTACAAACACAAAACCAGGGAAATCTCTCTAGTGAAAAATTTGTTCCAACAACCAATGGGCAGAATGCCCTAAAATTTCTAAGGAAGTCTCAGGCATAATTATTTGTTTGAGATGCCTCATCAAGCCTTTGGTATAGTTCACAGCTCCACCATGGGCCTATTTTAGCACCAAAAAGTTTCAGCTACAAAGCTGTTTTTTTTTTTTCCAAAGGCATCATCTTCTGAAATGAAAATGTTTCCTAGAAGGAGTAATACCTAGCACCTAACACAATGCCTGCAACATAATCAGCACTTATTAAATGGTTGTTGATTGATTCACAGATCAAAGGCTATTTATTTATTTACTTAGCCTCTTAGAGGCAGAGAAGTGGTATGGTGGATAGAGCACTGGGCCTGAGGTCAGGAAGACCTTATCCACTCTCAGCAATGTAAGTTTGGGCAAGTCACTGAAATGTCTGCCTCAGTTTCCTCAGTTGTAAAATGAGGATCATAATAGCATCTGCCTCCTGAATTATTGGGAGGATCAAATGAGTTATATGTTGAGTCTTTAGTACAGTGCTTGGCACACAGTGGGTACTTAATAAATGATATTCCCTCCTTAAGTATGAGAATTCAACAGATTTAAATTCCCCCTCCTGAGATCTCCTATTTAATGTTGTTATTGTTGTTGCTGTTTTATTGCTTTTTAAAAAATTTTATACCAAAGCTAAGCCAATCTGCTAACATCTTGTCTAACAACATATATAATATCTGTCACATCTCTTTCTATAGAGAAGTGTGTTTTATTATCCTTCTGTTCTTCTGGGACAAGATTGGTCATCATAATTAATCTGAGTGCAGCTGTTTTTCAATGTTGTTTCAATTTACACTGTTGTGGTCAATGTTTATATTGTTCTTCTGGCTCTGGACCTTTACTTTGTGTCAGGTCACACAAGTCTTTTTAATTATCCTTCGATTCCTTATGTCCTTTTTTTAAAAAAGAATAGATATCTATTTTATATTCACATGTCTCCTTCTGCTTCTTCCTTCTCAAAGACATCTAGGTGATACAGTGGATAGAGCATTAGACCTGCATTCAAAAAACTGTCCTTGTTCAATCATATCTGACTCTTCTTGACCCCATTTGGGTTTGTTTGTTTTTTGACAGAAATAATGGACTGGTTTGCCATCTCCTTCTCCAGCTCATTTTACAGATGAAGAAACTGAGGCAACCAGGGTTAAGTGACTTGTACAAGATTACATAACTAGTAAGTCTCTGAAACCAGATTTGAACTCAGGAACAAGAGTCTTCCTGACTTCATTACCAACACTCTGTACCATCTAGCTGCCCATTGCACTCTGGAAGATCTGAATTCAAATATAGCCTCAGATACTTACTGCTATGTGATCCTGGGCAAGTCATTTAAGCTCTCTTTTCCTTAGTTTCCTCAATTGTAAAATAGGAATGATGATATGGTACAAAGTAAGTTCTTAATAAATTCTTCTTTCCTTCCTTTTCAACGGATGGTGAGAGGAAAATATGCAACCCTCTGTGCTTGATAATATGCCTATTATCCACCTGCCCTTTGCCCAGGCTGTTCCTCCCCAACCCCCACATCCTCTATCTACTTCTTAGAAACCTTGGATTCCTTCCAGATTCACTCAAGTACCACTTCCAATTGAAAGTCATTCCTGATCGCTCAGTTGTTAGTATCTTCTCCCTTCTAAAATATAAAGCACTGAATTTAGAGCCAAAAGACCTGTGTGCTCTTTTATTCACAGCCTCCCCTTAGGGAAATCACTTGATTTTCTATGGGGTTCAGTTTCTTCATCCCTAAAAGATGGGAGGGGGGCGGGTTTAGAGATAGCTTCCCTAACAGTTCTTCTACTGTGATCCCATGATCTGGAATTTATTTTTCTGCTTACAGATTTTATGACAGAATAGACTGTAAGCTCCTGGAGGGCAGAGACATTTTTTTTTCCATTTTTGTCTTTATTCCCAGCACCTACTATACAATGCCATGCCAATAGCAAGCACTTAAGAGAATTATTGCCAGTACAGGCTTTGATTTAATGTAAATGACATTATTGTCTTTGAAACTGGTATGTGTTGTTACAGGTCCCTCTCCCTAGCACTGGAGAAGACTTCTGTGGACTCTACCTGGTCTCCCTCCACCACTGTGGCATTTGGACTGGATTACCAACAGGAACTGAGAAGGTGGCATTTCTGCATAAATTTAAAGAGCCCTAGAGAAAAGTGTGCTTTTGTTCCTAAGAGATATTAAGAAAATGGATTTGTGAAGGTAAAGTGGGAGTATTTTCCTCTCAACACCTGTAAACTGTTGACTTTAATTGGACTACAGATGTTCATTGAGTATAAGATTCTTTTCTCCCTCTGTCTACTACTTGTTGATTTGGTTTTGGGAGGAATGATAGTTTAGAAGGAAATTAGCTATTCTTATCTGTACTATTTTTCCCTGAATTTTTATTTGGTTTTTGTTTGTTCTAATTTTCTTTACTTTTTTTTTAGAAGTAGCAGGAATGGGGGTGGCTAGGTGGCACAGTGAATAAAGTGCTGGCCCAGAGTCAGGAGGGCCTGAGTTCGGTTCTGGCCTCAGACACTTAACACCCACACAAAAAAAAAATTAGCCATGTAACCTCGGGCAACTTACTTAACCCCAATTGCCCTCCAAAAGGCAAAAAAAAAAGTAGCAGGAATGGGGTGTGGGGGAGGGAGAGAAGTGTTGTAAAGGAACTAGAAATCAAAGTCACCATTTTTTGAGTCCTTACTATATACCAGACACCATGCTAAGTGCTGAGAAGACAAAGACAGAAATACAACAGTCTCTGCCCTCAAAGAAGTTATGTTTTCTTAGGGGAAACAACAGGTACACATACAAGTAAAAAAAAATCTATCTATACCTACACACACACATATATAACTGGCAGATCAGGATACATGTATGTGTATGTGTGTTTAGATATACACACATGTATATATTCATGTGTGTTTAGATATATAAATACATATGCACATTATATATGTGTGTGTGTGTGTACATACATACACACAAATAAACAAGTGGGCAGATCAGGAGTGGCTTCATGCAGAGGGTAGCACCTAAGCTGTTTTTTGAAAACAATTAGAAATTCTACAGGGTTGCCATGAAAAGGGAACCCATTTCAGACATAAGAAAAAGTTAAATTCATCTAGATGCAGTGATGTCAAACTCAAATAGAAATAAAGCCTTGTGGGCTGCATATTGACTTAGAAAACCACAAATTAACATTATCTATGTTTTATTATTTTTAAATGTCTTGCTAAACACTTCCCAATTACATTTTAATCTGGTTCAGACTGCACTAAGGAGTTTTAGGGACTACTAAAGCCCTGAAGAAGATCCAAAGGTCAAGACTTTCAAGAGAATTTATGAAAAAAAGTGATAAGGAAGAGGGCCTATCAGGATGAGATCTCAAACTCTGCTACAAAGCTACTAATCATCAAAATAATTTAGTACTGGTTAAGAAATAGAGTTGATCAATGGAATAGATTAGGAGCATAACCTACAAAAGCGAAATGACCATATAATATAATATTTGATAAAACCAAAGACCCCAGATAACTCCAGAAAGAACTCACTATTTGACCCAAAATACTGGAAAAAATCAAAAGCAGTTTGGCAAAAAAAAAAATTATAATAACTATAGATCAAAATTTCATGCCATATGCTAAGTTAAATTCCAAGTGGATACATGATTTAAAGATAAAGAGTGACAGCATAAACAAATTAGAAAAACAAGGAAGAAATAACCTTTCAAATTTATGGATAAAACCAGTTCATGATGAAAACAAGGGATAGAGGGTATCACAGGAGGCTACATCTAGCAGTTAAAATCAAACAGATACCATTTAAAATTTTTTGCAAACAAACAAAATCAATGTTCTCCTCTCCCCAAAACAGAAGGGAAGCAGGTAACTGGATGAAGGCAGATTCTCTTTATAGCAAGTTTCTCTGATATATATTCAGATAGATAGGTAGATATAGATATAAATGTAGACATAGATATAAATATGGAACTTATTCAAATTCATAAGCATAAAAGCCATTCCCCAAATAATAAATGGTTAAAGATAGAAAAGGCAGTTTTCTGAGGAGGAAATTCAAGCTATCTATAGTCATATGAAAAAATGCTCCAAATCACTAATAATTAGAAAAATGCATCTCTAAGATTCTATCTCAAACTGATAAGCTTGGAAAAACTGACAAAAAAGGGAAAATGATAGCTGTTGAAGTGACTAGAGAAAAATTGTCATTTTCACGATCCATTGGTAGAATTGTGAATTGGTTCAGCCATTCTAGAAAGCAATTTGGAACCATCATCCAAAAGTTATTAAATTGTGCATATTCTTTCACTCAGTAATAGACTTATATCCCCTTTGTTCTTGCCATTGTTGTTGTTCATTTTTTATTCTAGAAGAAAACCAATGACATTAAAGAAAGAGGAAAAGGATCCATATGTACAAAAATATTTAAAGAAACTCTTTTTGTAGTAACAAAGAACTGAAACTAAGGAAGTATCCATTAACTGAGAAATGGCTGAACAAATTATGGTATATGAATGTAATGTTATTTTATTGTGCTATAAGAAATGAAGGAAAAGATAGTTCCAGAGAAACTTAGGAAGACACATAAATGGATACAGATCAGAACCAGGAGAACAACTTATGCAACATTGTAAAGACAACTTTGAAAGATTTAAAAAACTCATATAAATATTGTGACCAATTACCATTCCAAAAGATCAATGATAGGCTATTCTGACTATCTTCTGACAGAGAACTCATGGATTCATTGTCCAGAATGAAATATATACCCACACATGTATGTATGTATATATGTGTATGTTTTGGACCTGGCTAATTAAAAATATGTTTTGCATGACTTCATATTTGTTAAAACTGTTTTAATTGATTTTCTTTTCTTTTTTCCAGTAGATGTAGAAATATGTGAGGGAGAAAATAAATTTTTGTTAATTGATAAAAATTAATTTAATTTTAAAAAGCTACAAGAGATCTTAAAGTTTATCTAGTCTGGTGCTCTTGGTAGATTTAATATACTATAACTCACTATATCTGTGAGTCCATGAGATTCTATGTCCTCTTTGTATCCACCATGATTTTCTATGTAATGGAAAAAATTGTTGATGGCCTTAAAAGGCAGGCTGAATAATTTTAAAATTTTATAGTAAAGGCATAGGCAACCAGTAAAGGATTTTATGAGTAGGAGTGAATTAGTACATGTGTGAGGTGATATGTAAAAAAGTACAAAAAAATGTAGAATCACAGAATGTTAGAGCTGGAAGGGAACTTTAAACCTAACATTGTCCAACCTTTCTTCCACACTTTCTCTGCTCCTCCTTTTATAGAGGGGGTAAATTGAGTCTAAACATAATTAAATGGGTTACCTCAGGACATTGCTAATCAGCACAGAAGCAGGATTATTAATCAAAGTTCATTACTTTTTTCCCACTATGGTAAGTTACCAAAATGTACTTTAACAGTACAGAAAGTGGCCATCTGATGTGTGGGAAGCCTTCAAATTCTCCCAATATCAAGAGGGTACCTCTGACTATTCACCTATTATCCCTTGTTCTTGCTCTTCTTATTAGTTCCTCATTGAGGGGCTGATAGAAGGGAGGGCAGACTGAGGGAGGCAGTGGTTGAAAGCAAAACTCTAGGGAGGAGGGAAAGGGAGAAAGGAGAGAGAAAAGCATAAATGAGGGGGGGTAGGATAGAGAGAAAGAAACAAACAATAATCATAACAATGAATGTGAATGGGATTAACTCTCCCATAAAGCAGAAGCAGATAGCAGAGTAGATTAAGAACCATAATCCTACAATATATTGTTTATAAGAAACACATTTGATGCAGAGGAATACACATAGAGTAAAGGTAATAGACTGGAGCAGAATATATTATGCTTCAGCTAAAGTAAAAAAAAAAAACAAAGCAGGGGTATCAATCCTGATTTCAGACAAAGCAAAAACAAAAAATAGATCTCATTAAAAGAGATAAGGAAGGAAACTATATCCTGCTAAAAGGTACCATAGATAAAAAATTGTGCGTACTCTTTGACCCAGCAATCTTCTATGTCTGTATCCCAAAGAAATCATACAAATTGGAAAAGGACCCACATATACAAAAATATTTATAGCTGCTCTTTCTGTTGTGGCAAAGAATTGGAAATTGAGGGGATGTCCATCAATTGAGAAATGGCTGGGCAAGTCATGGTACATGAATGTAATGTAATACTATTGTGCTATAAGAAATGATGCGCAGGTTGGCTTCAGAAAAACCTGGAAAGACTTATATGAACTAATGTTGAGTGAAATGAGCAGGACAGGAGAATATTGTACATATTAGCAGCCACATTGTATGATGACTGACCTTGATAGACTTAGCTCTTCTCAGCCATACAATCGTAATGGAAAATGCTACTCACATCCAGAGAAAGAACTTTGAAGTCTGAATGCAGATGGAAGCAGACTATTTGCTCTCCTTTTCTTTTGTTGTGTTTTTTTGTTTCTTCTTTCTCATTGCTCCTCCCATTAGTTCTAATTCTTCTTTACATCATGATGAATGTGAAAGTATGTTTAGTATGAATGTATAAGTAGAACCTATATCAGATTGCAAGCCATCTTGGGGAGGGGGTAAGTGAGGGTAGAGGAGAAAATTCAAAACTCATAATCTTATGGAAGAGTTCTCATTGGTCGTATGCTTCTGTCTGCTTACAATCACCATATCATTCCATTATATACTATACATTGTAGTAAATCTTCCTCCTGAGTACCTCTTCATAAGAATTGGTGATAATGGCAGGTTTATAGCTGGGACAATGAAACTGATTTATGAAAACTCCTGCCTTCAAATAGCAACATTTCTCACTGAAGGTGGGAATCATGGCAAATATAAAGGGGACATATAATCTCACGGACTCATGTAGATAGTGGGTCATACCATTTTAAATCTACCAGAGGTCGTAAAGTTCACCGAGTCTGATGCTCTTATTTTTCAGATTAGGTGATTGGGGTCCTAAGAGTTGATATGGCTTACCTAAGGTATACCTTGCAGGTAGTGACTGAACTGAAACTTGAACCTTGAATCCAGGTCTTACTGACACAAAGGTGGATACTTCTTCCAATATGCCAGTCGATGTAGCAAAAAGCAGAAAAACAGAAGAAAAGTTAACTAGTCACGTTCTCTTGCTAGCTTGGCTACATCATGTTTCTGAGAGAGGTCCTTCTGGTATTCAGAATCTGAGAATCAATGTGGCAGAGCAGAGGTGTTCTGTCTTGAAGAGAACTTCCCAACAAGACATTCAAACTAGGAAGCTATTGAAAATATCAAACTTGTCAGAGGAAAAGAAGAAATCTGGCAACAGAAATGAAAGAAAGGTTGTCTTGAGATTTCAGAGTTTTTGCTTTGTTTTCTGAGGTTATTTGTTTCCTGCTTGTGGCTAGAAAAGGGCAAGAGTAACAGTTAGGAGCAGGAAAGCACACATTATGTGAGTGCCAGTAATCAAAAT
Organism: Petaurus breviceps papuanus; assembly: GCF_028583685.1. Lineage (NCBI taxonomy): Eukaryota > Metazoa > Chordata > Mammalia > Diprotodontia > Petauridae > Petaurus > Petaurus breviceps. The sequence goes on along the minus strand of NW_027187360.1, from coordinate 18,563,375 downwards.
TTCATTTGCGACCTTACATCTTGTTTGACTTGTGTTCTGTTTTTTAGAGGATTCCTGACAAAGTAAATTAACATATACAAAAAAGTCACAGATAAATTTGGTTTCATTGAAATCCCTGACAGAAGTAGAATCACAGAATCTTAAAGTTGAAGCGGCCATAAAGGAATACATAGTCAAACCCCAACATTTTATATACAAGAGAACTAAGACCTGGAGAAACAAATGAGTTACAGAATCAGAGCAACTCAAAGTTAACATTGGAGGTTATTTAGTCCAACCCATAACTGTCTAGGAAGATTCAAGATCCAGTCATTGAAGACCAACTACCAATGATGAAAAATCCAGTACTTTTCGTGGCTCTCTATTCTACTTTTTTTTTTTCATAAATAAAGTTAAACACTACTGCTCTGGAATGTCATTCATTACTTCTAGTTTTCCCTTCTGTTCTGTACCAAAAAGAAGAAATGCTATACTGCTTGACCTTACCAGTCCTTCTGAAGATAGCTGTTATGTCCTCCCTAAGCCTTTTCTTCTACAAGATAAACATCCCCAGTGTCTCCAAATTCCAAGTCAGAGAGTGAGTTTGTGGCAGATTTGAGACTAAAACCTTTATTTCATGATACTTTATTTGGGACTGACTTTGGTAATTGTCTTCAGAGCACACAGCATATTCTTTTGAATCTCCTCAATAGAGTATAAATCTCTATCCTCTGAAGGTGGATTATATCTTTAAAAAGAACTAAAAGTTGTTAGTGTTTTTTTCCTTTCTTCAACACTTCTAAAGAATGGCAGATGATCAAGCAAAGTAATACTGTTTTGGAACTAAACAAAGTTATGGATCTACTGTCCTTTGGAAGGAAAAAATTGGGCTGTTCTGCCTGGTTTCAGAGAACAAAAGCTGGGATACATGAGTGGAAATTACAGGGATGCAGATTTCAGTTTAGTATAAGGGAAGATGTTCTAACAATTAGAATCATGCATAAAGAGGTAGAAGAGACTTTTGAGGTCAATGATCACAACTGTCATGTTTTACTAATTTTACCAAGAGGTGAAGATGCCAAAGCCCAAAGAGGTTAAGCAATTTACTGAAGATGATAGTGGCTGATTTGAGATTTGAACCCAGGTCCCATGAATCCAAATCTATTCCTCCTTTCACTACACTAGGTTGTCCCTGGTGCTGTCCAAAAAATGGATTGAGCTGACTTGGAAGGTAGCAAATGTCTCTTTGTTGGATATACTTAAGTCAAAGTTGAATGACCACTTTTCAGGAACATTACAAACAAAATTTGTGCTTCAGGCAGGAGTGGGACCACTTGATTTCTAAGGTTCCTTTTAACACTGAACTTTATTTTCTTCCATGAATTATAAACTTGTGGTGAGAGCCTTGGGTCTGTTTCCACTGGATTAAAGAACAACCAATATACCTTTGGAGCATGTTATTCTCATTTCTTGATTATCCAGCAGTTTCTACTACCCACTTCCTAGATCTCTCAAGAAAAGCATATGTGTGTTTTGGGGAGCAGGGGGAGGAGAGGTTACTGTGCAAATTGAAGTGATTTCTGCTCTGATAATTAAATAAACTTTTCAATTAAGCATTTAATCTCCTTGTTAAATCTTATATAATTTAAAGGGCATCTTTGTTCAGTGAAAAATACCCTAGACTGAGAGCTAGAACACGTGCTTTCTTGGCTTTGAGTAAATCACTTGTTCTCTTGGCTTCCTTATCTGTAAAATGAGAGAAGTAACAGTGAGTTAGATGACTTCTAAGGTTTTTTCCTAACTTTGAAAGTCTATAGTTCTATGAAAAATGTGAATAGAACTCCTATTTGACTATATGCCAAATGAAAAAATGAAACCAGCAACCCGAGTGACCAATGCAATATGGTACATTTATGATGACTGGGGAATGGGAAAGAAATACTGGCCACTGACTAAATAACAGATGGACTCTATACTTTACAAACTGGAAAACCAGAGTCCAGAAAGATTTTTCAAGGTTAGTCATGACAAGGTAAACCCAATGACAAAAATCTTTGTTGAAAAATAGAAAGAGGAGTCACAGAATGGATTGACAAGAAGCAGATTCAAATTCTTGGAGCTATTCATAGCATTAAATTGGGAATTCAATATTACATTTGATGGGATGAAAGAATTATGGGATGAGAGCCCCTGATCCTCTTTCAAGGACATCCCCAGACTGAACCCCACAGAGGCAAAACAAAACAAAACAAAAACACCTTTGATTTTCTATCAGAGAAGATTAGAACTAAAAGGATCATAGGAAAATTGTTGGCACAGTTGAAAGATCACTGGATTTGTGGTCAGAAAATTTGTGTTTTTAGTTTTTTCGAGGTAGTTTGATTATACTGGAGAGAGAGAGAGAGAGAGAGAGAGAGAGAGAGAGAGAGAGAGAGAGAAGTGTCAAGAAAACCCAAGTTTACATCTATCTTCAGACACCAGTATTATGACACTGGGCAAATCACTAACTTCTGTCTTCCTCAATTTCCTTATCTGTAAAACAATGATAATAATAGCACCTACCTTTCAGTGTTCTTATGAGGATAAGATGAGCTGTTTGTAAAATACTTTGCAAATCTTAGAGGCCTATATAAATACCAGATTTTCTTATCTTGGGTTTACCACTAAATACCTACATTACCTTTGACAAGTGACTTAGCTTCTCTGAGTCTCAATATTCTCATTTGTAGATAGATAAAAAATCATTTATTAAGTACTTATTGTGTGCCACCTACTATATTTAGAACCGGGGATACAAATACAACCAAACAAGAGAGTCCTCACTCTTAATGAACTTATATTCAAAAGGAGGAAGACCACACATAAAGGAGAAATGGAAAAGGGAGGCAGGAGTGGGGGAGTGGTGGCACATAGAGTACTAATGGGGCAAAGCTGCTGCTCAGGAAGTATAAACCCCAGAGAATGAGTTGAACTGGAAGTACAGTGACCATGACTGGTGTTCCTCCTGACATGGAAGTCCAGGATAGGGACTCCAGTCCAGGAGAAAGTGTCTCTAGGGTGAGGGAGTCAATGCCCAGTCCAGAGCTCTTTCTATTGTATCACTCTGCAACTTACATTGTTTTACACGTGAGTAAACTGCAGGCAGAAAGGTTATAACTTTCCCAATTCCAGTTAGTGAAAAAGCCAAGAATAGAATTCCATTAGGTCTTAGGATATCTAACCCAGTGCTCTTTCTACTGCGTCATGAAACTTCCATTCAGGGGTATACAAGCTTGTGCAAGCACCAGAAAGTTGATTGTTAAATTTGCAATGTAAGCATTTTTTTTAATAACTGAGGATGACTTTTTAAAATTATATTTGCAAATTAACATAGCATGTACAACAGGATCAGATCTTTAGGTGGGTAGATCAAATAGTTGTCCAGAATCTAGTAAATGGTAGTCACTGATGGTCAGTGTAATCACTGAAGCAAGATCCATAAATATAACTTAGTCCAACTTGAGGAAGCTGATGTCTTTCGCATACTGCCAGAAGCACTGGTGGCACATGTTCAGGCCATACTTGTGTATCAGGCCATGCCGGTTCAAACAGATGCCGTATGACCAAGACCCCTGGCCAAATTTACGAGGGTGGCTCCAGCAGAGCTGCTGGTGACCCATGGAGCCACTTGCAAAGACCAGAGGAAAAAAAAAGTCAATGTGAGCATTTGCAATTCAGAAATTAGTAAATACTACAAAACAGAGTTTTATTTATTGTTCTGTTAACTGTTATGGCTTAAGAAAGTAATGAAAAATGGTAATAATACAGATTGAAATGAATAGTGTATCAAGGTATGCACATTCTTTCCCCAGAGAACAGGTTGTTAACAATTTACTAATAAATCCCTCCTTCCATTCCTGTTGATGTCATATTTATCAGAACTTGTACAATTCCTCATATTTTGATATTGCTTCATGCTATTCCAAGGACTTTAACTTATTCTACCAAACTTCCTAAAGTCATTAGGACATATATTATTATTATTAAATAAAAAATATGTCTCAATGAGTTTAAATGTCTCTGACAAGTTAGTCAAGTATAGACAGACCCAAGATTAAAATTCAAATTTCTCAGGACACCATGTTTCCCAAATTGATTGTAAATATGTACTAGCAGATGACACACCAGATTGAAGTGAAATGCATTAAACTGGCTCCTTTAATTCCCACATTACCAAATTTGACAAAGTTATACTTTTGTCTCTTCCAGTTTACTGCAAATTTTAACAGAAAGACCCAGTGCATTTCTGTGTCCAAAGGTATCTTCACCCCAAAATGACATTTCCAAAGACTGCCATGCCTTCTTTACCTCTTGTATGTGTCTCTCCCCCCTCCCCCCCCCCCCCCCCCCCCCCCACCATTTACTTTGCAGGGCCAGCACATTAACAGTCTTTGCTAATATGCACTTGTACACATAAGCTGGGGGTCACAGTAGAAAGTCTCAGAGCTAGAGGTAGGATTTGAGAGAACTTTTCCTTGTCCCTGAACCACCAATAAAAGTCTTCAGTTTATGAACTACCAATATTACGCATTCTCTTGATGCTCAGTAAACACCTGTCCTTAAGACATTCTTGGATGTTAGTTAATAAAGCTGCCTTATCCCAAAGAGATCATAGAAGTGGGAGAAAGACCCATATGTACAAAAATATTTATAGCAGCTCTTTTTGTGGTAGCAAAGAATTGGAAATTAAGGGGGTGCCCATCAATTGGGGAATAGCTGAACAAGTTGTGGTATGTGCACGTTATGGAATACTATTGTGCTATAAGAAACGAGGAGCAGATGGACTTCATATTTACCTGGAGAGGCTTATACAAACTGATGCTGAGTGAGAAGAGGAGAACCAGGAGAAATTTGTACACAATTACAGACACAACATATGTGTGATGACCATCTTTGATAGACTGGACTCTTCTCAGCAATGCAGTGATATCAGTCAATCCCAAAAGACTCATGATGGAGAGAGATGTCTACATCCATAGAAAGAACTAGAAAGAACAGAGTTTGAATCCAGATTGAAGCAAACTACCTGATCTTTTTCTTTTTCTTGTTTGGTTTTATTTCCTCTTTACCATTTTTTCATTCCATCTGATACAATCTATCTTTATAACCTGACTAATGTCTAATGTGAAAGTATTTACAGATCCTATACTTGACTATATGCTGCCATGGAGGGGGGAGGGGAGAGAGGGGGACAGAATGTGAAACTCAAGGAATTGTGGAATTGAATCTTGTAAACTAAAAGTAAACAAACAAATTAATAATAATAAAAAATAAAGCCGCCTTAGCTTTCTTCCACTTATACTTTAGCTTCTAGAATTAACAAGGATGGTATCTTTTATACAAAAAGGTCTTTCTTTTCATATTTTCTAAGAATCTTAGATATTCAACTATAAATTTATTGATTAGTACACAGGGTAGGAATATTATATGACCATGCTTAGTACAGTGTCTGGCACATAGAAGGTATTTAATAAAAGTTGTTTGAGGAATTGACAACCAGTTAAATAAATGACGTCAGAGATAATGCTATTTCTTTGCTGGCTCTACTGATTGTCTTAGAAGTAGTGTTGGAACATGATAAATCTTGGAAAAGATAATGGGGAAATTGGAACACTAATGCCTTGTGAGTGGATTTGTGAACTTATCCAACCATTTTAGAGAGCAATTTGGAACTATACCCTTTGACCCAGTAATGTCTCTTCTAGGTTTGTATCCTAAAGACAACATAAAAATGGGAAAAGAACCCACATGTACAAAAATATTTATAGCAGCTCTTTCTGTGGTAACCAAGAATTGGAAGTTGAGGGGCTGCCATCAATTGGGGAATGACTGAACAATTTGTAGTATATGAATGTAATGGAATATTATTGTTCCATAAGAAATGATGGGCAGGCAGACTTCAGAAAAAGCTGGAAAGACTTACATGAACTGATGCTGAATAAAGTGAGCAGAACCAGGGGAGAACATGGTATACAGTAAGAGCAGCATTATATGATTAACTT